>NW_024081480.1:0-549302 GCF_003009895.1 Hyaena hyaena | reverse complement strand
GACTAGGAGGAACTTGACGGAGGAACAAGGGGGAAAAGAAGGGCAGAAATGGTGGGGGAGAGGGAGAGAGGCAAACCATGAGAGACTCTTGAATGCTGACAAAAACTGAGGACTGATGGATGTGGGGGGGAAGGGGGGATGGGCATGGAGGAGGACACTTGTGGAGATGAGCACTGAGTGTTATGTGGAAACTAACTTGACAATAAACTATTTGTAAAAAAAAAATATTTTAAGCATCTCTGCCCCTCTGTAAACTTTAAGAACTATATATACCTACATACCAATGTTTTGAAGGGCTGAAAAAGATCTAGATCCAAGGGAATTTTGTATCCTTTACATGAGATTAGACTGAGCAAGGTAAAGACTACATTTTCCAAGATTTAAGCTCAGAATCAATTATGTTACTGCCTTAAATAAATAAGGCTTCACATAAGCTAAGCCTGGAATTTCTTCTAAAGCTCAGGACAGTACTTCTGGAGGACCACCTTTGATACGGGAAGAGGCTAATAAGATCCATCCATGGTATGTCACTTGCGGCTACAGCAATAATGTTATATGTCAGCATATCTTAGGAAAAGAAAGGACATGTGGCAGGAAGTCTGCCTTTTCCACCCGGAAGCAGGATCATGGGCAGATGACACTGGACAAGTTCTTGCACCTGCACCTGTGACCATCAAAGTTTAAGGATTGACTCACGATACTTTTTCTGAAAGGACTAATGGCTGGACAGGTTAAAAACACTTTGAGTGCATTTATTATTGTGGTTCCCAATCCTAACTATTTTTTATTTTGTTTATTTTATTTTATTATATTGATTGATTGATTGATATCTATTTTAATATAGTGTATTGTCATGCTGGTTTCCATATAATGCCCAGTGCTCATCCCAAAAAAGGCCCTCTTCCATGCCCTTCACAAATCTTAACTACTTTTAAAAGCACTGCTAAGAATTTATATCTGGGGCACCTGTGTGTCTCAGTCAGTTAAGCATCTGACTAGATTTCAGCTCGGGTCATGATCTCATGGTTTGTGAGTTCAAGCCTCTCATGGGGCTCTGTGCTGAGGGTGTGGAGCCTGCTTGGGATTCTCTCTCTCCCTCTCTGTCTGCCTCTCCCCCACTTGTGTGTACCCATGCTCTCTCACTCTCTCTCAATATAAATAATATTAAAAAAAAGAATTTATATTAGTGATATTTAAACAAGTGAACACTAAGAAACTATATGCAATTCAGGTTGTATCTCTTAGTTTACTGTCTAGGAATAGATATTAGCTATACAATAATTATAAAATGTGTGTGCATTTACATACATAGTCTTAGATGATGAGTAGAGAATTTACCAAAAGTACAGAAATTATACTTGTATAAAGTCAAAATTGGCATGGACAGATCATTTAATAACATTACCTATATTTTACCTGTAAAATCAGAAGTCTTAAATAGATAATGCACACAGTTTCTTCTGTTTCTAATTTAAAATATGTATACATATATTATCTCACTTATAATAATAATGAATGGCATTGTTTAAAACATAACTTTAAAAAATTTTGGGTAAAATAACAAAGATGTATTACTCTTATAGAGATATGTGCTGATATTTTAATGATTTTATTTTTTATAATACGTTTACTGACTTAAAGTCAATCTTGACTGAATTAAAAAACTTCCGAGTAATTAAATATCCTCAAGTTATTTGAATATTGAAAAATAAAGACATTGATTCTTTTAGTTAATTTTGCTGGTTTCTGTTAAGTGCTTATCATGAATTAAGGAATTAAAAAGCCTTTCTTGCACTTTAAATAGATAATAATCTGCCTTTTTTCTATTCTGGATAATTTTTTTATTCTGCCAAACTATAGACCCCATAATGAAATGGAGATGGTGCAATGTAATTAGCTACACATAGTGAACTTAATTTATCTTAAATTATATGTGAGAAGAGAAAAAAATATGAAACCACATTAAGAATGCTATTACTTAAAGAAATTTTTAAAAACATCGCAATTAATTCATACCTTCTTCAAATTAGAGCTATAAATCTTTGGAAAGTTTGTCAGAGATATACGAAGTTTCTATTAGATCTTTTTTTGTTAGACACTGCATTTCTTATTTAATATATAATGAGTTTTAACATCAGCTGTGGCTGCCTCTCTTAATTTGAACAATATGCTTAAAGCATTTTTTGATTTCTTACATCTGAAGTTATAAGATCTTGGAAATAGTGTATATCTTTAATTAGATTTGATCCCAACCTATGCAGTACAAGCCATTATTAATTGAGATCTGTGCGAAAGAAGATAGAGGTAATGACTATTTGAAAGACTCGTGGATCAGTGCAGATTTAAATTTACCCTAGCATGCTTTCATTGATCAACCCTAGAGTTAGGGTGGACTTTTCTCTACTTAGAAGCATAGGAACTAGGAAATACAAAGAATGGAATTGACCTTTAACAAATTTTGAGTGTCAAGAACTTTATCTTTGACCATCTTCCCTTCTCTTCACAACTTTTTTCAATTCAGGCAGCAACTCCTCTTTCCTTCTCTCAGCAGTTGAGTCACCTCCAGGTTCAGGCTCATAGCCTTCATACTGACTTCCAATTACCCCAAAACTTGAACTTCTGCCAACAGAAGCAGTTCCCCACTCCCCCCTACCCGCTCCCCAGCCCCAGGTCAGAAAGCTCCATGCTCTTAAATAGTCTTTATTATTTGACATTGTCACCCTCTTCCCTAGTAATTCCTAAATGAAAACACTCATTCTTTGGGTGTAGTAACTACTGCTATGTCCTGGGTGGACATCAATTAAGCAAAGACACAGAGTATTGAAAAATATAGTTTGATGCGTATGTTTTAACTAATAAAGCTTTAACACTTTGGGGGTTGTTTACATTTTAGTAAGAGCATTCTTCTGATTAAAAGCATATTTCTAACTTTTTAAGCTTCAGCAAAAATTTGAAAGAGAGGAGCTTCAGGGCAAGGGCTTAGCTCCATTCCTTTCCTCCTCTGAGCTGTGATAGGTCTCTGGCCGGCTCCAACCCGGGAAGCTGCACCCTGGCCAGCACTCTCAGTCAGGAGAGGATCTATTACAACTTAGTGTCAATTTTTGTTGCCCATTCACTTTTGCCTGTTTTATTCTCATGCTCTAAACATTTTGAAACCAACCAATAGGAGAACCTTACTGAATGAAAATAATCTTCAAGAGCAGTTTTAAAATGTGCTTTTAATGCTTATGTGTTACAAGTCCCATTTTTCACCCTCTCTTCCATTCCAGGTGTTCCTCCTTAGCCCCTAACCCCTACATCCTCAATCCCGAGCATACCTTCCTTCGGAAATCAGTTGGAAATTCAAAGGAAAAGAGAAATAGAAAAGGCCCTGACTGAATGTCACTAATTGAGGGAAAGTGAGGCCGCTCCATGTATGAAGTATTGTTCCCAGTGGCTGCTGGCGAGATGAACATTAATCTTGTTTTAGTAAACTACATTTATATAATTAATCATGTTGTCATTTGGGGGTTAGTGATGCAGTTTGCCTTGGATAACTGCCGGATACTTCAGACCTTTACACTAGCCCCAACTTTTCTGATTTGCTTAGTCTAAGTAAGTAAAGTAAGTATACACTGAACTCAAACTTAGTGTTCTTATGTCCTTTTGCTCCAGCTATTTTTTTTTTTTTTGTCATCCTTGTCCTTGTTTTAAGTTGATCTTTGGATTTTACATGCAAATAAAAATAAGCAGTCAACTATTCCTCACCATTGAACTTCTTAGTGATATTACTGTGGGTGTAGTTTTAATGGTTAAACTTTGCCAGAGCAAATATGTAGTTAGCACGTGGTGTCACTGACATGAGTTCACACTGTCTGAGCTTGTACAGTCTTTTAAAGAATGAAATATAGCTCTTTGAAAACCATTATTTTATGGCGCAATTTAAACATCCTTCGCTGTTCTATGAAATCTTGAGTGAGGTGTATCTTTCCCTGCTCCAAATTCTGTAACATGTATTACTTGTGTCATTTCCTTGATAGCTGCCTGTGCAGAGGGATTTCCATTCCCTGCTCAATGCTAAGCTGCTTGGACACAGAGACCAGGCCTCTACTTCTCTCTGTGCAATACAGCCATGACAAAGTACATGTTCAATAAATACTTCTTGACTGAGAATTGACAGTTCCATCCTGTATATGCAGATTGAGGGGTCTCTCCCTTCTGTCTCTATACCCCATTTGCTGTTTAATTGGCTATTAGCTGGAACTGATTGATAGACATGAACACTTTTTTTTTAAAAAAAGAGAATTGGCAGCTATGTAAATACAGCACTTAACCTTAAGCACTCAGCCATTAACCTTAATCACTGTCCATTAACCTTAAAGCACCCCAGGTTTCTCCCCTTACAATCCCCCAAAGCAGACCCCACTGAATGCATTCTTTAGCATGAAAAAGAATCTTTTAGAATGTTTTTATTGTTCTGTGAGTGGTGATAAAAAATGTATTTTGAAAGGAAACATTTGACTCTATCTCTTTATGTAGATGCTAATTAATTTTCCAGGTGTTCAAAGAAAGATACAATATTGGAAAAATTATTTTGAGGAGCATGTTGGGATATATTTGGTAAGAAAAAAACTAAACAATGCTTTTTTAAAGTGCCATTTATAAGGTTGATAATCACGAGTGTATTACATACCACTTTCTAATTAAGCCTGGAAACTATGAAAAATAAACTTTTTCTATAGCTGCTGCTAAAATCATATTTAAAATGAACCCCAGACATGTAGGCATAATTACTGACTTTAAGAGTAGTGACTTCCTAAAATACTTTCTATCTAATGTCAGAAAATAACAAAGACAGAAGAATAAAAGACCTTTCCTTTTTTAAACTTAACACTTTAGGTTTATTTAAGTATACTCGTCCATAGAAATAACTCCTAAAACTGAAATAATTTTAATGAAATGATTAGGAGAATAATCATAATCCTTTATAGTCTAGAAAATCTATATTTTCTATTTTGGGTGTTTCACAAAAACTATATAATAATGTTCATGGAAAGATACAAAATGTCACCTGTCAGTTAACATTCCAATTTATTAGGTTTCTTTTATCTCCTACTTTTGTTTTATCAAGATGTATATTCACAGCCTATAGTTGTAGTAAAATGACACTAGAGATTTGCAAAAAGTTTTGTTGGTAATTTTATACACAGCAATGTTTAACAGCCTCAATCTTTGGGGGAAAGCAGTAAGTCAGTGAAGCTCCCATTGTATTTTGAACATGATACATCTTAGGGTGAGATGGACTAGAATGTGGGAGGCTGGCTGGGGTCTGGGGAGGCACAGGGACCATCTTGCTGTATTCAGGAAAGCAACTTGATACTAATGGACTGATTATTTTTAGATTTGCCAAAGTGCTCAGTTTTGCTCCAAATCCCAGAAGGAACTGACACTAGAAGGTGTGAGCAACTGAGGGCAGGAGAGGGTCTCCCTTAACAACTGCATTTCAAGGTAGATTTTAACAAATGTGAAATCTCACTGGAAAAACAAACCTGTGTAACAGGATGACTTCAGCTCCACAAAGATGTTGCTTCAACATTGGCTGGTTAGCTGTTCCCTTGGAATTTTCAGTTACCTAACTGAAGAAGAAGGTGATAATGAGAGGGGGCTCGGGAAGAGAGTTCAGGCAGAAGGAGCTCCGCAAAGGCATCAAATCCAACACTGACCTCTTGTTTTGAGAATTAATCAATAGCTTTCACAGCAATTACTCTTCATATGCTTAGTTGCCTCTCTAAGCACTTCTGTCATTCATTCATTCATGGCCCCTGAGGATGCTCTTGAAGGTAGAATGCCACCAAGACCATAAATTAACCGGTTCACTTGTTATTTAGTAGATCCCATACTCTCACATCACTATATATATGGATAAATAGACACAACTGTACACGCTGACATTCTTTTCACACAAGGTGAGAAAAATCAATGCAGATTTAGCTCCAAATTTGAACAGACAAATGGAAGTAAACTTCTGTCCTTCATCTTTGCAGAATGTCTATTGTAATATATATGCTTGTTCATTTGAGTAATTTTGCTTAAGGAACCATGTCACTTCCAGAATAGGTCATTGCTCTTGTTGAAATAGTGATGTAAACATATTAAGGATATAGTTTGAATTATTATTTTCTTTTAAAAACACATGTCAGGTCCTCCCCTATCATGCTTTTTACTTGCAAAGGAACAACTAGGAATCAGACAAGTTTCCCTAAACATGACTGTTAAGTGCTATAATATATGAGACTAGATAATGGAAAACTGATTAAAATGTCATCTTAATTTTTTTTTTACAGAACTTAATTAGGAATAATTCGTAATTGTAGCCATGTCTCCAAGTTGCAAGAGATGGTTAACTTAATGATAATACAATTAAGAACAAATTAAACCATATTGATATTGTATAAGCCAATGTCTTATAATAGATTCTAGGGTCTATTTAGAAAGTATGCACTACATTAAAATGTATATTCTTTTCTAGCTCTGTTTTTTTCTATGTTTATTCTATCAGTTTCTGTTATTTACCAGTTTGTATGTCCATGCATCAGAAACACAACATTCTAAAAATTTACTTATTAAATACTTACATAGCAAAACAATATACTCAGTATCAGTAAACACAACTTTTTAAAATTTGTTTAGTATTTTTATCATTTCACTTGGTCATGCCAGAATACCTAGCGTGTATTTATTGAATATTTTTTCTTTTTTTAAAGTGTTTATTTATTTTGAGAGAGAGAGAGAGAGAGAACACACATACACATGTGAGGGAGGGGCAGAGAGAGAGAGAGAGAAAGAGAGAGAGAGAGAGAATGGTAAGCCGGACTTGATCTCATGAACCATGAGATCACGACCTGAGCTGATAGCAAGAGTTGGACACTTAACCAACTGAGCCACCCAGGCACCCCTGAATAAAATTATTTCTTCAAATTACGCACTGTTAGTGCAATAAAACTAACTTCAGGTTTCAAGTGCCTCTACACTTGGACAGCTGAAACATATTTAAAAGATTCTTTAATCGTCCTCCCCTTATCACTAAGTTCTAAAAAAAGGAAAAAAAGACTTTCATGGGAATCAGAAATTGCTAGCATGAATAGTTTCAATTGAAAGCAGAAATGGGTTTCACAGATTAACTAGGAGTTTTATAAGTGAATCCCATGCACATGACCTATCATGTGCTCAGCATTAATTACTTAGAGTAGCTTGGGGGAAAAATAAAGAACATAGATATGCCTCCCACTTCCCAGCAAAACCACCAGGTTGCATATTCTGTGAATTTCCTTCTTAAGGACTGTTCTTGAAATTCATTCTGCTCTCATTTTATCTGTAAAAGAGTGAGGTCACAGTGTCCAACCCAACCCAATAAAGTCAGCTCCAACATCTGTATGACTGTATTTTCTCACTTGAGATTTTTTTTCAAATGTTAAGTAGAAAGGAATTTAAGAAATTGGTATCTGTTTCATATGTGTTTTTACCCTTAAAACAGCAAGTCAGCTCACCACTGCTACCCCAAAACTGACACAAGAAATAGCTAACCACTCATCACATTCACCCACACTCTCACACCAAATGAACAAACAAACACATAAGCAGACAGAAAAAGCCAACCAACTACAAAACTACAAAAACAGAGTCTGCCTCTCTAACATTTCATCATTGGAAGGAAATTTCAGGTTGAATGTGTAGAGTAAAATGCACTTTCACCAGGGACTGTGAGGGGGGCTGTCCCTACCCCTCCTGGCCTCAGCCCCAGCCCTCCTGGGGCCCGGCACTCCTGGGGGCGGGGGTGAGAACTCTGGCGCCTGGCGCCCATCTGAGGCCTGCTGGAAGAAAAATGATGTCACACATGTTTCCCCATTTCTTCCTCATCTCCTCTAGTTCCTTCTTTTCCTACAGCTTTAAAGGTGTTTTCCTCTTTCCAGTTTTTAAAACTTCTGCCATTTTTCCAAAGCTCTCGTGTCCCCAGGTTGAGGGACAATTTTTCTGGCCAAATGTAAACATTCGTTCCCACTGGCTTTTTGTATTTTCTCTTAATTTTCACCGGGGATGGAGCTTCTTTTTTCCCAGGGTAGGAGTGAGGGTGTGAGGATCCTCCCCTGCATTTGCCATCTCTAGGGAGGCCCTGGAGACTACTGGCTATTAATTAACATTTTATGATGCACTTCACACTCTTCAGAGGAAATACACTGTATTAACTCCAAACAGTAATAGTTCACTTCTCCTCTCCTTTGGGTTCTGGAAGCACCAGCTCTCACCCTCCTAAGGGGGAAGTGTCATACTCCGTATTACACCTACCTAGAGGATAAAATGTCAAGTGTGAAAGCTCATACAAGGAGGCATGCTTTGTACCAATTTCAAAATATTTCTCTGAAAGAAAAAAGGAGAGAACAGTCCTCGGTGTAGCTGTTGGATGAGAAAACCCTCTCCCTTGGAATTTTGTGCAATATAAATAGGGAGAATTTCTCACCCGTGTTTCCTGTAACCCTTTCACTAGAGAACCACCTGCCTCTCTGAGAAGAGCACACTGTGGGTTCATTAGTCTCGAAGACTGCCTTCACAGCCCAGGAAGGTCCTGTTCTGGGTGAAGTTTCTATGTGATGCCGTTTTTGGCTTGCACACAATTGTATCTCTCATCCATTTTTCTTTCATTTTATTTAAAATAGAGGCAGACTGGTTCCTCTAGCAAGGAAATTTCAGGTTTAGTTCATGTATATCTCTAATTATAGTAGAGTCAGAGAAATCAGGCAGAAACTGTCCCCCGCCCCCACAAGCCAAGAGATAAGGAAAGTGACAGAGTTAGGATTCTCTCACTTCTAGAAGTGGAGACTTAGAGCCTTCATTGTCACCTTGATGGAACATATACAGCCCTGTACTGTTTTGAATTCATCAACATCTCCAAGATCTGGTCGCGTGTGTGTCTCAGGTATCTGGGCTCTCTTGCACTAAACCTGTGGAAAATAGAACTGTAACTCACTCCTGCCTCAATGTAATGTTATCTGTTATATTTGTTTTTGTAAGTTTTTCCTTTTTTTTCTGTCAGATTTTTCTTTAATTTTTTTACAGTTCGTTGTCAAGTATTTTTTTAATGTAGAAATTTCCTCTTTGAATCCAATATTTAAGAAAATTCTTACAGTTTGAGGATTCTCATTTATTACTGGAAATTCTCTTCTTAGTTTCTGAACTATCCGATCAGATATGTTTATTCAACCATGCTTGTCATAATTAAAACATGTATTACTTTAGACCTCAGTGTAAAATATTAGGATGTATCCGTGGACAGCATTTTAATATTTTCCATTTCTATTACTCTTGTAATCATAGTCATTTTTAAGTTAAAATTATAGAAGACAACAAAACAATTAAACACAAAGTTTTATGTGAAAAACTTCAGAGGGAATAAGAGCAAAGAAACTAGTATTTAATAAGTACTTAGGTATCAAGTACTTTGTCCAACCATGTTTCTATCTGTGAGTGAGTGGGTGAGAGTGTGTGTGTGTGTGTGTGTGTGTGTGTGTGTGTGTCGTTCCTTTTTCCCCCATCAAACATATCTCTATGAGGAAAGCATAAAGGGTGGCTCAAAGAGACTGAGTTGTTGAGGTTCACAGCTAGAGCTGGGTAAGCACTGTGGTTCAGACACAGCAGTCTTAACTCCAGTCTGGTCACACCACGTATCCTTGTCACTGCCGTCCTCAGTGTTATTGGAAATGTTTCCTGTGGTCAGTACATCTCTCAGTAGTAAACACTGTTGTTATTAATCATAATATTTGCCATTTTGTGGAGATAGTATTCTATTTCTTGAATGTCAGTATTTCATTACGTTCGAGATTTTCCTTCCTCCGTTGTTAAAGTCTCCTGATATAACTTGATCATAGTTCAGTTGAACGGACCTATATTCCTCTGAAATAGTATAGTGAAGTACATATTGGTAAAAGTTTACGAGCAGAATACTAATTTCTGACTGAGTTTACCTCTTATGGCATACGATAGCTCGAAAATATTTGAAAGTATTTTATAATTTGACAACTACTGGATGTCTTATCTGATATAAATGGGGTGGGCATGTTTTATCTGAAAAAGTCTAGAGAGTCTGATGGGGAAAAAAACAAGTGAAATATGGATTGAAAAATAGAGCACCTTCATGACCAATAAAAATGCAAAGCAATAATAAATTTTAACCTATTTCTTGAATAATTAAGCTATTGAGTTAGCTCTCCTTGCTTTTTCAAGATCTAAGAGTTTACTTTACCTTCTCCATACTACCAAATCCATATTCCTTCAAGGTCCAAAGCCTTTTTCAACATTTATATAATTCCTGAAACATGTTGGAGTGGGGCAATCAGACAAGGCAACTCATGTTTTGTTCTGTTTTTCAGTAGCCTTTGACTTTAAGTCAACTTCCCTCAATTCAAGAAAAAATTTTGCTCTTTCTCTTGATTTTATTTGTATGGACATAAAAGCACACACACACATGCACACACAAACATATATTAATATATGTTTTCCTTTCTATTACATTCATATATATTAATATTCATATATATTAATATTCCCTTGATTTTATATATGTGGACAAAAACACACATATATAAATATATATGTATATATATTTTCCTTTCTATTACATTTATATATATTAATATTTTATTAGATTGGGCACTCAATTCGAGGTTAAGTAGTCCCCAGAGCTATCTACTGCTGTTCATTGAGTTAGTCTCTTAAAACTCGATTAAATTTAGTTAGCAATCAGTGTCAAGTCATTGCACTTAATAATAATCCTGAGCATTCACCTAAGCTACTCAGGGAAAAAAAAAATCTGAGAGTCAGGTGATTTGGAGGGCCACTATTCCTAGTGTGTTGCTCACAATTATAAGCAGCAAATTTTTATTGGAGTCTAAAAACAGATTTCCCAAGTCAGCCTTAGGAATAAAAGCATGTTTCCCTAGAAACCAGGGGGGGAAACATGCATAGAAGGATGGATGGTTGAGACGGTCTTTTCTCGGCTGGGGGAATTGGGGGTTTTGTTGCACTCTGGCAATTCCAGGTCTAGATTTCATAACGCGTCGTTCCTTCTCCCTCCCGAGAGGCTAGAAAGCCATTGGGATAGGTTGCTAACACAATTTCTATTTTTATCCCTCAAAAGACTGGAGTTATTGTCCTACAGATCTTAGCTTTGCTTTTTTAACACCACTGTGGATGTCAAGGTCTTTTGATGCTTCCTGCCATGGAAAAATGAGATATGTTGACCTTAACCAGCACTTCCAACATTTTAATAAAAACATTATACTTAAAAAGATACCTAAAGATCTACCTTTAGGGATTTTCTTGCATCCCTTTAAAGCTTTCTAATCTGTTTCATAAGGGAGATAGAAATATGATGAATCTCAACAATGTTAGTCTTTTCTGTGAGCAGTCACTCTGATTGCTGAAAACAAATACTGTTGGGGGGGTGGAGTGGAAAACTATAGTGTAACATCAGTTTCCCTACAAGACTAAGTATTAATAGTTTACAGCTCAGGACAAGAAAGAAACATCCCAAAACATAGGAAAAATGATTGAATGCCAGTGCTTATCTAGCTTAAAAACAACTGCTTCTAATTAGTGTATTACTGGTTCTGAACTTGAGAGTTTTTGCTGTAATACATGATTAAAATACCATCATTTCCCATTTCAGTCCTTTACTTGCTTGTTGGAAGACCTATTAAAGGAGGGCCATCTCTTTTTTCTTCCTTTGTCTACTCTCAGCATTTTCATTTTTACTTTTTGCTAGCCAGTAGAGAATCATCACCTATTTTTCCCTCTGACCCCAGTAATTTTATATGTAAAATCCAATTAAGAAAAAGTGTCAGGTGTGGTCTTCAAGGAAAAAGAATTCAAACCTCAGGCAGCCAAATGGGTGAATGGGAACAAGGTTGAGAGACAGGCCTACTTTATTCCTATGGTGCTCTTTTTAGAGGTCACACTAAGGAATAGTACTAAATAAGAAGTGTTAAAAAATTAAAAGACAGTTGGAGAAAGAGTGCTGGGATTTCTGTGTATCAACTTTGCTGTATACTATCCATAACTGTCAGCTGTTACCTTATGAATAAGCCTCATACTTTCAGCATTAACTGAGAGGGACTTATTCTTACATGCATCATGCTTTGTCTTTACGTTAGGTCGCTGAGTCTCAGCGTGGTCAGTCTCACCCACAAGACCCAGACTGTATTTTCACATGTTCTCACCTTTCACAGTATGTTTTAGATTTACTTTTAAAAAAATATTTCACAACTGAAACAAACAAATAATATTTCACGATTGTAACTTTCTTCTGCTCTCCACAGGCTCATCTGTGTCTTGTCAAATGCTTTGCTTTGTCACATACCCTACTTCTAATCAAGAATAAAATGTATTTGTGATTATGAACATAAATTTGGCCAAATTAAAGAAAAATAAAAGCAAGTTGTTTAAGGACATTATTCACAAGGAAAACATGTTGCTTATTTCATTTTGACCTTGAAACTTCTGATAATGGAAACAATAGAGGATTTATAAACTATTTACGAAGTGTAATAAGAACCTAAGGAAACTTACAATGATTTTTTTTCTCTCCTTCCCATTCTTCATTAGATTATTTAGTAGTAAGTATAGTAATTGGTGAATATCTATTGACTCTGCTAATCTCAGAAGTAATAAAAAGCTTCTCTGATTTAATTTTTGTTTAGAATATTTACTGTTTCTGTGTTACATTTATTTCATTAACACTTTTTAAAGAAACTAATAGCACAGATAACCATTATTTCAGATTATGGTTGAGTTTGTATTTTTCTAAAGTCTTTAGTCTTCATGAATAGAACAAAGTATCAGAAGGGTTGGGAAATAAAATTAATTATCCTGATTATGTGAAAATACTCCTTACTGCTTGGTGGTAACAACAGATTTATCACCAAGACACCTCATTCTACATAAGTAATTAAACCATTTTATAGAAGGAACCAACTATATGTGAGAAATTATACAAATTGACTCAAGCTACAGTCATATTTATTAGAAGAATGCTTTCATTTTGTTTCCAAAAGCACTTTTCACATATACCCCATTTAGCACATATGGGCAATTATTTAAGTGAACAAAAAAAAAACAATTCTTAATGATCATCGGTTACCATGTAAAAGCACAAAGACTTTCCTTATGTTTTGGGACACAAAAGAAGGAAGTAATACAACCTGCACTTTATTATTTTGTATCAGATGCAAAGCTTTTTCTAAACTTTAAATCCAACTGAAAGCAGCTGCTGGAAAAATATCATTACACTGTACCTTAAGCTACAAAAACCAATTTAATGGTGACATTTTATTTTGTTCAGATGGTCTGCTCTTTTCTTCTGTTTAAACCAGTAAAGCCTATGGAAACTGTATCTGGATGAAATCACTCGAAGGTGAAGGCCCATGACCAAAAACATTCTTTAAAGATTACAGGGTTCTAGTCAAACAGGATAGCAGCACTAACAAGATCGAAGGTCTCCCGAAGACAGGAAGTAATATTACATCATTCATGTACATAACCGCGCTTTCCCTTTTCTAGAGAAGGATAGAGAGTTTATGATTCAAAAATATCAATACATAAAGCAGGGGCACTACTTTTGATACACATGTGGGATGCCTTTCAGGTCAACCTATTTCTATTTTTCTTCTTCTTTTTTTTAAGATGTAATCATTTCTCTGACCTTGCCAGGTCAGAAATGTTTCATAAAAATTCCTTATGCTGACCACTTTATTTATTTTTCCTGAAATGAACTGTAAAAAATAGACGATTGCCTGTGCTTTTGTTACACATCAATAATATCACAAACAAAACCTGAAAAGTATGCAAGATTTGACACTAAGACTGACCTAGCTTTTTCAGAAATAGTTGTATTTTACTGCAAAGAGATGCTTAAAAAAAAAGAAAGAAAACAAAAACTACTCTTGATATGAATCCAATACTCCTAAATCTTTTATTAGAAAAACCTTGGGACCAGACTGTTTAATCTAGTGCCAGCCTTTGTTGAACATGAAGGTAAAAAATCTCTTTGCCTCTCTCACTAATTCTCACCTTTAAATTATTCTTAACCAATAACATGCTTTTGTTCATTCATTCACTCATTCATAATTTATACTTTATCTCTGAAAAGGACTTAAAATGAAAATTATGGTTAAAAGAAAACCATTGCCTTAAGTAGTTGATAAAAACAAAGAGAGGGAGCAATATAGCCTAACGTGGTTACTGTGATATGAGCTTCATGGCATCTAAGAACCAAGCAAAGTGCCTTTGTAAATGACCTTAAATGCTGTAAGCTAAGCACCTGCTGTGGATTGTAGTTATAACCTTTCCATAAGTGAGGCAAGTCTTGCCACTTAGGAATGACTCCCAGGTGGTCCTGGCACAGCCTGGTCACATCTGCTAGGCCTTGGAAAGGTGGGAGTGAAGGTTTTGGATGCTGGCATTGTGCCACATGACCTTGCTGAAAGTTATGTACAAATAAGGAATGTGAAAACTCCTAAGATATGGAGAAAGAGAGAGTTCCAAATTAAAATATACTATTGAGTACCTCTAATAAGTAACTTTCCCTCTACTACTCTAAACTATCCTGATTCTTAGGTGAATTTGTTGAACTAGACCGTTTCCAAGGATTTGCTCTTCTCTCCAGAAACCACAACTATTTCATCTCCCCAATGGTAGCCTACATAGAGTCTATCGTTTACTCCTTCAGCAAAGATTCACCTAGGTTTTCATGAACAAAATATAGTCTCAACTACCTTAGGCTCAGAGTTTTAGCAGGGTAGACAGAAATGTAAACAGATTATTAGCAAAAGAAGTAAGAAAGAAATTGCTGTAATAATACTGTTACTTCCAGGTGTGTTGAAGGAAAGTCTTTAGCCTTCTGGTGAGGTCAAGAAAGCCATTATCTTGAATAAGTTAGGTAGATAATGACTATCTAAAGAGGAAAGGGGCAGGGGGCACATTTCTGGTGAAGAAAATGGTCTCTATGAAGGTAAAAGGTGAAAAAAAGGTTGATTAAGGAAAAGAAGGTCACGGATGTTGGAAGGCATGGAAAATGGAAGAGTTGCTTAAAAAGCAGATAGAGGCCAGATCCTAAGAGTTCCATCCTTCAGGTCACGTACCCAGAGTCCAATGCCTGGAATTGATTTCTGACTTGTCATTTATGTGGCCTCCAGCTCAAAAAATGTCTTTTAACTCCTCCTGACTTCAGTGTCTACAAAGGTAATTAGATTCCTCCTTTATATTGTGCCAACGAGTAACTTAAATAATGCAAACTGCAACTGAAACTTCAACAAGACACTACAAACTGAAAAATGCAAAATTGTATGTAGAGGTGCTGAATCACCACATGCAGATTTTTGAAGGAAACTTCTGAGCACTGGTAATCCAGCCTGTTTATGTATATGCTAAGAGTGAGGAGGGGGGGAAGGTTTATGAAGAAATTTTATTCAAAAGAGTACTTGCCAACTGGTGGGCATCCATTTTCATAGAAGAAAGCAGTAAAGTGGTGTTAACTACATCACCTCAAGCCAGAGAGGAGAACTCCAGAGAGGGGGGTCTCAGCTGAGGACGTCTAGATCACCCATGAAAGTGTTTCTGTAAAGATGATTTCTCCCATCTTCCATGTCTAAGCTACCATCTAGCCCTCCAGTCTGAGGCTGACCCGAGGTAGAAGACTGTAGCTAGGTCAGGTTCATCTTGAATGTATGTATGGATGCATGCCATGTATAGATTTTTTTTTTTTATTATTCTAAATTGAGGCTGTTTTGTGACTTAACTGATCAAAAAGCTATCTTTTACCTAAGAAAGGGCAGAAAATCAATAGGCTTGTCAGAGTTTTCTTCCGTGGGCAGGGAAAGGTAAATTTTCTGAAAAATGTTTTTGAAAGATGGTGGGAGAAAAAAATGAAGTTTTAGTTTGAATGTGTCACAGTCCAACTTGCTCCGTATACTAGTTGAAGAATAAAGCACCAAAAGGAATGGTTGGTAAATAGTGACTGGTTATTTTTTGTAATATTAGAAGCTATGTTAAGCTATGCAGTAGATCCTGGATAAATTGAAAAGCCATTAGTAGGAGAGACACACGATCAGATTTACATAGCAGAAAGTAGTTTGGAGCTGAGGTTCGGGTCAAGTGTGTTGGGGAAGAGGAAGAAGTTAGAAGGGGTTATTTAGGAAGCTACTTAATATCCTTCAAAAGAAATGCCAGTGTTTGTAATGAAAGCAGTAGCCACAGTGGGTGTAGACTTGGTAGATATTTAGAGGGTAGAGTGTAGGACAAGCGGACACGTACTGAACTGAAAAAAGCAGGATGTCTTTTCTCGTTTTCTTGTTTGAGCAATAAGAAATAAGTGAAGAAGAGTCAAATATTTTATTGATAGTAGGCTGAATTTGGGATCTTTCTGAGAGCTCCCATGAAACATACACAGTTGGAAATAATACCCATTCTCAAGAGTCAAAGTTGTATTAGAAATTTTTAAAAATTGAAAATTATGTTTACTTATATAGCAATGGCATGAATAAAAACACCTATGAATCATATCAACGAAAAGGAGAAAAATCAATCATAGATCTGCATAATATATCTGAGAGTGACTTCAGATAAGTTAGCAATAGTTTTCAATAATTTTTAGCTTAAATGAATTATTATGAGTCTAATATATACAACAGAAAAACAAATAGAGCTATTTAATTGGGGAGAGGGCATTAGTAGCCCTTACTTGTATAGTCAACCCTCAAGTTTTCTTTATTTTGTTAGTAGGAGTACATGCTCCTGCTTCAAAAATTTCTCTAAAAGAGTATAAATTATATAATTTATAAAAATTTATAAAAAAGTCTTCCTCATATCTCTATGCTCCAGAGGCAACTGAATAGGACTTGCTCATGTATCTTTTTTATGTAACATTCTCTATCTCTGATATCTGTTGTTGATAGTCTAATCTCCATGCATCCATTATGATGAAATTTATTAAATTGAAAACAGATCATTTCACTACTCCACTAATAATCTTTTTATACATTCTTATGACAATAAGGGGGAAATGCAAAGTTTTCCTATAGATTTTAGGCCCAAATGATGTATGCCTTGCCTACCACTTTGAAATTATCACACTCCATGAAACACTTCATTTACTACCTTCCTTCTTAAGCCAGTCAAGCACACCAATAACTTCATCCATTGTACTGGTCCTCCTTTCTTCCTAAAATGTTCTTTCCCTATCTTCCCATGGCAGACTCTTCATTCTTCAGCAATCAGCCAAAAGGTCAGCTCCTCAGAGTAACCTTTTCTTTCTTTCCTCCGTTAACTTCAGTACACAACTTTGAAGAGAAAGATTCGAGTTCTGCTCTGTACTCTGCCCCTCACTTTCTATATAACCTCATGCTCATGACTTTTATAGATTTTTTTTTAAGTTGAAAAATAAGGATAATGTTACTTTATTGTCAGAGTTGTTGTGAGAATCCAGCAAGTAGAAACTGTCATATGTGTTAATTTCTCCTTAGCTCAAAAAAATTAAGTTGCATTTCTTTAATTAGAGTTTAAAGATCAAGAAATATAAGAATGAATAAAGAAAAGAAAACTAGAAATGTATCTGAATAAAAAATGATATTTAAGGGAGATTAAAGTTTCTCAATCACTAGCCATGCCCAGGACACCAAATTAATTAATTAATGCATTAACTATTTATTCATTAATGTTTAATATATGTCAGGTAGTGATCTTAGTCTCTGGCAGAGTAACATGGGTACATATAATCTATAGAGGAAATAGGTATATAATTATATTGCAATACATGTTATTAATATATGGAATATTTTATAGGAACACGCAGGAAGAGAAGGCTTTATATAGGCCAGTTTCATTTGATTCTCAATTGAACAAGTGTTTAACAAAGAATGACAGAAAAGTCATTCTAATAACAAAATTATGGATGGAACTTCAACAAATTCTAACACTGAGGAGAACGTAATGAGAATGTTTGGAAGGTAATGTTTTAAAGAACAAAGTTCAGTGGCGTCTAATGCTTCTGAGGTGAAATGGTTTAGAAATTCTTAAGTGATCATAAGATTGGAAGACGAGATGTCACTGGTAAGTTTTTCAAGAAGTATTGCCTTAAAGTACTGCACGCAGAATGTACATTCACTGTATTGAGGAATGAATGGAGTGAAAACAGGGAAAATAGAGAGTGAGACTGCAGTTTCAAAAAGTTTGATGGCTGTTTAACCGAGAAATACTGAGTGAAATTGTAAAGATGAAAATACTGAGGGGAAGTGTATCAAAATTGAGGAAACGTCAATCTGTGAGAGAAGAAAGGGGAGTATAGCAAGGATATTTGAAAATATGGGCAAGTGAGGTCAATAATGTAGGTGGAGGGGCTTAGAGATGCTTCCTTTCTTCCTAGAAGGAGATGATGTCAGTTACAATTGGAGACGTTGTGGGTTGAACATATGCGATAGAGCTTATAAAGTGGACTCTTTCTGAATCATTTTTTCACTAGATCCCTATTGTCCTATTTAGCTGTGGTTCCATCCTGATTGTGAACTATGGAGTGGAGTAGGCATCCATATGTGGTAACCTACTTCTGCTTTTAAAGGCTCTTTATGATTACAGACCCACTCAAAGGTTTGAGGAACATAATTAAGAATGCCAGACTGTGAGGAAGAATAAATGTGACTTAAAGGAAACCAACCAGACAAAAGAACAGACCGCAGCTATTCTAATTTCGAAAAACAAGAGTCTTTAATGGTCCTGTTGAGCTAATGTCAGTATCAGTGATCAGGAAAAATTAGTTCCTCACATTCTTCCAGGGGTACTTTGGCTTCTTTATATAAAATTCCTTGGGAAGACTCCAGAAGTCACAGTCTCTATATATAATATTTTGCATATTTTTCTTGCTTGATTAATATGAACCCCTGAATTATATGCTGCACTCTAAAATATTACAGCAACAGTATCCTAAAAATGTAATATAAACTTAAAATCAGTCCATACATCTTTCATTAATTCCTCAGACTGCTTTGATAGTAAGGTATATTTTTGTGAGGGGGGAAAAAACTTTCAGTATATAACATATCAATGCTTAATACCAGATGGGAAAATGCTTTATAAGTTGTAAGGTACAGTCATCTGTGAGGCACTATATATCCATAGAGAGAGAGAGAGGAATGATTAAGATATATTAGCTATCACCAATACTTTAAAAAAAAAAAGTAACTCAAAAGATACTTCAGCATTAAAAGAAATGTCCAACAAACTGAATATCACAAAATTTTAGCAGTATTCCTGAGTCAGTAGAATCTAAACCTCTAAATCCTGCTATTGAAACACTCGTCTTTGTGACTGACATGGTAAACTTACAAATTGTGAGAGAATTGAGCAACCCAATATTAAATGAGAAATTAGAATCAAAGAACAAAATTAATTGTAAGTTTGTTTTGTATAAACATGAAATGAATTCACTTCTATGTAGTTTAATTTTCTTTCATTTGAACTGACTCCACCTGAATGGTATTCAAATTATATTATAAAGTAGTTTAACCTTTCTCAGAAAGCCTCTGTTGATTTTGGTCATAAAATGCCTATGGGTAATTTAAAGGAAGGTGGAGAAGACATAGATCTCCATTATTTGTTCATGGCCTGTGCTTATTATAATGCACAAAATATTATCTCTTCATGCATAAGTATTCTAAATTATGCATCCAAAGTTTGTCTTAGTCAAAAGAAGTGAAGACAGCTGTAAAAAAGAGCTTTCCAAGTATTTGTGCATCAGAAATACATATTCATGATGGAAAATTATCCACAAAATTGTGCTCTTTGCAAGGGGCAACATTATAATTTTGCAAAAGTTAAATCTTGTCTCTTTCTTACTCTGTTACTGCGTTACTCCTGGTAGAACACAGTGAGATAGTCCGTGGAGATCTTTGAAATTTTTTCATTGAATGTTTAAACATATTGAATGTAAGAACCAAATTTTAAGGATATAAGTGACTGAAACATAAGGCAGCTACAGACTGCTCACTAGGAACATTTATCAACATGTTTAATCTGCAATTCACTTCACATCCCATGTATAGAGCATCGTGTGTATTAGATGGCATTTCAAATCAAGTATATTTGAAGTACATTATGCTTTCTTAAATAAGGAAAATGACATATACTCTATGAATTTTGAGATTATATTTAGGATGCTAAAATAATTTTATAAAAAGAAAAGTATTTTAAAAGTATAGGAATAAATAAGCCTGCTTTCCAACTGCATATCTTGGGGATTCTCCGGGTTTGAAATCTAAGTCCATCTTTGTGTATGAGTGTAGGCATTTCAGTGGAGCTTATATGATTCAATTTTATATTTTGGCAGCCTGTGGTGTCAGTTTCAGAGAGTCACAAGTAACACCTGAAACCAGCACTCTGAACCCTGACTCTTCTCCTTCCTACATGGACTTCCTTTTAGAGCCTTGGCTTCCTTATTATTTTTTTTAATGTTTTTTTTTTTTTTTTAATTTCTGAGAGAGAGAGAGAGAGAGAGCATGAACAGGGGAGGGTCAGAGAGAGAGAGAGAGATACAGAATCTGAAACAGGTTCCAGACTCTGAGCTGGCTGTCAGCACAGAGCCCAACATGAGACTCAAACCCATAACCGTGAGATCATGACCTGAGCCGAAGTCGGACATTCAACCGACTGAGCCACCCAGGTGCCCCTTGGCTTCCTTATTCTTGAATGAGGAAAAAAATGTCCTGTCTTCAGAACTTTTTTTGTCTTAAATTAGATAACATATGATAAAGCTTCAGGTACACTGTAAAATACTGATCACGTGGGACAGCCTGTTATAGCTCAGACTGCTGCTATGCAAGTCCACATGTATACTGGGATCATTGTAAACTCTCGGGGACCTATGAGGTGAATAATTTACGTCGTTTTTACCAAATGAGATTTCAGAGGATAAACGAGTTTATATTCTTTGCTTCATAGCTAGATAAACATAATTTATGACACAAAGATAATACCATAATACCAGTTCCTGAATCTGTTGAGTCAAGGAAACAAAGCCAAACTTCTGTCCCCTTGCTGTGTTTGCCATTCAGTCTTCAGGATTAAGAAGTCTAATGGAAAGGTACATGTGCGATTACAACACATCTTTAAATTAGTTTTAAAAATTCTCAGGCAAGAATCATTAATATTTTGAATGTTACAATTATTAGTATTGTTGAATAGAGTTCATGTAACCTCTCTAATGCCTCTGAAAGCTTATATGTAACAAGTATTTATTTTTTATTAAGTGAATCATAATTAATTTGAAGAAACTTGGATTTCTTTAAGATTATTAAAATGTTCTGAAAAGGT
This sequence comes from Hyaena hyaena, assembly GCF_003009895.1. Taxonomy (NCBI): domain Eukaryota; kingdom Metazoa; phylum Chordata; class Mammalia; order Carnivora; family Hyaenidae; genus Hyaena; species Hyaena hyaena. The sequence continues at coordinate 527,918 of NW_024081480.1, read as the reverse complement.
TTAAAAAACCTTTATTAAATGCAAACATTGTTTAGACTGTCAAGGAAATCTTCAAGAAATCCATAATTCAGACTTTTATTTGATTTTCTTCCCACCATTGACTTGAATAATATCTGCTTTCTTTCATCTCTACAAGGGTTGATAATATTTATTGTTAATAACCTGCTACAGAGGTTGTTGAAGTTACTTTTTTTGTTTGTTTCTTTTTTGGAAAACAACTTGAGTCCTATAGAGAGAATGTTAAAACATTGCAACTCTTCATTACTATTTTTGTTTTATTATAAAGAAACAAAGCGTAAATAAAATGTACTGATCAGCATTCTGTGGAGAATTTGCTTTGTATCAACAGATCCAGTGAATCTTTCTTTTTCTTAACAGTTCCATAGGTAAACTTTTTCAGTATTGGAAGACTGAGTATTTAGAACTATGAATATGTGTTTGTAACTGCAATTCATTTCACATCTTACATGACCTTTTCTTATTGAGACCACAACAACTTTATGCAACATGACACTGAGTCACATGTTGGAATGTAATGATTCCTTGGAGGATTTTTGTAGAGAGCAAGGACAAAATTATATATGTATATATAAAGTGTAAAGGCAAGAACCTGAAGGATGGATGATGGTATTAGATACACACTGAAGATAATTTAATAAGAATGGGACATGTGGACTCAATGTGTAAAATCTAGAGGTTGACCAGGAAGAAAGGTGTGAGGACTCCTGTAACCACAGAGCTGACAGCTTAGAGGTTCTTTCCTCAAGGAAAGGTAAGACAATGGAAAGTAACTGCTAGATTCTTTTAGAAAAAGCAATGAAAATTGTGAAGTAGAATGTCAGTTCCATTTATTTGTTTCTATCATCTCCATAGCAACAAAGAGCTACCTTGACTAGTAACTTTTTTGTCTGAATTAGTGGCATCGATCTGTTAAATAATGAAGTTAAATAAATTGTTAGAATACCCATTTCTTCTCTTTAAAGAGGGATGCTAATAACAGCTGTGGCACAAGTTAAATGAGCAGTTAAGACATGTTTTTATTACCAAAAGGCCACAGAAGGAGAATCCCTTCCTTGGTATAAACATGAGGTATTTCTTTCTCATTTCATAAACTTAGAATCTTCCTGTGCTTGTAGTGCTTCTGTGCTGAAAGGATGAATAATTTTTCGTATAATTTAAATTACCGTCTTTGATTAGAATTTAACATAGCATCCACACAATTGAAGAGATAGGTGGTGAACATAAAATCTCTCCTAAGGCTACATTATCAGTGCACAGAAGTACCCAAATTAAAAGCCAAGTACACTTAGGCCCTGGTTTCATGCCAAGGTGATATCCCTCATTTCATTTACATACAGTAGTCCCCCTAACCGGTGGTGTCACATTCCCCAGTTTCACTTACCCCAGACATCCATGGTCTGGAAGCAGATGATCCTTTTCCTGATGAACTCTCAGAAGGTCAGTAGTAGCCTAACGCTTCATCACTGTGCTTGTGTCGTTCTCCTTACTTCATCTACTGACAGAGGCATTTCTACCTCAAGTCACCATGAGAATGGGGAGCACCGTACAGTAAGATAGTTTTTGAGAGAGAGAGATGACATTCATTTAATTTTAATTACAGTATATTATTATAACTGTTCTAGTTTATTTGAGTTATTGCTGTTAATCTCTTATTATGCCTAATTTATAAATTAAACTTTATCAGAGGTATGTATATGTGGCAAAACAATATACGTAGGGTCCAGTATTAGCCACAGTTTCAGGCATCCCTGGGGATTCTTGGACCATATCTCCCATGGATGGGAAGGGGTACTGTATATAAGTATGTATATATTTACCCATATAATTGTTGCCTATAACTATGTAGCATATAAGTGGATTTTCTTTTGTCCAGTAATTGTTTTTCCTCAGTGATTGATTGGCTGATATGTTTGACCTGATTAAGAATTAGAAACATGTTTCCCCAGGTGGGAATGTAAACTGGTACAGCCCCTCTGGAAAACAGTGTGGAGGTTCCTCAAAAAATTAGCAATGGAACTCTCCTATGACCCAGCAATAACACTGCTAGGAATTTACCCAAGGGATACAGGAGTGCTGATGCATAGGGGCACATGGACCCCAATGTTCATAGCAACACTCTCAACAATAGCCAAAGCATGGAAAGAGCCTAAGTGTCCATTAACTGATGAATGGATTAAGTAGATGTGGTTTATTTATACAATGGAATATTACATGGCAATGAGAAAGAATGAAATCTGGCCATGTGTAGCAATGTGGATGGAACTTGAGGGTGTTATGCTGAGTGAAATAAGTCAGGCAGAGAAGGACAGATACCATATGCTTTCACTTATAGAAGGATTAGGAGAAACTTAACGGAGGACCATGGAGGAGGAGAAGGGAGGAAATGGTGGGGAGAGGGAGGGAGGCAAATCATGAGAGACTCTTGAATACTGAGAACAAACTGAGGGCTGGTGGGCGTGGGGGAGAGGGGAAGGGGGATGATGGGCATGGAGGAGGGCACTTGTTGGGATGAGCACTGGGTGTTATATGGAATCCAACTTGACAATGAAAGAAAAAAAAAGAAAATGAAAGAAAAAAAAAGAAACTTGTTTCCCTGTATTTATAATCAAATATATTTGTATTCTCAAGTCAGAACACTTCAAATAGAATTTCAGAGGTTTTTTTAACTTTAAAATATATTAAATGGTTTAATAATAACATTTGAAATTGTTTCTTTAGCAGAAATGCCTCATTTAAACTAAATATTTTCTTGGTTTATTTTTGAGGATTATTATAAAAAATCATTTCTTCTTTTTAAGTATATTTGTTTTGAGAGAGAGAGACAGAGAGAGAGAGTGGGGGAAGGCAGACAGAGAGAGAAAGAGAATTCCAAGCAGTGGAGATTCCACACTATCAGTGAGGAGCCCGATGTGTGGGCTCGAACCCATGAACCTTTAGATCATGACCTGATCTGAAGTGGGGGATACTTAACCAACTGAGCCACCCAGGCGCTCCACAAAAAGATTTCAATTCAAATTTCCCATGTATTCAAATTACTTGGAACTTTATGAAATAGATACAATTTTTATTTTTTCAGTTAGTAACAAAGGAAAAAAAAAGACACCACCTCCTCTTCTAAATATTAAATCTTCCTTTACTTTCTATTCCATTAACTAGTATCAGCAACCTCCTTTGAGTTTTCTCTGCACTCAGATCTCATTTATCCATGATAGAGCAGAGGAGCGTCAGAACTGAAATTTAACAAATGGGCAAGCATAGCTACATAGATATCGAATTCATTTGTATGTAACTGAACAAGACTATCTTCTGTCCCTGAGGAATGATGGATTCAAGAGATGCTGGAAATTTGCCACTTTTCTGTTCTCCATCCTTCGTGACACTCCATTCCATGCTAGAGCTAGCATTATCATCAGATTTGTTCCCCGTGCGAGGTGTTCAGTGGTGCATCTGAGATTGGGGTTCATTTACCTTTGATCCCAAAATTCAGGTATATTTAGATAAGACACACAAATCAGCATGAGGTCTGAGTTGGAGTGTTTTGGCTTTTTCATGTAATAGCTGACATTAACCAAGTCACTTTGGGTCTATTAGCCTCAAGTTTTTATCATCATAATGGACATAAGATTTAAATTACAAAATTGCTCAGGGATTAAATGAGTCTTTTTAATGTACAAATGGGGATCTGTTTGTGCACCCCTACAAAGTACTGAATCGACATTACAGCTATTAACTGTAAATAAGGCAAAATGTACTATGGTCACTTGTAAAGTTGTGTGAAAACAAAATTCAGACTTGTTTTTTAATAGAAAAATTTATTTAGTGCAATGATTTTTAAAAGGTTTTACTGTAGTATTCATAACTATGTGGTTACAAAATCAATATACCAATGTTTTTTAAACTCTATTTGTAAAATTTAAATCTTTCCACTTGGCTGAATTAGATTCTTAGTTTTTCACAGTAGGATTTTTATCATTTGATATCTAGTTCGTTCAATGTTAAATGGTTAAGAGATAATGGTGCCTCCTTACCCTTTGGGTTCATTATATTATCTGACACATAAAGACTCAACAATTTTGATGAATGACTCCTGTATTAATTTAGGACCACAAGTGTTCTACAGCCTAGAGTTTTCTTTGGGCCTTCAAACTGGGATAATAAATGGTGCCATATTAAGAGTCATTTATCTTCCAGCCCCCAAATTGACTTGAATCAAAAAGCCTAGATGTCTGAGTATCTAATTTATTTTTATAGGCATATTTTTATAAGAATAGGGGATTAGAAATAAGAAAGGGAGCTATTTACTTCTTTTTAAATATTTTGTTTTCCCATAGGATAATTTAACAAGTTGTGAAATACATAAAATAATTTTAGAAAATAATTTTAGAATATCATCTAAAACATCCTTATATTTAGGCATCTAGTTCACAAGTGTTAAATCTACTTTAAGGCCTGAATTGTCAAGGATCACATAAATTGGGTAGCTGCCAAATTTCCATTTCAGTTTATGCTGTGTAGACAGAACATGTATCCATATGACCTGCATGAATCAGCCATTCAGCTGTCTCACAAGCTATTTTAGCTATTGCCTACTGCCAACTAGGTAAGAAAGAAAATTCATTAGCTTGGAAGTTAAGGTATTTTTTGGTTATTATACTGATTAAATCTTTTTCTATCTCTTCCTTCTCCCATATACAAAACAGAGGAGGCTTTTGCTATTGAAATTTAGAAAAATATAACTCATAACTTTTAAAAGTTGTTTCTAATTATTAATTTGACAAAATTCTTATCATTTATTTCTAAACTTTACCTAATAAGCTTAAGATCATTTTCTTTAATATATGCAAATGTATTGATAAGAGACTCAGACCAAATTCTAAAGAAAAATTGCTTATACTGAAATTTCAGAGATTTATCTCCCGGGTTTGGGTAGGCGGTGGGGTTGCGGGGAGGGAGGTCCTTGATGAGCTTGCTAACTGTTGCTGTCACTGATTCAGGTTGCTTAACTAAACAATATCTCTTATACCTTTTCAGTTATTGTAGAGGTTAGAAAAATATTTTGTTAATCAAACATCTATAAACATTTAGCAGTATTGTTTTCAACATTTAGCAGTATTAAATTATCATACATTTTCTCAAATGTTTTTGTTCAATAAGATGTGAAATATTTTAAAAAGTAAAGCTATTCAAGTAAAGAAAATAATGTTAAAACAAATTTTGTACTCTCATTGAAAGGAATGTATTCAAATTATTTAACTTATACAGTAATTATACAAAATTATATTTATTTTTGTCTTAAACTTCATGTTTGAATTTGTAAACATCTTGAGAAAGGGGTATTCATCCCCACCCATCAAATTTTTTTAAAAAATTAAGAATGAAAGTCTTTATATTTCTAGATATTCTTGCTGTAAAACTGTCTTCCATATTTTAATCAAATTCAGCTCTTAAGTGGAATTAATATGGTACAGCACTGTCCACTAAGTTTATAATAAATATTTAGTTTGGTAAAATGAGAAGTACTATTGACATACAAATGTGATACCAGGTAAATTGTTCATTTTTTATTTGCGGTCTCATTTTTATAGTAACATGGTATCTCTATTATAGTTTTAAAAATTGTGCTAATTTTCAAGGTGTTATTTGCTAATATAATTGAAATAACTTTTTATTTGGATTACACATATAATTACCAGACTTACTATATCTACTATGGGGATCATATGAAAATCAAATTGTACTTTGCTGTATAGTGGCATAGATTTGAAATTACAGTCTATTGTTTATATGGTTGAACATGTAATTTCTGAGTTTTGATCTTGCCACCAGATGGCAGGAAAAATCAGAGTCAAATAGCTCTGGTAAGCAGCATGAATAAGGATTTTGTTTTCATTTTGGGTGTTTTTCTATTGTTGATGCTTCGCACAAAGCCCAAGACATCATAAATATAATGTGAATAGACAATACCTGCTGATTATCGGTAAAAGTTTTCTATTTTTATAGTATAATCATGCTATAAATAACTTTTAATATATTCATGCTATCATTGATATCATGAGTTTGAAAATTATAGTTAAAGTTATTGTTTTAGGAACATATATCTTACTGGAATGATTAAGGCTGTCAATCCCTGAACTTCTCTGGGTAAAACAACTAGTCACTTTTCTTATAATGGCATAGATCTTTACTTAAAATAATGGCATGACAATGAACTGTATGATTGATGAATACTCAACAAAGAGAAAATGAGAAAAAAAAAAAACCCTAACAAACTCTCAAATTAGTTCTTTTATGGTCAAGGCCAAGCAGGGACTTACCTATGGCTGATAAATGTTTTACTAATTCACAGTGTAAATATTTTAAAGTCTTAGTGTAATGCCACTTGACATCTTCTATAAATAAAATCCAACTTAATTGTAACACAGAATAAAGGGAGAAAGAGAAAATATTCCTAAAATGCAGTAAAAGTCTAGTTTTTAAGTCTCTTACATATATGCTTTTTTCCTTTATTTTTTTTTTCAGGAAAAGTTCAGAATCGTTAGCACTTTGAATGTATACAAAACAGAGATTTGAGGCAAGCTTTAAAAAATATATCAAATAATTGATGCATGTATATTATGGATGCATTTTTCATTGTTATAACGATTGTTTCAATGCCTCTACTTCAATTTTTGATAGAACAATTTTCTTTTCCTTGATTAGAATATCAAGAAGGACAGGCATTGTTTTCTTCATCTTCTAAAAGAAAAAGTAACTAGAATTAAGTCATTTAATCAAGTTAATTTGATTCATTGATGTGATCTTTTCATAACTTTCTTTGGCTTTATTAGCAAGTGCACTTTTAAACATTTTTGTGTGTGTGTTCCAAGAAAGGCAAAAAGCTACTTGATAAATTACACATTACTCCTTGCTGAAATCATGTAAATACTGAAAGACCATTTAATGCTGAGAGTGTTTCTTTAAGGTGGCTCCCTTTTACGTCATTTCCTGACTTTGCACAGAATGTAGCATTGCACTGCGTGAAGTAGGATGAGGTCTACTTGTCATTCAAACTGTAAAATAAAATCTTATCAACTATAATTTCCTGTGAAACTAGGCTCAGAGGATCTGTCTTAGTACACTTCTTATTGTTTAATTTGCATGACAGTGGGTATTCAATTTGTGTAAAGATACAACTCTTTCTAAATTCCTTTGTCTTGGATAAAGACGAATCAAACAAATGGGGAGTTATGGACTAGGTTAATATATACAATTTTAAGGTTTCACTGGTAAAATGACCTACAAATCTATGAGGATGTTACTCTGTAAACTTCCAATATTAACAAGAAGAGGAAAGACCCTGGCAGTTTGCAAAGATTTACTTCCGGAAAACAAACCCTTGTTTACTTGCACAAATGGTCACAGAGAGTGACAAGTGACCCAGTGCACCCGGTTCAGACACGTTGTGAATGGAAAAGAAAAATAACACCTTGGCCAGGACAGATGAACTCTGCATCCTTCATGCTGCCGGGAAAACAGCAGGTGAATCGCTGCTGCTGCCTGCAGGTCTCGCCTCCTGCAGCAGCCACGGAGCAGTGCCTTTGGCAAAATACGGAGTTGTCTGTGAATGTCCTTCTACATATTTTGGCTTTTAAAGACTTTTTAAACTAATTCTTAAACTTAACTAACTCTCCTTACTCAATAGTAAAGTGATATTGTATTTCATACTGAGGGTCAATTAAAAAGGAATCGCTAGGTTTAGAAAAGATGCAAAGTGGGGCAACTGGGTGGGTGGCTCAGTTGGTTAAGCAGCTGACTTCGGCTCAGGTCATGATCTTGAGGTTCGTAAGTTTGAGCCCTGCATCGGGTTCTGTGCTGACAGCTCAGAGCCTGGAGCCTGCTTCAGATTCTGTGTCTCCCTCTCTCTCTCTGACCCTCCCCTGCTCACACTCTGTCTCTGTCTCTGTCTCTGTCTCTGTCTCTGTCTCTGTCTCTGTCTCTCTCTCTGTCAAAAATAAATTTAAAACTTAAAAAAGAAAAGAAAAGACGCAAAGTAATGAGATAGAAATCATCATGAAACTTACCTGAGTCACAAAAACTTGTGCCACCACCTGCTATCTTTACGAGTGTTTGTGAGAAATATTTGCTTTCCAATGGCCACATCATGCTAACAAGGGGTATGACATCTCTCTGGATTGTTGGCATTATCAGCACTTAGATAATAGGATTCAATTCTCCATTATGGTTCCTTGACCTTATTGTTGTTCATAAAACAAGTCTTATGGCAGATCACTAATCTGGGGTAACATGGAAGTGGTTTGTGTTAGAAACTCAATTCTTTTTGCTACTGTCTATTTTCTTTGTATCTTGACTTAAAATAACAATATTGAGTCTACTTGGTAAGTGCTTGTTCTGTCTTGCCAAGTGTTCAAGTCTTAAGCTTTATAGAGTGAAGGAACAAAAGTGTGGTCCTTACATGAATCTTTTTATTTGTACTCCAGTATGATTAGTAAAAAAAAAAAAAAATTAAAGATAGGTTTTAAATAATATCTATATGTTTTTAATTAAATAGATTTGAAAAATGCATGTTAAGTGCTACTAAATTCATTTGAAATTAGGAGTATGAGGAGGAGAACACAGATGACAAATTTCAGCCATGTAAGTGTTCTTTTACTTGAGGAAAGTACCGTGAACCTGAATACAGTAAAAGGAAGACGTTCAACTTCTTCATCAGCCTAACTTTCCTTCCTTTCCTAAGAAGGAAAATTAGAGAGATAATGCATTTAAAAAATGAAACTGTGTTCCTATTTCCAGTAAAGTGTTCAGTGAGCATGAACTCAGTGTACAACTGGGTCATCAGTGATTTTCAGATCTGAGTTTTGCCGAAACTTTACTATGATAAATTTACTATGATAAATTTGCTTTAAATTTTCAAACCATACGACTTCATAAATCAGTACTGGATATCAGGAATTGATGAGACTTCCCAGACAAGAAGACCTCAGCTCCTTCTACATGAAGTGCTCACCAAAATAGAAAGCCAATTTCTATCTATTGTCATGCTCTGTAAAAATCACTACTATCACCGTAAGACTAATGTGAATCTTAAGGTTAATGATTTAGTTTCACTTATTCACAATAGTTTTGGGCTATAAACATCTGTAATCAATTTAAGAGTTATTCGTGATAGCTGGGCAAATTTGTTCCAGAATGACTCAAAATTGACAACAGGGGATTTTCCTTGGGAACTTTCATTACCCATGGACCTGACTTTAAATATCACCCAAAGGGGATATTTGCTTCCCAAGGGAAGCAAAAAAAAGTTTCTTCATTGATCTAGGAGAGATGTATGTATGGTCAACAGGTCTGGTTTTTTTTTTTGTTTTGTTTTGTTTTGTTTTTTTGTCTCTTTTTTGTTGTTTTTTTACCAGCAATTTTCTTTCTGAGGGTTTATCTTAAGTATACACTCTAATCAATCAGCAGAAAGATACATATCAGAGTATTCCTGAAAATATTGTTCAGAATATTGAAGAGCTACAAACAAAGCAAATGCTTATAAAAACAGAACTGCTAGAAAAATGAGAGTAGGCTCATGTAATAGAATTCTTTCAACTTCTTAAAAGGGAATGTGATTGGATTTAGAAAATAAAGATCTCCATGACAGGTTTTTTTGTTTAAAATGAATCCATTTTTAATTTTTATAATGTTTATTCATTATTTGAGAGAGCACAAACAGGGGAGGGGCCTAGTTGGGGGGGGCAGCTGCGCAGATGATCTGGAGTGGGCTCTGCACTGAGGCAGGGAGCCCAGGGTGGGACTCGAACCCACAAGCCCATGAAATCTTGACCTGAGCTGAAATTGGACATTCAACTGACGGAGCCACCCCAGTGTCCCTTAAAAAGAATCCATTTTGAAGAAGGCATGCAAATGTAACCACATTGCTGGAAATGTAAAGGAATAAAGTTACACAAGAATCCTTTCAAAATGCTCACCTCAGGGAAGTGAGAAAATATTTGCAGAAGAAACTGTTTTATACCCAAGTGTATATGTATGTGTGTGTGTATACATACATACATATGCATATTTACTATGAAGGTGAACAAGTATTAACTGCATATTTTATAACTGAACAAGTATTTATATACCCAAGAAACTTATGACTAGAAAGATTATTCAGGGATTATTTCTGAATATGTTGATAAATAATTTGTGTTAACATATAAACATTTCTAAATATTCATGCATAAATTATTAGAAATTATAACGACTATTTATAGAGTGACAACAATATGCTAGAAAATATGTAAGCTTTTCATACAGTATCATATTTAAACAGCACAAAACTTGGGGGTAAATTTTGTCAGTACCCATTTTACACAACAGGAAGTGGACCTTAGTTGAAAAACTTGTTTAAGGACTCCTGACAATTAAGTGGCTGAACTGAGATTTGAACACTGGTCTGAATTGAAAGCCTGAGTTTTGTTATATTATTATTCCCAGTAACTCTTTAATGGGGATCTTAAAAATGAATATTAAGATATTCTCTAAGAGTATAACAGTAAAAATGTGAATAATTAGCTAAAAGGTAGTCCATCCTTTCTCTCTCTCCATTATAATGAAATAATTGTAAGAAATTATAAGCTAAATTATGTTGAACAAGCCACTCAAATCATTGTAAGTACGTAGGTAGATGCTCAGCTTTCTCCCTTATAAAGTGGAAATGATAATAGGTGGTCCATCTGCTTCACAGTTGGTTGAAAAAAGATGAGCTAATATTGATGAAACTGTGTTGGAAAATGTCAAGTGCTAAATAAAGTTTTACCTGATTCAGGAAATGTAATACTAAGACTAACTTTTTTTCTGCTGATTCCTAATATATACTTCACTGATTCAAAATATCTTTGTTGCACTTTTTACATTGTTGAATAGGAGATATTTAAATAACAACCTAGACATAGTCTTTTAAATATTACTGCAGCCGGAATGGTTGAAAAAAATTAATCACTGCCTCTTTCTCATGACATGTAAAGTGAACCCCACGGTGCATTAAAGGTTATGTTCCAGATTAAATTTCATGGTCAGTCATTAAAACCTCTATCTTGTATAAACTCTAGACTCCCTTACTAAACTTTCACTTTTAAGTGCTTGGCAACTATAGTTAAAACCAATTCTCCACCTACTTCATCTCTGAACCTGTAGAGCTAAACAGTACAGAAAACCACACCTATACTGATTGATGTCTCTTTAAATTGGTGATCATGAACTTCAAGTTCATGCTGCTTAAAAATCACAGTAAGTTGCATGAGTCCTTCACTCCCTTCCTCTGCTACTTTATCTCTTCTCTAAATTAAATTTCTGATAATTCCTTTCTCCTCTTCACTGGTGGTTGATGACCTTGCATTTATTTACTGAGAAAATGTAAACAATGGAAGGGTTTTTTCCAAAAACTTTTACACCCTATCTACCCACTCACCTGGGTGTGTTTATCTCCTCCAACTTCTTGACTGTAACTGGAGATAAAATTGTCAGTGCCGTCAACAAAGACCCAACTTTCCAGTTAGGTCTGTTTGCATCCAGTGAAAGAAATTGTTCTCTCTTGCTTCTACTCTTTTTTTTTTTTTTTTTTGGAGTTTTTCTCTTTATTGAATTTTCTCTTTCAGAAGATGGCGGGTGTTATACTATTGTTTCTCTGTTTTTAGATAGAAAGAAAAAAGACACTCATGATGTATTGCAGCTACTGCTCTGTGTTTTTATCCCTGTACAGTAAAAATCTTTAAAGAGTGGTCAATAATTGTTTTCTCCATTTCCTCACCCTGTTCTCTGTGTGTATTTTAACTTTGGTATAACTGCATACAGGAAGTACACAGGTTTCCCGCCAGCCTGCCCTTTTCATCCAACTGGGTGCCCTCCTGGGCAGGTAGCAGGTATGAGGGGCTGGCCATCCCTGCCATGGCTACATGATAGGCAGATCCCTCTTCCAGCCCGAGGCTTATTTGGTGTGCCGGATATTTTTGTTGTCAGCTTGGCCAAGCTGGGCACTCCATTACTCCAAACTTATTTCTCCATATGATTTTGGCTAGTGTACAGCTCGCCAAGTCTTTTTTAATATATATCTAGTTTTATTCTAGTATAATTGACACAAAATGTTACATTAGTTTTGGATATAAAACATAGTGATTCAACTTCTCTATAAATAACGCTGTGTTTGAGACATGTGTAGCTACCACTTGACACCTTATGCTATTATAATATCATTGACTGTAGTCAATTTCCTATACTGTAACTTTTATTCCTATGACTTATTTGTTCCATAATTGGAAACCCGTCTCTCCCATTCCCCTTCACCCATTTTGCCTAATTCCTCACCCCCTTTCTCTCTGGCAACTCTCACCTGTTTTTTTGCGTTTATAGGTCTGATTTCTGCTTTCTGTTTATTCATTGGTTTTGTTTTGTAAATTCCATATGTAAGTGAAATCATGTGCTATTTGTCTTTCTCAGTGTGGATCATTTCACCTCTCATAATACCCTCTTATGTCCATCCATGTTATCACACATGGCACAATCTAAACTCATCCTTTTTGTTGCTAAGTAATATTCCAAGATATGTATGTATGTGTATACTACATCTTCTTTATCCATTCACTACTGATGGAGGCATGAATTGCTTCCATAATTTGGCTGTTGTGAATATGCTGCAGTAAAATAAGGGTACGTATATCTTCTCAATTAGCATTTTTGTTATCTTTGACCAAATACCCAGTAGTGGGATTACTGGATCATATAGTATTCCATTTTTAATTTTTTGAGGAAACTTTATATTGTTATTCCCAGTATCTGTACCAATTTACATTCCTATACATTGCAGGTGTGTTCCTTTCTCTCCACGGCCTTACCACCTTTTGTTATTTCGTGTCTTTTTAATGTTACCCATTTGGACAGACTATCATTTCCCAAATTCTCCCATGCCTCTTTCTAATCAGACCCTCTCTTCCCTCTCAGTCCCTGGCAACCACTGATCTATATTCTGTGCTTATGATTTTGTCTTTTCCAGAACGTCCGTATACATAGAATCATAAACGATGTATCATATTGATTCTGTAGCACATTTGAAATTCATCCGTGTTCTTGCACGCATCAACACTTTGTTCCTGTTGTGTTAGTGAGTATTTTTTCCCATTTATGGGTATAGTTCCTCTAGTTTTTTCTTAATATATTTTGGAAGTTTTATTATTAGGTGTATATACACTTAGGGCTGTCAAGTCTTCTTATTAGTTTTTATAACCATAAAATACTCCTCTTTGCTAATACTACTTTTCTTAAAACCTTTGCCTAGTTGATGATTTACCTGCGACTTACAATGTTAAATGCTACTTCAAATGTGCATTTTTTTAATGAAATTGTTCTTCAAATGATTGTCTTTAGTTAATCCCTTGGAATTTTTATGCCTATATAATCTATATGATAGATACATATATGGTAAGAATATATATCATATATAATAGCTACATATAATGTAGATCTGATATCATATTTTGTCAAATATTTGTATACTAATATTTTCCTCCCATTGTGCAGCTTGCTTTTTCCTTTATTTATATATTTTTGATGAATAGAAACTTCCATTTTTAATAAAGTTCAGGTTATGAATTTTCTCTATTTTGGGTTCATATATTTTGTGTTCTATCTAAAAATATTTGCCTACCTCAAATTTGCAACTATATTTCCCTGTGTTTTCATATTTAATTTATGGTTGTAGCTTATATTTCATTTTATATTAGCTCTTGAATTCATTATTCTTTGTACTGGGAGTTAAGGACATGGTTCACTTTTTGTTTTTATTTTCAATATCTACTTGTTCTAGCGTGATTCATTAAACAGACTTTTGCCACTGAACTCCTCTGGTGCCTAGGTTGATAATCAATTCAACATATACATGTTCACATATACATGTGAGCCTTGGGGCACCTGGGTGGCTCAGTAGGTTTAGCATCTGACTTTGACTCAGGTCATGAACTCACCATTCGTGAGTTAGAGCTCTGTTTCGGGCTCTGTGCTGACAACTCAGAGCCTGGAGCCTGCTTCAGATTCTGTGTTTCCCTCTCTTTCTTTCTTTTTTTTTTTTTTTTTAATTTTTTTTAATGTTTTATTTATTTCTAGGAGAGAGAGACAGCGTGAGCAGGGGAGGGTCAGAGAGAGAGGGAGTGACAGACTCTGAAACAGGCTCCAGGCTCCGAGCTGGCAGTCAGCACAGAGCCCGACGCGGGGCTCGAACCCATGAATCGTGAGATCATGACCCAAGCGAAAGTCGGACGCTTAACCAACTAAGCCACCCAGGCGCCCCGTTTCCCTCTCTTTCTATCCCTCTCCTGTTTGTGCTGTGTCTCTCTCTAAAGCAAATAAACATTTAAAAAAATTCCTTGTAAGCATTATGCCAGGACTCTCTTTTCTATTCCATTGATAAAGATGTAAGTCATTTTACCATTATCATACTGTCTGGATGAACATAAATTCAAGTAAGTCTTTAAATCAGATTTCTCTTTTTTAGATTCCAAGTTATCTTTCCATTTCTATATAAATTTTACATTTAGCTTGCTTATTTCTTTAAAAATTTTGCTGAAATTTTGATTGAGTTTGCTTTGAGTCTATAGCCCAATTTTAACAATATTGAATTTCTCAGTTTATCTAGGACTTCTTTAATCGTTTCAGCTGTAGTTGGTACTTCAGTGAAGCTTTGAAACTTGAGTTAATTGTTAAATATTTTTATGTCATTAATGTTATTGTGATACTTTAAAAAGTTGTTTTGGGCATCTGGGTGGCTCAGTCAATTAAGCATTTCAGTCTTTTTTTTAATTTTTAAAAAGGTTTATTTATTTTTGAGAGACATGGAAAGACAGAGCATGAGTGAGAGAGAGGCAGAGAGAGAGAGGGAGACACAGAATCTGAAGCAGATTCCTGGCTCTAAGCTGTCAGCACAGAGCCCCCTGCAGGGCTGGAACCCACAGACCATGAGATCATAACCTGAGCAGTCAGCGGACCCTTAACCAACTGAGCCACCCAGGCACCCCAGGATCTGAGTCTTGATTTCGGTTCAGGTCACAATCTCATGGTTTGTAAGATCGAGCCCTGTGTCAGACTGACAGTATGAAACCTGCTTGGTATTCTCTCTCTTTCTCTTTTTCTGCCCTTCCCCCACACACCCTCTCTCCCAAAATAAACTTAAACAAATGTTTTTGAATTAGTTATTGTTAAAATATATGATTAGAATTGATATCTGTATATGGGACTTGAATCCATAACTGTGCTAACCTTATGTAAAAGCCTACTGGTTCCTTTTAGTGGCTTCCATGGAGTTCTCTACTGATATATCATATTTTTTGTAATTGTTATTTTACTTATTTTCTATTTTTTATGCTTTTATTATTTCGTTCTTGCCTTTATCTTTGGCTAATAGTTCAGGTATAGCAGTGATAGTTGGTGATGAAATAGTTGATGATAATGTTATTGAAAAGATGTGGAATGACTAGACCTCTTTTCCTTGTTCCTAATCATAAAGGATAAATGTTAAATGCTTCACTACTATTTTGGTATTCATTATAGGATTTTCATATATCACCTTTATAAGATTAAAGAGCATTACTTCTCTTCATAATTTGTTGAAAGTTTTGATCAATAGTGAGAAGTGGGGGTGCCTGCATGGCTCAGTGGGTTAGGAGTCTGACTTTGGCTAAGGTCATGATCTTGCAGTTCACGGATCTGAGCCCCACATCAGGCTCTGTGCTGACAGCTGAGCCTGAAACCTCCTTCAGATTCTGTGTCTCTTTCTTTCTATCTCTCTACCCCTTCCCTGCTCATTCTCTCTCTCTCTCTCTCACTCTCTTTCTCAAAAATAAGTTAAAAATACATTTTAAAAGTATTGTAAAAAAGTGAGAATTGTATTTTATCGAATATTTCTCATTCTCTATTGAATTGCTCAGAAAATTTTATTTTATTCTATTAATATGGTGAATTGCTCTAATTGATTATTTTAATGTCGAGCAGTTTTAGATAAGAATTGTGTAACAGTTTTACATGCAGTTGGTCAGGCTGCATATACCTTTTTTTTTTTTTAATGTTTTTTTTTAAATATACTTAGAGAAGAACACAAGTGGAGGCAGAGGGAGAGAGAGAGGGAGATAGAGAATTTCAAGCAGGCTCTGTGTTGTCAGCACAGAGCCCATGTGGCTCATCATACAAACCATGAGATCGGGACCTGAGCCAAGATCAAAAGTAAGACACCCAACTGACTGAGCCACCCAGGTGCCCCATGCATATGCCTTGTTTATATGTTGCTACGTTAGATTTGCTGATGGCTTTTTTAGGATGTTTCCTAATTCACGAAATCTGTCTAGAGGCAATATTGTTTTACTTTGTCTTTGTGAGGTTTCGTTATCAGGTATGCTTGTCTCATAAAATGAATTTGACTGTGGTCTGTCCTCTATTTTATGAAAGGGTTTGTGTAAGATCATTATTATTTCTTCTTTCAGTGTTTGACAACATTCACTGGTATATCCTTCTGAACCTAAAGTTTTCTCTGTGGGAGGGATTTTATAATGAATTCAATTATTGTATTTTAGATTAGTCTATTCAGATTTTTCTATTTCTTCTTTTGTCAGTTTTGCTAAGTAATGATTTATAAGGAATTCATCTATTTCATCTAATTTGTCAAATGCATTAGTGTAATTATGTTCACTAAATTGCCTTATAAACTTTTTAATGTCTGTATGGTTACAGTGATGCCTTTTATTTCAGTCTTATTATTCATAACTTGTGATTTTTTTCTCCTCTTTTCTTGATCAATCTAGCTAGAGATTTAACATTTTTATTAACTTCATTATTTTATTAACCTTAAACACTGTGGATTTGTCAGTTTTCACTAGATTTATTTCCCTCTTATTTTATTTTAGTTCTTCTACTTAATTTAGATTTAACTAAATCTAAATGTTTTTTCTGTACCTTCCTAAGGTGACAGCTTAAGGAAACTGATTTCACTTAGCAAAGTGATTGCTAATTTGTCTTTATATCTGTAAATGTCATTCAAAGCTCTGCTTTAAGTAAAATACAACACACGTCTTCTCGATATAGATTTTTTGATTGTCCAGATCAGGAGTTTGGGATGTGTTTTGCTGTGCCATTCTGAGTCACATCTTTCATGCAGTCAGACTATGGCTGAAGCTAGCACAGTGGAGTGCTGAAGCTAATGCAAATTAGTCAGACCCTCCCTCATCCACTTCTTTCTGTAGTCTCAAAGCTTCTTTGTATGGTTTCTCCACATGAGTTAATTTAGAATTTCTTGTGGCTTGAGGATCTGAAGACATTCAGTCTGCTTACTGGTAGCTCAGGACTCCAAACAGAAGTGACCCAGGAATGCCAGGTGGAAGCTATAGCACTCTTAATGACCTACCCTTAAATGTCACCTGATACTACTCCAGCAGAGTCCCAAGTTTGCCAAGATGCAGGAATAGGACAACAGATGTCACCTTTTGATTACAGAAAGAGTGGCAGTTTACATGTCTTCCTAAATTTTAAGAAGACAATACCGGATGGGTGAGACTATAACTATGTTGGGAAAATACAACCTACTCTACCAGCTTTGACCCATGTGTATGTATTACTTCTTAACAAAATAACCTTTTTACTTACTTGTCCCTCCCCTGATCCAAATATAATTGTTGTGAATATTTGTTTACTTCTTTTTTCCTTTACTAAGTAGTGCTTAGTACATAATCAGCACTCATAAATATTTGAATATACAAATAAGTGAGTTGATTCGGTCTCTTATCTCATGGGTTTCCTAATTGCAGTGTTCTAACCTGGAAATACTTACTATTAAAATTTCAGTGTTTAAAGGTAAATATACTCTTGGCCCAGTATGAATCTAGTATGAATACCATTTGCTTTATTTTTTTTATTTTTACTTTTTGATCCTTAGAGCATGGTTAACATTGTCAGAAGTCCTCACATGCACTATCTTGCCTGTGTTTTTTGTGTTTATAGATTTAATTCCTTTTCCACTTTCCAACAGTTAGTAATTCCACAAGCAAGCTTTTTATAGCTTCAATCTAAATCTTCTTTGTGGGTGGCTAACCTTTGACAGTCACTGTTTGAAAAGTCTCATCAGAAGTATCTATTTTCATGGCTCTGTTTTAATATCAGACACGATCCAGAAATTTTCATAGCATACATATTTGTTCTGTCAAAATAAAGTAATCGAGGCTGCTGCCTTGCTTCTGCTCAGTTGAAACACTGTAAATAAAACCAGCACTGTAGTCAGTAATCTAAAATAACAAAATAGTTTTCCTTCTCAAGCTATACTCAAGAGTTAAGGCAGGCGTGAAAGTAAGGTAAAATTTATGCAAGTGGGCACATGAACTGTCCCTTGTCCTAGGCCTTCTGTGCTTCCTCGTACCTCCTTTATCCTCTTCACTGAGAATTATTCCTTCAGGTTTAAGATGAAAGAGGGGGGAAGTAGATGGTGAGGTTATGTGTGTGTTCTCGCTCTATAATTTCTGACCTGTGTTCTAAGGGCTACAAACAGGCAAGAGAAAAGCCATTTGTCATTGTCTTACTTTAGGTCTTTAAATCACAACAACCCGAGACAGGTACAGGTGGTTAATGTTTCTTATTCTAAATTTATGCTAGATCCAGCAGAGACGTCACTGAATGTAGACATTATTTAACTCTCTGGCTCTAATGAGTTAGTTTCTCACCTCTATTAAAAATAAGGAATTTTTTTTTACATTTTTCTCTAAAGCTTTTTAACAGGGACTCTAGAAAGAAAATCACCAGTGAACAAGTGAGTTCACATTCTGCCTTCCTAGTGTTCACTTTCTCATTGAAGCTCTTTTATTTGTTACCACTGTGTCATCTTGCTCAGGTCTGTCTAGCACAACAGTTTCTGATGAAAATCCCCTTTCCTTTAGTTTCTTTTGTACAATTGACATATATTGATACTTTTAGAATGTTGCTTTGTTTTATTTTTTTGCTTTATTGTGTTTAGAAAGATAAGTCAGCAATAGTGAAGAAATATTAATTAAATCTGTTGTAAGCTAAAATAAAAAAGGAAACTTTAACAGCCTAATTTATTACAATATACAGATTATGGGTCTTCAAGGCCTAAAATGTTTGTCATTACTCTGCTGACGTATTGTGACCTCTCAAATTCTAGCTTGTTTCTACATGGTGGACTCGATCTTATTACCTTCTACATGAGAGCAGTATTCAGGGAATATATTCCATGCCTTTGCTCAGACGAGGGGAAGGGATGGGTGGGAAATGTTCTTAGCACATATTGGTTTGAAAGGCATGGCATTCCAATGGTTTCCTGGCCATCTGTGATTATACACATAATGATATAGCTCACACCTCAAGTTAGCTCTAACATCTTGCTTAGGGAAAAGTCATTTGGCTAATTACAGCCCCATGCACCAGTGTAATTTTAACTATATGATGATCATAATTATTATGGCCACCCATTATTATTATAGGCCTGACCTACTATGGATTCCATCACAACATGTCAGTATGATGCCTTGATATTGTAGAAAACGCAAATTGGATTGTTTGAGCCTAATATGCAATGTTTCAGGACCATCTTCT
Source organism: Hyaena hyaena (assembly GCF_003009895.1). NCBI lineage: Eukaryota > Metazoa > Chordata > Mammalia > Carnivora > Hyaenidae > Hyaena > Hyaena hyaena. The sequence continues at coordinate 508,286 of NW_024081480.1, read as the reverse complement.
ATTTTTATTTCATTTTATACATGCAGATGTTTATAGAACCTCCTATAAACTTTTGAGTGCAGTATTTGTATCTACTCCATTTTTGTCTTCCAATTTTATGTCCACAATAGCTACACGGTCAATACATATTTTTTGACTGCTGGAAGAATAGCACTTAACCCCCTTTTGAGTAACAAAGCATGCTTCACAGTCTGTGGTCTTCAGGAGTCCCTGAAAACGTATAATGCTTATTTATTTTATACAGCTCTTTTCAATATGAATTGTGTGATTCACAATGACTTTCATTACTCATCTTTGTAAACATCAACTTTTACTTCCTTCATTTTTTAAAATTAGCTTTTTAAAAAATAAGCTGAGATTAGTAGGGGAGCAGTTAATGTCGCACTGGCCTGAGGAAACACCAAAGGTAGAGTGAAATATAATTATAGAGAACTTAATTTTGAAGAGTAGCATATGAGGACTATTGGTTATGGTACATATTTTGGTAGATTCATATATTTCAGTCCTTCAATGTTTTATTTGCTTTTATTCTATAAATATGATTATTGAACATTTCATGATACCTTTTATTGACATTCCCAGTTTGAAAATATTGTCTATCGGGAATATTCTGTTCTCATGTATCGCAATGTAATATCTAGTGTAAAGAAAAAAGAAAACCTCTTCTTTAATGTTTTTCTTGAAAGCAACTTTCTCCTTTTATTAAAAAAATCAAAGCTAGAAATAGAAAATTAATCCTATCAAAGCATCAGACTACTTTTGAAATTAAATTTATAATGCTTTTCAATGAAATATGTTCTCCTAAAATAAAAAGGAAAACTAGTATCCAGTGAGAGTGCTACATAACAACTATCTTACTTACAATATCAGTTTAAGTAATAGACTGCCATCAAGAAAGAAAATTCTCGCAAAGGAGAATGGCCAAAAGAGGGTAGTTACTTTGAATACTAGCAATAAAATCTAATTACTAGCTCAAATGGCACGAAATCCCACCTACCATTACTGTCTACTTCAGTTCATCCTGTTCTTTCTTTCTTTCTTTCTTTCTTTCTTTCTTTCTTTCTTTCTTTCTTTCTTTCTTTTATTGCACCTCATCTTCCAGGAAAGATTAGCCACTAAAGCTTACTTTCCTTTGACTTAACATTTATCATTCTTTGTTTGGCCCCTTTGGGAATCACCTCAACCATCCAGAGAGAGTATTGTAAAACTCCTTGTGATCTTTTATTCTGAAGGATCATATATAAAAGTACATAGTGCTGAGAAGTTGTTGGAGATGACAGTCACTGGGATTCTGCTTTGTCTGTGTTCCTGTCATGGAATTGAATTACTGGTACTTAACATAAATGACAGTTTAAAACTGTTTGGGGAAGCCAAATGAAAAGACTTTGGGACAAATAAACAATTTCTCTTTCAGAATGAGTAATATTTACACTGTTTTCACATACAAACAATTTCGTATACGGCCCCTCATAGAACATAAGATAAGTAGATAAAAGAAACTATGCCTTAAGCTCAGTCACAATATGAATGTATTAATTTTTGCCCCACTTGCATAAGAAAAGCATTCTAGAACAAGTTACAGTCTGATTGACTACTAAAACACATATCTTGTCACTTCTACATTAAAACATTTAATGGCTCCCATCATTATTAAGCTTTGTCCAAACTTATTTACATGGCATCTAGAGATATGCTTCCTTTGTCTAGTTGGAAAACTACACATTAATCACTATGCAATTGTGACTATTTCTCATCATGTAAAATCTGCGGTGACTCCTCCAGAGAAAGGCCGACATTTTCTCCTCTGTGTGTAGTTGTATTCATTCATTTATTATGAAATATTGTAAGTATTTGCTTATGTATATTCTTCTCAACCGGGAGCCCTTTGAAGATAGGGTATTCAAGTCTTTGAAACTTTATTATAAAAATATCAATGAATTCTTCTTAAATTGAATTTTACCGCATTCCATTATGTTACTAATTACTGAAGCTGGCTTCATTCCTCTTATTCTATACTGTAGATTCATTTCTTAGGCTGGGTTTATTAATTATTTTTCTATCATCAAATGTAGGCAGCCTTGCCATTCAAGCTCTGCTTTTTAATTTTTGTAACTTCTTTGAAACCTATTCCATTTTCTTCCACTTATTAGCCTAAGTAAATGAGAGTAAAATGCTTTGCTTATTAAATTCAGTTTGAGTTCAGTGAGTTTTGCCTCGAAAATGAGGATAAAGTTTTTAAAAATTAGTTAGATTTTAAATTTGGCAAAATATGACTCCTTGGTTCAAAGAGGAAAATCTTTAAAAGACTAATAGACTCATAAAACTCCATCAACATCAAACAGGATATAAAACATCATTTGATGACTCAGGTGTCAGTGAATCATAATTATGGATGCTAGATTTCCCCTCAAATGGTCATTAGCAGAAATGGCAAGTTTAAATACACTTAGTTTTCCTACACACACAAACTTGAATCATTAAAAAAACATACATTTCCCCAAATGTCCTCTAATTAGGGCTGCCCTTTGTGTAAAATATTTAGGGCAGCTAGATTAAGAGACATTATTTCTCTAAATAGTTGTGCCCAGTGGTATTAATGTTAAATTCCATTATATCATTTAACTCAGGGAAAAGGATAGTGAATCATATTCTAAATATTTAAAGCTTTACAAGCGCAAAGATCTCAAAAACATTATACAACTTAGCTGTTTATTTCTATGCCAAAACTAAATGTTGACTTAAGCACACACACACACATACACACACACACACACACACACCCTTCTGTGTATGAATGGATATAGAAAAAATATGAAAGACTTTTGAGACAAATAATATGTACCTTGAACTTGCATCATCCTCCAACACCTGGTCCTCCCAGCCAATCTGTTTCTCATGTATGCTTCCCATGAACCTTTGCTCTTTAATAAATCATCAAATACAGGGCCAGATTACATAGAAAAGGTTCGAATTCCTTATATCTCACATCAATCTGATTGAATAATTATGATCTACCTAATCTGAAAAACATGTACCTAAACTGATCACTTTTATATCTTTATAACAACAGATGGAATTTGTCATCATTTTAAATTTTATTCATTCTATGAAATTTTAGCTGTCCTTAGTCTTAAGCAATCATGTTTGTCTAGAAAAATTTACTGTCTGTTCTTTTAGCATTATATAGGAATTTCATAGTCTTACAGAAAATGTCTCCTTGTTTGGAAAGTATTTAGTTAACTATTTTGTTTCGATAATATATATGTCATAATGTCCTTTAATTATTTTTGCCTGCCTAAAGTTAAGTCCATTTTAATTATTCTCCTAATAACTAAGAGCAGTTGAAATATGCATATCTTCTTCTGAGCATGTTATGTCATACTTCTAGCCCTCTGGAGTAAGAAAATTATTTAAAAATGGGAGATAAATGAAAGAATGAAGTCAATGATGTCAAGGAAAGCTATATGTCAATGGAATGAAAGAATTGTCAAAGGCAAAGCCTTCCTAATTGGGTGTACATTCCATTTAGGTTGACAGAGTAACAGATTCATCTTCTCAATATATTGAGTGAGGTAGGGAGTTAAGGTGAAATTTAATATGTACTCTAACTTTTTGTCTCCACAACTCACAAGTAACATTTATAAGAGTATAAAGCTGTTGGTAGCATGTAATGGTACCTAAGGTACTGCTATACTGGTTGGCATTTATTGATATTCTTGTCAAAGATATGTTCAGAAGGAAAGAGTCTATGTCCATTTCCCTGCCTCATCTTCCTCCTTCTTCCATTTGTTCCCATCAGCAAATCAAATTAAAATGATGTAGATATTTTGACTTCCCATTCTTTAACATGTTTTTCTTTTGTGCATCTTACCACATAGGACAGTTTTGAATGAAAGAGCATGTCCTATGTTCCCATCCACCCAGAAATGAAATTTTAATGACACAGACTTTCTTTTAAACCATTAGGATTCTTAATCACAGCCATTCTTTGTTTTATTTTTTTTATTTTAAAATGTTGATACAGGCAAAAAACAACTCATGAAGAATTATTCTAACTTCTATTCAGCTGCCTCGAGAAAAGTAGAGAAATGGAATGACTTTATTGCAATAGTTGAATAACTTAATGCCCAGAATCCCTATAATGGTTTCTTTCTTTACCAGAGGTATAATCCTCACTCTGAAAGCCCCATCCTTTGGCACTGCTTGTCTCCACATCTTTCTAGGGTCAGTCTCCTCAGTCCTGCTCAGAGGGGAGGCACATAAACTATGATTATTTGTGGATTAGTAAATATTTTATTTTATTATGTTAAAAATATTTTTAAATGGAGAGTAGCCAACATAAACTCTCAAGTTGTAGCCTTCCAGAGGAGATTAAGAAAAACTAAAGGCTTGAATATGAAACCTAGACATCAAAATGGAAGTATTTACCTGAAAAAAAGTATAATGATTAAATTTCCCTCTACTAATAGTCAGGGGAAGTAATTTTAGAGCTCATTAGGAGTTATTTAAGTAAGATTTGTAAGAATCCTATGATTTTATGAGTTAACATTCAGAATGAAAACAGTATTGTTGTAAACATTTTCTTCTAAAATTGTAAAAAGAACACACACACACACACACACACACAAATGTGCTTTATAAAAAGGCAGAATAGCAGGTTGAATATTTAAATCTGTCTTAAACATATAACTACATTACTGGTACACTGCTAGGTTTATTTGCTAATTTCTTAGATGCAAAAAAATTATAAAATAGTGGCATGGCCCAATGATCAGATCAATCAAAAAATATTTGGTGAAGGCCAACTATGAACTTGATATTTTTCTAGGACTTAAATATACACTAGTAAACAAATATTTGCCGTCAAAGAGTTTATATTCACTTGAGGAAACAAAGATATTAAACCTAGATAGGTGATAGATAGAAGATAGATAGATGATAGATAGATAGATAGATAGATAGATGAATATTTAAACAGTTATGACAAAAATAAAGGTATAGGAAAGAAATTGAAGTAGGACATCTCTGGGGAGGAGTTTTTTGTAGTTTATCTTATTTATTTATTTTGAGATAGAATGAGTGGGGGGAGGGCAGAGAGAGAAGGAGAGAGAGAGAATCCCATTGTGGGCCTAATATCCCGGAACCATGGGATCATGACCTGAGTTGAAATTAAGAGTCATACACTTAACTGACTGAGCCACCTAGACATTCTTCTGGTGAGGAATTCAATTCTTTTATACAGTGTGGCTAAATAACCACTCTTTGGTGAATTGACATACATGCGGTAGGGAAACTCATAGTTGTGTACAGGGGTTGTGTCGTGCTGGAAGAATACCAAATACAAAGACCTCAAAGCAGAAATGTGCTTGGTGTTTTCAAGAAACAGCAAAGAAATCAGTGTGGCTGTGGAGGGAGAGAACTAAGAGTTACAGTTGAGGAGAGGTCAGAGCCCACATAGTGACAAATTCATCTTCAAGTCAAATAACTTCAAGTCTTTCCACAGTACTCTTATAGCACCAAGACCACAGATGTGGATCTTTTCATGCTGGACTTATAGGAAAGTGTTTTATTTTTTACAATTTTGTGCATTATGTTATAATGAATTTTTTGCTATAATCTACTCGAAGGCAAGTTCAACATTTTACTCAGCATTGTAATGCCAGAATATATTAAAATAGTTTTCATTAGATGGTCAGTACACACATATATATTCTCAATGAATGAGTGAATAATTCAAATATCTTCTTACAATGAGAGAGAGCATAACATGGTTAAGACCACAGACTAGAGTTTAGACTGACTGGGTTTGAATGCAGTCTCTCTAGAGTTGTATTTCTTTTCATACCATCAGAATTATGATTAATATCCTGTTTATAACAGTATAGTTTTCATTGATACCAAATTATCTTCAATAACATACAGAACTCTGTTCCTGTATAATTCTGTGTTTTCCTTTTATATTGTTAGCACCAACTATAATTTCAAGTATTATATGCCCAATAATAAATTTATAATTATTTTATGCATTTGTATTTTAAATCATAGAAAATAAAAAATGGAGTTACAAGTAAAATTTTCAATAACTACTATAATGTTTTTACCCATAGACTAATTTGGATTAAGCTATTATATTCGTCACATATGATTTGATGCCTGGGAATAACTGATTATTAATAAAAAAATTTGAAAAATATGCTTTTAAATTAGCAACTTGTTATTATGCCTGGGAATAACTGATTTTTAATAACAATGTCCAATACAAATTTGAAAAAATACACTTTTAAATTAGCAAATTGTTACTGTTAAATGTAGACAATGATAAAAATTTCCAGGGTATTAAGTTAAATTATTATATAATTAATATTTTTCAACATATATTTTTATGAGAGTAACTTATAGCTGAGATAAAACAAAATTTAGTAATGGGAACATAAACTAGTCATAGAATTTTTGATATTAGTAAATACATTTATAACCCATCTTTACCACTGTATTTTTTCAGGAACTTTAAAGTGAATATTCTTGTCTTCTGTCATGTGAGTAAACATTTTTTTTTTTTTAAATTTATTTCTAGGCGAGAGAGACAGCGTGAGCAGGGGAAGGGTCAGAGAGAGAGGGAGACACAGACTCTGAAACAGGCTTCAGGCCCTGAGCTGGCAGTCAGCACAGAGCCTGACGCGGGGCTCGAACCCACGAACCGCGAGATCATGACCCAAGCGAAAGTCGGATGCTTAACCGACTAAGCCACCCAGGCGCCCCTGAGTAAACATTTTATCCAATAATATTCATCAATTTAAAAATCCCAAAGAAGGTCTTCATCAACTTAAGAATTCTAGACCAAACAGTGTTAGAGTTAATTTGTATTTATAATACATTTATAGTTAGTTGTGAGTCTCACAGGGAGTCCAGAGTGTCTGAGTTAGGTTTGAACTGTTTATTTGCAGTAAAGCAGAACACTGCTAAATCACAATATGTATAGGAAAAATAGTTTTTATTCTCGCTGAAGTTTCTCTAGACCAGAATTAAATAGCTATTTATAATACAGACAAATTTAAAAGAAATGTAGTAAAGAGCCTAAATTTGAAAATACTTCAGCCAGTGACAGTAATCAAGCAAATTAGGGTTTTTCAAAGGATTGCACCTTAAAAATTGCAGGTACCCTGGGATCCTTAATGAACAGGCCAGGAACTGAATTTTATTTCTCCTTGGAACAGAATCTTTCTTCTAATTAGCCTGCTATATTACAGCCGTGGCTCCATGTGGGTTAAAAATAGATGAACTGCCTCTGCATCATTTTCCCCTGTGAAAGTTGGTCTTTACTCTGAAACCATTTCTCCAAATATTGTTTTAAATTATACCTGTCCATTTTCAAAGAAAAGGAAACAAAAAACTTTGAGAACATTTTCATTTTTCTGAATCTCAGTTGCTCTAATTTTTCCAATCTGGTATGTCCCTGAAGGTTAATGGTCTCATGGAGGTAGCTTCTGTCTGTGGAGCTAACCCAAAGTGTCATGTTTGAAATATTTTTTTTTTTTTCATCTTCAGCTTAACATTTACAGGGTAAATGCAGGTGACTATAACTTCCTTTTAGAAATGCTGATTGGCAAAGGATAACCAACAACAACAAAAAAGGAGCTCATAAATGCCCCACCAATTACAAAAGATGCCAAACATTTTCGTAAATCGGTACAAGCAAGTCTAGATTACGTGGATATACTTCTGAGGGCTTGTGGAATTAAGCCCAAACTATGCTTTGAAGAAATCTTAGGAGTTCATTTAACCAAATGGAGACTACTGGTCCATTAATTAAATGAGGATAGACGATGCAAATTATAAAATATAAAATTAAATTAGATAGCATTTATTGAGTATTAAATTTATGCTAGGTACTTTGGATGCTATATCCATATCATAGAGGTAAGAAAAGTAAGCATAGTGTATATTTAAATTGTTTAATGATACCCAGATTGTACATAGCAATTTTGATGTTTAAAACCTGATAAAAACAAAACAAAACCCAAAAAACTCTCACCTGAAAATTTAAGAGCCCATGCTCCAAACTGTATTGCTTTCAATGAGTAGAAAACCAAGACATATATACAAGCAAACTGATCCCATCTTAAAATTTAAATAAGAAAAGTATCCAAACAAGCAAATATTTCATTGTTTGTGTCTGTAAACATTTATTTAAAAAAATTCCAACCTACAGAGAGATTGGAAAATCAGCAAATTTAGCAAAATTAGCACCTATATTGCACATCAACTAGATTTATCAAGTAGTAAACATTTTGCCACATTGGTTTCCCCCATTGCCAAGGGGTATTTTTCTAAACATTATGAAAAACAATTCTAAAATATCTCAGCATGTATATTCTCAAAGGTAGGATATTTTCTTTCCTAAGTAGCAATTTTTTATCATACATCAGTTCTTTAATTTTGATTTCACAATGTCAAAAAATTCTAAAACTTGTTAATAGACACAAGAGATTACTATGTTTCCTTTGGTGCACTTAGTAGTACAAATTGGTAAATTTTCTCTCAGCTGATCCATTTTATTATACCTATGATTTATAAGATAGAGTAAGTTAACTTACACATTTTTGTCTACTCAGATACAAATGATTTCTGTCTGTTGGAAATGATAACCATGACAGCTATAATTTTTTGCCTTAGCTTTTTATCTAAGCAATTTATTTAATCACAGCAATGTGATTTTAATAAGATTAATAATAAGTAATCTTATCGAATGCAAGTCCTTATTCAAATTTCCCCACGTGCTTCAATAATATTCTTTATAGTTCTTTATTTGTTTGATCATTTTGATCCAGCTTTCAGTCAAGTATCCTGTATTGTAATTATTTTACATTTCTCTCTAATTTCCTTTAATGTCAAATAACAGTCCCTCCATTTCACTCTTTTTTTGGGTTTTCATGATATTGTTTTTTCTTTTAAGTGGTTAAGGTGATTTCTGGGATTTCACTGGGTAGCCACGGTTGATAGATGACTATGAAGTTAGTTAATGTGATTTCTCCATTATAAAGTTACATTTTTTTGCATATGTTTATCAAGCTATCTGTGGGGTGTTATTTTCAGACTATGTAAAGATCCTATTTCCTATCAATAGTTTAGCCAAGGACTTAGCATGCAATAATGATTCTTACTTGGACCAATTATTACACTGATATTTGCATAACTAATTATTTTATTTTAAAACATCAGTGTGTATGGGTGATAGAAATGGTTAAGGGAGCTCAGGCTTAGAGTTAAGAACTAAATGCACAAATGTGCATATACATGCGCATACCTTCAAATTTCGAAGAATGATGAATACTTGATTTTAAAACAAGTATTCTTTTTTAAAATATAAAACAAGTAAATATTATAACTTATTTTTAAAAGTGGTTTCAAATAAGTTACACTGGTGAATAATGCAAGGATTTAACAATAAGTACCATTATAAGGCTCAATAAAGTATCGATTGATAAAGATATCAGGAGTTTATAATGAAACAGTGTGTGTGACTTTGAGCTTAATTATCCCCATCTGCTAAAATTGGAGTAACATACTTACTTCATAAGACTGTTTTGAAAATCAAAATATTACATGTAAAAGCATGGATCATACTTCCTAGCATGTAACAATGATTTTTAAATGTTATTTTTACTGTACTATATTGTCCTATCCATCAGAGGGTGTCATATGTTTATTTTTTTAAATAGCTAATATAAAACAAAACAATGGATGCAATAAAATCTAGGCTACAGATTTTCTTCTCTATATGCACTATTTCATTAGATGAATTTGGCTTCTACTATATTTTCTATTTGTTACCTTAAATTCTCTGTTCATATTTTAAAATGGCCCAGATAAAATCTTTAGAGAATGTGACTTTCATTCTTAAAAATTTCATGTAGAGAAGATGTGGAAACAGCAACATTACTCTACACATATAGTTACACATTATGTGACGTCATAAACATGGTAGTTTTAATCAGTAAGTTCCTAAATGGAAGGTCAACAGTAGTGAGAATGAAATAGAAAAGTAATGATTTCTGGAGCATGTATAGAAAATTAAACAAATGAGAACTATTAACATACATCATCTGTTTATAAAAGGTGATGTTTCCTTCAGAAGTTAGGAAAGCAATTTTTTAATTAATTCTTTATATTTGTCGAGAAAAGTGCTTCATAATCAGAAAAGGAAGTTTGCTTTGTGTACTGGAAATATAAGTGCAATTGTGTGTGTGTGTGTGTGTGTGTGTGTGTGCGTGTGTTGGGAGAAAGCTGTGTAACATCTTTATGCAGAACACTGTTTTTAAATTTAGACAAGCTTCCTAAACTTTGAATCATTTCTATTTGGAGTATACTATAGCCTGGGGAAGTATCATTGCATAACGTATCTCAACCATAGGGTTTGCTTCTGTTTATATTTTGAGTTAAAATGGAAGAAGTCGTGGAAATAGTTTAAGAACTTTAAAAATCCCTCACTGACAAATAAAAAGGCTTGCTTTTAAAATAACTCATCCAGTCTAATCTTTACACCACTTAGAGCACAACTCCAAAGATTGCTCATCAGAAAAGGATAAAGGGAATATGGTGATGTTTCTTTGTAAATGATCTAGCTCTTGTTTTATTTGCCTCTTACTTTGAACCAATTCTATATCAAAGTCATGCCTAGTAATGAAAGAGCTTTGGGGGGATTTCTGACTGACAGGTACCATTACTAATAAATTGCCTCAGAATGTAAAAATGTGACCCCTCAGGTGGTTCAACGACATTGTTTGCAAACTGTGACTAAGTATCAAATTCCAGCTTTTTTCCTAAGCACTCACCATGGAACAATACAGTCGCACTCTTTAGTGCTTTGGCACTGATTGTGTAGGTCATAATTAGGGATTCATCTGGGGATGAATGGCGAAGAATGTGGTTGTGCAATTGGCTGTAACCAGTCTGACCCTGCTTGCTCCACGCTCCTTGCAAACCTGTGACCTCCTATAGCCTCTCGCATGGTCCATGTATGTGGTCAGTACTGCCTCTCCACCAACCTTTCCATCAATAGGCTTTTCAAGTCATTATTTTGCTTTGTAACCTTATCAAGGCATGAGTTTGGAGTGATCATAAATAGTAACTAGGAGTTTGCAGTTTGTCCAGCACAGTAAGGAAAGTCACCATGGGTTTCTTAAGAAAGAAGGTGAGAAATGTTGTAGAACTAGATAGAAATCATGCATCTTAAAATAAATACATGTTTCAAATAAGGAGGAACCATTAGAGAATGGAGAAATGGGGAGAGAGAGACAAGATGTCTATTTTATAGAATCTATTATATTACTAGGATTCAATTTAACAGGTTTTCTTTTCTTTTTTTAAATTTTTTTATTTTTATTTATTTCTAGGAGAGAGAGAGACAGCGTGAGCAGGGGAGGGTCAGAGAGAGAGGGAGACACAGACTCTGAAATAGGCTCCAGGCTCTGAGCTGGCAGTCAGCACAGAGCCCGAACCGGGGCTCTAACCCACCAACCGCGAGATCATGACCTAAGCGAAAGTCGGACGCTTAACCGACTAAGCCACCCAGGCGCCCCAGTTTTCACAAGTTTTCTTGATACCATCAAGATCCAGTTTACAGGTGGTCCATCACCTTTTGTTGAAAGAAAGAAGAAAACAAGCGTGAATATAAAATACTGTCTTTCTTAATCCAGCTCTTTCTTGTTTGCATGAGAGAAAGTTAAAAATACAAAAACAAAAAACAGAAACTTTATCAACATCTATTGAAAAAAACCCTTAGGATTTTTCAACGGAATTGTTTTTTTACACACCCTTTAAAATAAAAAAAAAGTTTAATAAATTTGAGCCCATTGGCTTTTCCTACTTGTCTCATTACAACAGTGCAATTGGGAATATACCATCATCCACACATCAATCTCTTAAGGAATACATACTGTTATGTTAATAGTCTATTTTTTTCCATTGGGTTTAATATAAAAGACTGATTTGTCTGATACTTTGGAAATGCCATAATGGACGTAAGAACATGGAGTCAATGATTCATAGTAATTAGGGAGCGAAGGAGAAGTAACTAGCCTTCTAGCATCCTGCTAGATATGTTATTTCTGACAATAAAACGTCTGATAACATCCCATGCAAGTTAACGCCCCAGTAACAGTGCTTCTACTTTGTCCCTTAAATATGTTTAGTTCTTAAAATTGAAGTGCACAACTCCAATCACCTTACAGTATTATAAAAAAAAAAATATCCCAAGTACGCGGCTACCATTTCTCTCTCCTATTCAAGATCTCAAGTATCACATAGGGAAGAAGTCTGTCTATCCACTTCTGTTGATGTTTCTGAGACCTGGTTAGCTTTCTCTTTTAAACACACACAGACACACAGACACACAAATGCACACACATATAAACATTTTTTAATACCCTGACTTAGTGCAATTCTATAACCTTCTATCTTAAATCTTAAGATTTAGGGGCAATGAAAAGTTCTACCCCCCAAGAAAAGCTGGGAGAAATTATATCTACTAGTTGCCACTGTGTCAGTATAAAGCTGTTTTTTTTTTTTTTTTTTAAGGTGCAGATATCCTGGGAAAATAATCAAATAGCTTTTAAGAGACCAAGTGTGAAGAAACAAATACTTTTGAATGCTTTAAAGGCACAGGGTTAAATGCTCCCCCAAGCAATTTGCCATTTCCGTGTTAATTCAGTTTGTAGAAACATATAATTAGAAACTCTAATACCTGCATTTTTCTTTTCTTTATGAGAAAAACATGTGCTAGTGCACAGAGCAATGGATACACTGGGAAGGGAACATTTTGTAGGGTGGCTTTATATCTCCTGCGTAAATGCCCGAACTACTATATTTCCAACAGAAAACAAAGCAAAATAACACTTTATTCCTTTATTGGAAACTAGCACCCCTCCTTAAAATTAAAATAGGTGCTTTCATGTAGCATTAGTAATTTTCTTCTTTACAGGTGTTGAACAAAGTAGCCTGGGGAGTGTGTAGTCTGGGCTGGGAATTAAATCCAGGTTGTTTGCTTAATAGTATAATACATAAGCATATAGGCACTGGTTGACATTAAAAGAATGCCTTTTATCTTGAAAATTACAAAAGAAAAATGCCCTCTGATGAATAACCACAATCACTACTTGTAAAAGAATAAATATGGTGTGTATCATTATATGTATATAATGTATAATATGCACCTATATTAGTGTAAAAACATATAATGATTCATATGAGTTTGTGTTTTCTTTAAAAAGTGAACAATTGGTTATATAATAAAAGATAGCAATATTTTTGTTTTTGATTCTTGTGAAAGACTAAAGAAATATTTAACAGTATTCATTTATTTTGGCTTTCCCAGTGGAAAAATTGTCTTTAAAATCAATTATTATATAATTAATGATACTCCCTGATGCAATCTGTATAATTCCTTCCAAACATTAAAAAAGTGATAAAAATATCTGAGCAAAAAGTATAGTATTTATATTTCTTAAATGATATTACAACCCTCATATTTTATACCTCATAACCAAAGAACCTGAGGATCCAATTCATGATTCTTTGAAAAATAAAATTCTTATATAACTTTAGTGGTTTCTATCTAAATTAATTTGTTTCAAAGAAACCTGTTTCCACAAATCGTATTGCATTGTGTAGTTTTTCTCACCTAACTTATTTGGTCTAAGAATGTCAGTGATTCAGAAAACACATTGGCTTCTCATTTGGGAACAGTGAACTCAAACACACACATACACACACACACACACACACACACACACACACATAGATTTTTCTTTTAATTCAAGTAGAATTTAAAGTGGTGTTTTTTTTTTTTTTAATGTTTCTTTTGTTTTAGAAAGAGAGCGAGTGGAGAAGGAGCAGAGAGAGAGGGGGCAGAGGATCCCAGGCGAACTCCCTCAGTGAGCCCAGATGTGGGGCTTGAACTCACAAATCAAGAGATCACAACCTAAGCCTAAATCCCAATTCTCAACCGACTGAGCCATCTAGGCACCCCAACAATGGGTGTCTTCTGTCCATGGATAAGTCAATGAGTTTCAGTAAATGGTAAATTAAATATTAATAATGTCAAACTTACTGTCCCCTCAAGTTTTGATTTAAAAACATTTGGGCAGTTGTAAAATGCCAAGGAAGTAACACGACAGAGTCTGATGAGAAAGGTGCCACTGTTTCGGATTTGTGCAATATGGCAGACCGAGGATGACAGCGTTTAGAGGGGTGCAGAAAAAAAATTCATTGGACTGTCAGGCAACTGTGATTTTGGAGGATTCAATGAGGAATTGAGAAAAGAGGGCAATATGCTAGAAACATGTAAACCTCTGAAATCTAGAGAGAACACTTTTCTAAGAAGTGAATTGTCAGAAATGTCATATGTCACAGGGATTGTTATCAGGACAAAAAGTGAGAAAAAGGTGCCAAATTCATTTATGTTAAATGAAAAAGCAGAAAGCTCTTGTGATAGGTTCTGGAAAATTACAGGCACATAATAAATGGTAGCTATTATACTTTCAGTAAGGAGGAATGGGATGAAAGTCACCTTTACAGCCTTAAAAGACCGGCTGGATAGGAAAGTGAGGAAGTAGCTCAATTAAACATGTTTGAAAGCTGAGAGACAGGAACTGAAAATGAATTCTCAGTCAACATGTCTTTTGGTTGTTTTGTTAGCTTGCTCGTTTTTTTACTTCCCAAATAACTGCCCTAGTCCTTTGAAAAAGTAATTTGAATGAGACATGAGTCACCAAGCACAGTGCTTAGCATATAAATGCAAAGAGGAAGGAGTCTTTTTGTTTACCACATGTCATGCCTAGTTTCATAAGCTTTGCCTAATTTATCGCATTTTATTATCACAAAATCCCATGGGCTACTTGCCACTCTACCAGAAATGGCGTATCATTCCAATATGTAGTTAACATATAAGGACGTGAAACTCCATAAGGATTTTCTCAAAGCTGCTCACCTACAGGGTTTTGTCTGACCTCTCCGCAATGCCACATTGTGCGTCAGAGGCACCCTGTGCCCACGGTACATACGAAATAAAAAGGGAAGAAATTCTTGGCAAGTACTTTGGAAAAGTTAGCGTTACTTCAGAAAAATGCTAGTGGTTTCAATACCAAATAAACTTTCAATAAATGCTTATTGAGCAGTTGATTTATACTTTTCATACACTTAAATTTTCTTTATACAACACTTTTAATTAGAACTAGACAACTGAAGTAACGAGATAAAGTAGATTGTTACCTGGTATTAAAAGCATGTAGAAATACTGTGGCCTTCTATCATTTTGAATTTGGTGTTTAGTGCCTTTAAAAGTTTTCTTTACAAACTTAGAAATGTAAATTTCATTTTGAAATGTCAAATGATAACCATCATATTGTTGTGGGGTATTTTTTTCTGAAAAGAATATGTATGTCATATTGTCATTTATGTGTATAACTGACTGGACACAGAACAATAAATCCTACACCTTTTGTTCACCTATGTTGGACAATGATATAAAGATATCATCATAATCATCAACAAAGGCGTGATCAAAAAAATTAGCACATGCTAGTTGTTTATCAACTGCTAGTTATCCTGCCAAGAATTTATCTTTATTTCACACCTGATGAGGTAGATAATGCCTTGATAAGGAAATAGAGGAATTAAGTATGGGTCCTAGATAATTTCCCTAAGGCAAGAAAATAAAATAAAGAATATGCAGATAGAAAAGAGAGATGTAAAAATAGTATTATTTTTCTTATGATTTCTTCTTACATGTCAAAATCTTCAACCAGGAATGTTTTCCAGCTACATATGTTTTGGCCTTTGGATGTTTGCTTAATGACAGTCAGTTGGTAGGTAAATTTCTTCATGTTTTGTTCTCCTGAAAATATTTTTTTTTATCACCTGCTTCTTATAAGAAAGTAGTTCTAGGTATGGAATTATAAGTTACAAGAGTTATTTTCTTTCTACTAATTGAAATTTTATTACAGCGCCTCTAAGTTTCATTGTTGCTTTTGAGATGCCAATCTATTACCATTCCTTAAAAAAGGTATCTTTCTTTCTTTATTTCTAATAAATTTCTAATATTTTTTTCTTTGTCCTTGAGCTTCTATTACTATTTTACATGATCATAATTACAATTCTAGTACTACTATGCATTAAAATCCTATTATTTGCTCAGAACTTTTTCATTTACCTTGTTCCTAATTTCTAACTCTTCCAGAATAAAATGTTTGAAGTCTTTGATTTACTTTATAAATATATACTTTAACTTCATAATTATATATAAAAATTCATAATTACATTAATTTTTCTTTTCAAATATTGCCTTTTACCTATTTTTCTTTTTACCCTGGAATTTTAATTAGATGTATATCAGCCTTCTTCAATTCATCTTCTGTGTCTCATACTAGTATTTGATATTTGAACTCCTGTCTGTGATTGCCCCCTGGATATTTTCTTCAGTGTTATTTCCATTTTTTTCTTCTACCTGGATGCACTGAATTTTTCACTTTATTTTTTTCACTTCTAAAACTCTGATTAGATTCTTTTTTGAAGTCTCCACCGACATTTTAAAGTCTCTTGATCCTCACTCAACTGTTCAAACTTATTTTCTGAAACATATAAAATGTTTATTTAAATTATTATCTTATACATCTAATACATGGTATCTCTTTAGGCGAACTTGTGCTCCTTTTCACTTGTGGTACATTTCTCCCCTTGGTTTTTATCTGTGTATAAGAGTTCTGAATTGAAGTTAAGTTTCGTAGGGTAGATTTTGCATTTACTTCTGTCAGTTGCTTAGGGTCCCCACACCACACAGATTGTATAAAATTGAGGAGGAAATCTACACAAAGCCTGGATTATAGTTATGAATTCTCAGAGGATATTTTGCCCCCTTACACACAATACCAGTGACATAGGAAGTTTATTTACTGTCCCTTCTGCTGTTGGTTTATTGTAGGTATAGTCCTTTGGGATCCTAGGTTTATAGAGCAATCTCCTGCCATATACTCTAATTTAAGTGCACCCAGGGCTTTATCTTGTATCTTGTGTACCCTGAACAGCTATCAAAATGGATACTTACAAATCCCCCTGGGCTTAGTATATGCATCATTGTAAGGCTAAAAATGGCTTTTAAGCACACCTAATACCTAGGGCCCCACTTTTATTGTTTTTTGAGAATCTATGGATTTTTACATTTATTTTTGCCACCTAAAAGCATTTAAAAAGATACATGTGACATTTTATATGGCTTTCATTTGTTTTCACTGAGACATCCATTTGCAGTTTGGTCTAATTACTGCCAATAAAAATTCTATTTGTGCTATTTTCAAAACTGCGATTACATATGCCCTCTTTTATTATATGTGAATGTTGCTTTTCTATATATTTATGGTATATGTTTTGGTTTTTAAAATTTTTATTTGTTGTTTCAGTCAGCCACCAGGTTTTGTACTGATAGTGAGCCCTTTGTTAGAACTAATGGAAAAGACAAATTAATGTTGATGTAACATATTCATGAAGCCAGCTTCTAGAATTCTCTAGAAAACCGGGTTCCTATGAATTACATCACAGAAACAGCATCCCAGTTCTACCTGAACGATTCTTTAAAGATTAGCAAACGACACACAGAGTGCTACATGAATAAATTCTAGAAATCTGCTTAACCAATACAGTGCCTGAAGTTAACGGTATGGTGTTATGCACTTAAAAATTTGTCAAGCAGGTAGATTTCATCTCAAATGTTCTTACCACAAAAGCAAAAAGCAAACAAACAAGAAGAACATAAAGAAACCTTGGAATGTGTTAGATATGTCTATTACCTTGATTGCAGTGATGGCACCATGAATGCTTGCATATGTTCAAACCCATCATATTGTGTACATTAAATATATGCACCTCTTTGTATATCAATACCTCAGTTTGTATAAATTTATACCTCAACATATATCAATCTATATTTTTAAAAACCTCAATCAATTATACTTCCATAAAGCTGTTAAAATGTAAAAAAAAAAAAAGTCTTTCTTAATATGACAGTCTATAAATTCCTAATTATGCAAATTGCATGGTGCATAGATGGGTAAAAGTAAGTTAATGATCTGCCAGTACTTACCAGTTAAAAACGTTTTAAACTGTAAGTAACAAATACTTGACCAACAGGGGTCATGTAACATAACATCATTATTTGTTTATTTGAAAAGATATCTGGAGGTAGATTTCATGTTTCATGGATCATCTAGCAAGTAAATAATACTACAAAATCACTGTTTTCTTTCTGATTCTCAGTACGTTGATTATTTGTCATAATCACTTTTATACCTTGGCTACAGAGGGTTCCCAAGGCTCTAGGTATCACATTTGCAGGCAAAAACAAAGGGGAAACAGTGATACCAGCCAATTATTTTCTTCTGCCTGTTTCTTTTCAGAAAATTATCTTTCAAATAAGATATTTGAAACATTATTTTTAGGTTGGTTTAGTCAGAAGTGGGCCACATGACTATTTCTGGCCTCAAGAAAGACTAGAATGAGAATATTTTGGGAATTGACAACGGGGGACAGTTGGGAATGGTATCGTGTCTCTAATAGTCCCACCATTGGCTAGTCAACATCTATGCCTATTTTACTTGGAAGATATTCACCTTTCTCACAAGAGAAATCACCCTAAAGCCTCATCCATTTATTGCATATGGCTTCTTTTCTACAACACCTAGGTGATATGCATTACTTTCTGACAGATTAGATGTGACTACTCACGTTCCAAAGATTCTGAGTTAAGGCAGAAAGCATTTGTCTTCGGGGCACCTGGGTGGCTCAGTTTGTCGGGCGTCTGAACTTGGCTCAGGTCATGATCTCATGGCTCGTGGGTTCGGGCCCCACATTGGGCTTGTGCTGACAGCTTAGAGCCTGCTTCAGATCCTCTGTCTTCCTCTCTCTCTGTTCCTCCCCCACTTGCAAAAATAAGCAAACATTAAAAAAAAATTAAAAAAAAAAAAAGAAAGCATTTGTCTTCAACACACATAACAGACAACTGTGGAAAAGAAAGGTTATAACTTAATGGTTCATTTTAAATATGAACAATTGGAGTGTGCTGGGCTGGCTCAGTCAGTAGAGCATGCGACTCTTGATCTTGGGGTTGTAAGTTCAAGACCCACGTTAGGCATAGAGATTACTTAAAAATATTAAATGCAAACAACTGCTATTATTGAACAGCAACATCAGTTGCTACTGGGGTCATGTATCTTACACATGTAAGTTGGATAGTAAAGGCAGGAAATCCTATCTTGCAAGTGAAGTAAGCTTCTTGATTAGCTAATCACTGTCCTCATTTCTGATCCAAAATCTTTAGTTCTGTCACTGAGAGAGGAATTTTTCTTTTGGTTTTCCTTTCCATCCACATCTGAATCAAATGTTAAGGAAAATGTTCCTCCAGGAGGAGCCACTGTGTTAGCATGCTCCTTCCCATTGATGATAGTTTAGAGGTCCAGAGATTTCTACAGACGTTTCCAAGCCAGATTTATTATTTTATTAGTGCCACATTTCCCTCAAAGTTTAGTTCTGATCTATTTGCTTTTAATCAATTCCATGCTTCTGTAACTATGACCAAAATTAAGTGCTTAAATATAATATTTAAACTACAATAGAGGAGGGATAAATTGCAACTGGGTTTTTACTAGAGAGTTTGTCTCCTTGATAAAAGATACTGGAAAGAGTCTGAGGGACCTCCTTACAATATCTCCTACTGCGGTCATTGTGTGCATGCTGGCACTTAGACTAGCTTCCAGCCGGCAAACAGAAGTTGGCTTTTCTAACCCTGTCAAGCTCCAAATTATGAGGGTGAACTCTCAAGCCTGACTGTGAGCCATGGGCAGAGAGGGCCTGGCTTTAAAGAGTAAGTAAACATAGGCCAACATCTACAAGCAGTTCAGCCTCTGCCAGCACATTGTCTACATCCCAAAGAGGTTCCAGCTTGAGAGAAAGTTTCACCACATCTTAACAAGAGTGTCTAAAAGTCAGGGATCTTTGGTTTCTGGCTCTTCTTCATCCCCTCACAAGCAATACTACTTTTAAAGGCTCAGGCATCAATCCAATTTTGTTGCTCTGTTGAAAAGAAGTACTGATCTTCACTGGTGGCTTAGAGACCTTACCGATGACTCAATAGCTCTGTGTTTGAGTGTCTACTTAACTGTTACCTTAATTGCAAAGTATGCTGAGTCAACTAGCTTCTCAGAGAGAAAGGAGAGAAAGCAACAGCAAAACTGGATGACATTCTTAGAAACTATATTTGTGACCAGAGGGACCATTTTTTTTTTCCTTCTAGTAGTAAAGAAGTTAATACCCTAACCATTGCTGAACTCAAACTAGGAATTGGTTCGCTGCTGTTACAATGATGATAATTCTTGAATACCACCAGGTTTTTGTTTCTTTTTTAGTTAGCTCCACATATGAAAAGTATCAATAAAAATGTCCTGTACTGTATGTTATGTAGGAGAGTTTCTACCACAATGGCATTGGGACGCCTTCTAAGGAGCTGTACAAGTCTCAGTATTACTTCAAGTCAATCAGTGGCTGCACTTGCTTTATAAAATGTCTCAGAAATACTATGATATATGTAATTATATTTATTTTATATTTTACTTTATGCAGATAATATTTGTGGCTGTTACTTTGGTACAAAAAAATCACGATAACCTGAGTTTAATATGCGGACATAGAGAATAAGATGAACACAGGGTGAGGAAATCACATCTATCTTTTTAATCTCACCTTGGATAGGCAATGTCCAATGATATGAATTGTTGAGTGTCCTTGAATGTATTTTAAATATTTTAGCCCTTTCTCTCTTTCCATCTCTCTCTTTTGGTTTAAAAGGCTTTATATGCCTACAATTATATCAGTTCTGTTTAAAGCATAAACACTTCATCCTGATCCCATACAGGTTCATTTATATTTTTAAGAATATTGCTGTTGGCATATGGCAACAGGAAAATAGGTGGAGTACAGTTTCATCCAAGTGCACAAGTTTTTTTTTTTTTTTTTAACCATGATGACTACTTTAAAGTTTCTAAGTAGGATTACTTCACTAAACAATGGCTCTTAGGTTGTACAAAGGAAGAGTATCTCCAGTCTGTATTCAGCAGGTATGTTTAAGATCTCTGTACAGTTTTATTAAATTTGACATATTAATGTTGCCAAGACTTTGGAGATTTGTGAATTGTTTTCTTACCAGCCCGGGCTAGACTACTCAGAAGCCAGGTGTGCACCGTTGAGTTACACAATTACATACTTGAAAATCAAAAGGGGGAAATGAAACCATAAAAGCTGCATAGACAGGAAAGCCAAATGCACTCTCAGGGCGCATCATTACATACTTCAGACTAGCAAACGAGGCCTTCCTTCTGTAAACAGTGGATAGAGAAATCGGAGAGTACATCACATCGACACGTGGGAAGAGACACAGATTAGATTCACTTTAGCAATTTTCTGCCTTAGGAGAGCACTTCCAACATAACTGGAAAGTCAAAGCCAAAATAAACTTTGATCCTATTTTATCTAATCAGGAAAACTTCTATGATGTATTTGTTTTTCTTCACTTGATTTGGAGTCTGACAGAAAGTAGCTCTTTTTTTTTTTTTTTTTTTGTTTTTCTTCACTTGATTTGGAGTCTGACAGAAAGTAGCTCTTTTTTTTTTTTTTTTTGCAGAGAATCTCATCACCAATCTGTCCAATCCCCACACTGTGAAACATAGATGTGGGGCTCTTTGCCTTACTTCTTTCTCTACCTGGTATCTCCTTTTTGTAAAGTATTCCTTGTAATTTGATCCTTTGTAATTATAAAGAACAATTTTGATTTTGATGCCCTAGGTTGCTACCTCTTATCATAACAGTAAGGAAGTAGTCCAATTAACTTTCACACTTTTATTTTCTTAATCATATTAATGAAGCTTTGTCTCTATGTAAACTTTGGGAAAAGTTAAGGAATCAGGAAGTTTTCTTAGGCTCATACAATGGAGCCTCAGGAAAAGTACTGGGCCTCTTATCAGAAACTAAATGTTCCTCAGATACTGTATCCCTCTAATAACCTCTTAGCTACTAGAAACTTACTTAAGTTTCTATTCTTTGTGCTTCCATTCCTAGGGCTTAGTATAGTTTCAGCCCATTGAAAAGAAATGAAAGTATATTCAGTTTTACTTTGTATTTCAATTTGTTATATAAAGTTGGATAAAGAAGTACTAAGAAATCTGTGGTTTGGTTATCTGGAAATACAGGTAGGTGTACACAATTAAGAAATTGAAAATTAAACCAAAAAAAAAAAAAAACCTTACAGAATCCATTCATTGGTGGTTTTAAGCATAATCATAAGTATACTCAAACAATCTTTGGCCTAAAAACATGAAAGAGAATATGCTTAAAAACAGTACAGATTCAGGAGGAATTATCTCTTAATTCTTTTAGTCTTCAAAAGGCACACAGCAATTTCCATCCCTTTTTAAAGAGAGGTATAGAAGCAGTAATGTTATGGTTACTTAACTATCAACTTCCCTGAAAACATCTAAATCCAAGACAGCTTAAGAACCAGGTAAGTGTTTTGGAAAAGCTTTTTAAGCTCAGGTTTCTTACATGAGCTAAGAACCCACCTGTCAGTTAAGAGGCTTTTCCAGAGACATTGAAATTCAAATGTTTTGAGGTCAGGAAAAGTCTGTTCCTTGGGTTTTGTTGTTGTTATTGTTGTTGTTGTTTTGGTTTAAAGTAAAGGTATACTCCACCACAAGAAAATCCTTTGTTCTTAAGGTCATATTTAAACACTGGAAATGAACTGAGTTCTATCCTCTATCTGTATTTACCATGATTCGTGTAATGAGGTTATTTCCACTGTGCACAGGTGGTAAACTTATCTCACATGGTTTTTATATAACAGCCAGAAATAGCAAGCCCTGAAGAGCAACATCTAATGGTATCATTAAAATGATTGTAAACATGCCTGTTGCAGCAGATGTGAGCTTTTTTTCTGTTGATATACATTCAAATTGTTTGGTAAGATCAAACAAATGTAGACTTTTAATATGTCAGACGTGTCTACATTCTAGCAGGTTCTGTTTTTAAAGAGATCTGTTTCTTTAGAAGTCAAGACAGCTATAAAAGAGCCAGACTACAGATCAGATTCAAAGTCGAAACTCATTTTCTCTGATTAGAGCAGAAATCTCCATCTCCTTATGATTTGGTCAACAGTTTCTGACGAAAGGAGATCAAGCAGAATAATATTGCAGGTATTAAAATGAAATGGTGGAGGCGAGTGTGTCTTTTAATTAACAGCAGTTACGTTTTGTCCAAGAAATAAATATTTTCGGTATTTAATTTACCGTGCCCGTCACCTAACCCTTTCACCTCCTCATGACCATCCTCTTCCTCCAGTTTATGAGTTTACTTAGAATAGTGTCACATCATGTGTTTTAATTTTCAGATCGTGTAAAATCAACTCTAGGAAAGCTGGTCAAGTTTGAAGTTCTCAGGCAAAAATTTGGCTTTGGTTTTTTTCTAGTGGCAAAAGAATTAGGTATCTCTGGCAAATTCCACTAAGATGATTTCTTTTTTTAATTTTTTAATGTTTACTCATTTTTTTGAGAGAGAGACTAAGTGTGCAAGTGAGGGATGGGTGGAGAGAGAGGGAGACACGCAATCTGAAGCAGGCTCCAGGCTCTGAGTGTCAGCAGAGAGCCCAAGGCAGGGTTCAAGCTCATGAACCACGAGACCATGACTTGAGCTGGAGTCAGATGCTTAACCAACTGGGACACCCAGGTGCCCCACACTGATATGAATTCTTAAAATTAGCAGAAACTTG
This sequence comes from Hyaena hyaena, assembly GCF_003009895.1. Lineage (NCBI taxonomy): Eukaryota > Metazoa > Chordata > Mammalia > Carnivora > Hyaenidae > Hyaena > Hyaena hyaena. Next base: position 484,432 of record NW_024081480.1, on the reverse strand, counting down.
TGGGTTAAATAACCTTATTATTTGTGTTGAAGTAGAAAAATTTCCAATAGAATGTGTTTTCCAATTAAAGCTGATAAGCATCACATATTTCATAGATGCATGAAGTGCATCTGGTATTTTATAAAAATTATCTCAGGGCCCAATATCACAGAGCTAATAAGTCAGGATGGTCTAAAAATTAAAAAAAAGAACTCACACTCTTAACCATTAGAATATACAGCCTGTTTTTTCTTCTTCCTTTTGAGATAGTGTTAGCTACAAACTTCTCTTTTAAAATAGGCAAATGCAATGTTATTTCTACAAAGATTTACGGGAAATAGGGAGAGGGTGGTTTCCTTTCCTGTGACAGAGTGCAGTACTCACCAAGATTCCATTTTCTCCCCTACATCCATGTGTACTCTTCTACTTATTTTAAGCCTTGGGACTCTTGTAGAGAATAATATGAAAAAACATATCATGCATCTAATTTCTGGGCTAAAACTGAAAATCTTAGGCATGATACTCTAGTCTCTGTCTTCCTCTGTAGGAAGGCCTTATATTGTGGACCTAAAGCATCAAAACAGCATGCATTACTGACTTGCTGCAAGGAGAGTGGTACCCAAAGAATTGCTCAAATATGCATTAGATTCAGAATAAATAATAAATAGGCCATTTTTGTGTTGAACACTGAAATGTAGGCATTGTTCATTTCTGTCTAATCCACCCTATGTAATATGTGTCTTATCTAGCCTCTATTGGCTACTGTGGAAATCGGTACCAAAAGTGAAATACTGGCTAAGAAAACCTAATTATCGACCCAGTGACTCAGTGATGGGTGAGCAGTGGGAGAACTGATTGATGATTTTGAAAGATGAAGATTCAATTCATGCAATAGCAAAACACTGGGATAATGTGAGCAGTAGATCATATACCTAACAAATTTGCGACTCTGTTTTGAAAGCAGGATGCTAATATAATGTGTATGATTTGCTATTTTCCAAGGCATAGTAAGAGTTAAATGGGCTCTGACTAGAATTGGCTCTTTTGCAAATGAAAGTAAAAGAGGTATCAAAAGTCTAATACAGAGCCTTTAAGTATTGGTAAAATATACTTCATGACCCTAATAAGTGATGAGTGTGCAAAAGTCTTTATAGATGCATGTCTGATAACATATGTCCAACTGATTAAATTGCCTTGAAACAAAGAGTAAGTTAAGAATGTGGCACTCAATAATTTGGTAAAATGACTCAAGACAAAGAACAGAATTAAGAATGTGGCTTTGCCCTGAAATTCAAATAGCTTCTGTGTAGCCCCTTCATGTACAGAGAGTGAGTAATGGAATGCAACAGTAGGAATATACAAGATAGAAAAGAATTGATTTGTTCTAGGTACATGGAGAAGATTGGAATTAAACTCTGCTAGGTGTATGTAAGTTCTGCCGGTAAGGACATTATGAGTTTGGACCATAAAAATAAAAATAAAAAAAAAAACAGAGAGACTTTTATAGACTTGAAATTCCTTTAAGTTCCCAAACTTTCTATAAACAGGAAACCAGCTGGGAAAGCACCTCAGACTCCCAACTAGAGAATATTTCCCCAACCCACAGTTGATGGGAACGAGTATGGGAAAGGCAAAGCATCTTTAAAGATGAAGTTAGGAGGTAGAAGAGTGGACTCTCTGGAGGATCCCAGAAAGAAAATAAACCCAACGGAGAACCATTCCTTAGTCCCCAACTCCACTTTAGGATCCCTAACAATGTCTGCTCACAGGGACCAAATATCTATGACTAGTGACTGTTGCGTCTTGTCCTTTCTTTGTTGTGTTTACTATGTTTATTCTACCACTATCATTATTATGTATGATCATTTATTACTGAGTGTTCATTTATGTGTATGTTCATGTGTGAAGAGACTCCATTACTTTGTCTTTTTTAGTGTATAAGTTTCAATCAAAAGTAGTGACATCTGAACCTGATAGAGAGACTTTTACATTTCAGTCAGAGGTCTGGGAGAGCTGGGAGCAGAGACTGATTGGACCTGGGAATTATCTCATTTGGAAAGCAGTTGAGTGTATTTCTTTCTAGATTAGTGGGAACAAATGACATTGGCTGACAGAGACAGTCCTTAAATAATACTCCCCACATACTGCATTTTTCTACATTTTATTGCTCCAGAGGTTAGGTGAAGCCAAGAACTAGTCTTTATCAATGAAAGGTGAATAAAAGTGACAAGTGTATCTTTCAAGCTAGGATACTTTGGCTAAAATTTTCTGATCTCTTTCTTCCCCTAAGTTGGCAATAGCAAAGACTTGTGTTGACACGAGAGTCACATGATTGAAACAGGCTGGATCACTGAGTTGCTGTGCAAAGGATAATGGCCTTGGGACATTGTGAGGAGCCCCATTGCACTTGTAAGAGTGAGAAAGGAACTCACATTGTGTTAGGCCTCTGATATATATATACGTGTGTGTGTGTGTATGTGTGTGTGTGTGTATTTTTTTACTGCTACCTAACCTCATCTTTCTTGACTAAATACTACTATTACCACATTAAATGTAAATTATAAAGAGACCTACTACTTTCTGGTCTCACTGTAAAAAAAAGTTGGATTAATACTTTTTTTTAAATATTTTTATTTATTTCTAGGAGAGAGATAGAGAGAGAGAGAGAGACAGCGTGAGCAGGGGAGGGTCAGAGAGAGAGGGAGACACAGACTCTGAAATAGGCTCCAGGCTCTGAGCTGGCAGTCAGCACAGAGCCCGACGCGGGGCTCGAACCCACAAACCGCGAGATCATGACCTAAGCGAAAGTCGGACGCTCAACCAACTAAGCCACCCAGGCACCCCTGGATTAATATTTTTAACAGATTTACGTTTGTTCATTTTTATTCTTACCTATTATAATTATGAAATTGATCTCTGTTCTATTCACAAAGTCACAAAGCTCGAATTATTTTCTATGAGCACAATTCTGTAATAGAGACCCAAAATAAAATTTAACACTTAATAACAAATCAAAAATAATGTGAAATGTACACGTGACAATTTTCCTTCATTTCCCAATGTCACAGAAAAGTGATCTCTGCCCTAACATATTAGCAAAAATAAATGGAACAAGGAACCAGTGAGTTATTTAAAGGACTCATTAACTTTCATATGATCCTATTTGTAATTGAGACAGTTGTGTCCTAAAAGTACCCTCCAAGAAATGATTAATGAAGTTTCCAAACATTCTAAATTGACTGACATAGAAGGGAATGATCCCGTTCTTTAGGTAAACTCCTGTGAGGTCCAGGGAAAGTGGGAGACTTCTCTTTTAAATAATTCATGGTAGTGTCTAATACAAAGATATTAAAAATGTAACTGTTTTTCCTAAAGTTTAGAAAGCTCAATAAGCTAGGTCAATAATTACATAAATTTATCAGAGTTTTCTCTCTAAATTAATTATTATTTAAAGCAGGTTTAGATATAAAACTCTTTTAATCTCAGTGATAGTAATAACATTCCACTAATGTGCTGATTAGCACAGAACAATTGCCTAATTAGATATTTGCCTAGTGTTTTGTTCTATGGACTAGTCCATATCTCATCCATACCATAAAAGGTTGAATGATAATCTATTGAGTTTGATCACAGTGTATGTCTCATTTGAATAAATTATAATTAGTCCTCTTGGTAGGTTAAGTGATAGGTCCTAAGAACTAGTATTATCTGCATCAGTCACTAAATTTTCCTTTTCATTAGTGTAAGTTTGTTATAGCTGTAATATGTAAAATGTAATATGTAAAATGTTAAAAGCTAATTTGAGAAAATATTAATAACAGTTTAGTATTTCAAGTGAACTATTTTTCCTTAAAAATTTACTGTACTTTGGAAGTTTTCTGTAGGTAAAGATAACACTTCTTATGTTTTATGTTTATAATCAATACCCTCCTTTTGGATTTTCCATCTCATATAAAAGTCAGTTATGCAGTCAGAATATTAATTTATAATTCATCCCAGTTATTTAATATCTTTATCAGAAAAGTGCATTAACCTAACATACTCAAATTGTTCCTATTTTTTCAGTTTCTTAGATAACTTGAATTTTTCCAGTTCATTATCCAAATTAATAGCTTTCTATGTAGAACAAGGTTTTTTTTTCCAGTTTTATTGAGAAATAATTAACATACATCACTGTATAAATTTAAGATATACAGAATGATGGTTCAAGTTGCATATATTGTAAAATGATCACCACAATAGGTTTCGCTAACATCTGTCTTATTGTACAAATACAAATTTAAGAAAAAAGAAATTGAAAAAGAGAAATTTTTCCATGTGATGATAACACTTACAGTTTAATCTATCAACAACTTTACTATATATGTATGTAGTTTACAACAGTGTTAACTATAGTCATCACATTGTACATTATGTCCTTAATATTTATTTATCTTATAACTGGACATATGTACCTTTTGACCACTTTCCTCCAATCTCTGTTCCTTCTATTCCCCACATCTGGTAACCACAAGTCTGATCTCTTTTTCTATGAAGTTGTGAGTGTGTGTGTGTGTGTGTGTGTGTGTGTGTGTGTGTGTGAGTTATTATACATTAACAAGATCATACAGTATTTGTGCTCTTTGACTTATTTTACTTAGTGTATGTGCCTTCAGTATCCATCCATATTTTGCACATGGTAGGATTTCCTCATATTTTATGGCTGAATAATAATCTTCTGTGTGTGTGTATTTGTATGTGTGTGTGTGTGTGTGTGAGTACCACAACTTCTTTATACATTTATTTATTTGAAGTGACATATTCTTGATTAATTCAAATACTATATAAACCTCATACCTGGCCTTTTATCTTCATCTCCTTAATTCTTGTTTGTTTAGCAGATATACCTAAATAATTTTCCTTAAACATCAGTTGAGTCCTGAACTTTCTTATTCATGGTGAGTTACCCTTTTAAGGCAAATTCCCTGACCAACATTTAAGGCCCTGCATAGACTAACCTCAAAAGATTGAATCCAACTGTATTTGCAACTAATTTTCAAACTTTAACTTTTGCTTTTTAGGGTTGTCCTTTGCTGTCAGAATTTGGGTTTGGACAAGAAAAAGAGGGGCCATCGTACATAGGGCTGATTTTGCAGTCTTCAAAATATGGGACAATGAGCCCAAATGTAAGTGAGTAGAAGATCAGAGAGTGGAATTGTGTCAAGCAGGTGTGACCAGGAGAATAGGAGAGGATAGTAGATAGAAATTGAATGCTTTTAGTAACTTATTGAATATTTAAGCTTATATGTGTTTTGAAGTCAAAATGAATATCACAGGGAGCTCTCTGAATTAGACTTTTGCAAAAGATACTCATGCCACTTCTTAAGGAAATATTTGTGACTAGACACAACTCAAGAGCAGTCTACCTAGTTAGTGCCCCACCTGTGAAAACTACTACGAAGGTCATTGTGTATTATTACCTGGACAAAGAAGGGATTAATATGATGGAATATTCTTATGGAAATGAGTTTACATTCTATAGGCTAGTATCATGACTGAGTTGGAGGAAATCAGAAAGTAATTAAAATTAATATTTTTTTCTCTCACTATTCAGCCAACTTCTACACCCAAATTAGAATCAGTCTCTATTTATTGACAAGAGTTTACCCCAGTGTAAAGCTTAAAGAGCAATACTTTAAAGTTAGAGAACTTTAACAATGAAAATGAAAGAGATTATCCCTTCCTAGGCCTACGATATGGTGGGAAAATAATGGTTCCCAAATGTTCACATCATAATCCCTAGAACCTGTGAATATGTTATGTTACTTCACAAAAAAGCTTTTCCTGATTTTATTAAGATTCAGGGTCTTGAGATGGGGAGATCATCCTGGATCCAAGCCAGTCTAATACCCTGAGTTCTTAAAAGCAGAGAACCTTTCCTGCAGTCAGAGACACGTGGCCCCAGAAGAAGGATTCATCTCCCTGTTACCCATTCTGAAATATGGGGGTCTTTATGCAAGAACCAAAGAGAGGCGTTTAGAAGCCTGAAAAGTCCAGGTAACCGATTCTCCCCAAGGGCATCCAGTAAGGAACTCAGCCCTGTTGACCCAAGGCATCAGGCTTGTGACCTATAGAACTATAAGATAATACATTTGTGTTGATTTCAGTTGCTCAATTTTTGCTAATTCATCATGGCAGCAGTATAAAACTAATCTCCATGCCAAATCCATCCCGTTTTCCTGAGTTTGTTCATAGACCTCCATCAAAGTGGTCCCACTTCCCTTCCACTGCCCATCCAAAGTGCAATCATAAATTTGGAGCCTGGGAAGATGTTCACCTTCTCTGAACAGCCTCTTTCTAACTTCCACTCTTGAGCTGCCGTATCCGTAGCCCGTACCATGCAGTAGAACCCTGCCTTGATGTCTGAAGATTTTGTCCCTTTCTCTTTTGCCACCAGCCTCGACTGTACACATACCACAAATATGATTTAAGTTTATCCTTCTTTAGTGTCTTCCAGTGCACCTGGACATGTTTGTTTTTATTGCTGAAAGTCATGTGAGACAATAAAATTAATTTTTTTAATCCTTCTATTTAAATTTAATCTGCCATTTTTATGATATTTTATGAGAAAGCAAAGAATTGAAATACATTGCAGGAGGTAATTTCCACATCTTTGGGAATATATGCTGGCCTCAATATTCGGAATTCACACATTGGAATTTCTCCAATTGCATTATAGCCATTGAAACACTTTTTCCAAAGTCCATTACACTAAACTCACTCTCCTTCTGAGACCATAAATGTCATTTACATTTTTAACATTTGAATCAACATAATTACAAATTAGTTGCCAAACAAATCTAATTTATGTTTTTAGCAATTGTGTGTGAGTCATGGAGCCAGTGTTTTTGCCTTACTTGTTACAAATTGTTTCTAATTGGAAAGTACTGTCAGCAGTAAACTATGAAGAGAAAAGCCACCAGTACTTTGAAGTTTATTGGTTACAAACATTGGATGGGTTTTCTCATATTAATTTTGATGAGCATGGAGCTTAGTTGCTTTTTTTCCCCCGCTCTGCTCGGGTTTTGTCACCTCATTCTAGTTATGGAAGAAGCTGGTGATTTGGGGGATGTTTTTCAAGACCAGACCACTTCCTCAAGCTTTGTTCTTATAAATAGATACAATTATATTCATATGTTTGGTAGTTGAATCCAGTGGTGTGCATGTTGAGCAGAATCTCTCATGAGTACTTTCCTTAAGTCTGTGGAATTTCATTCTTGAATTTGATCAATGGACACCATTCAATCTGAAAAGTAATTTTTCATGACTTGTGTTTTTTTTTTCTCATAAACACACTTCATCTTGCGTGCATGTACTGAATTGTGTAAGACAAACTTTGGAGATGTTCACCATAGAGTGATAAATTAACTCCCTGAGTTATAACTGAACTCTTAACTATTATAAAACTTAAATTTTTTCCAACTGACTAGAATTTAGTACAAATGCGTCAAAACATGGTCATGGATTTTAATTTTCATATTCATAAGGATGAAGAAATGAAACAATATAGGTCCATATATAATCTTTCTGATTTACATTTTGAGTTTTTTAAAGTTAATTTTGATTTATTTTGAGAGAGGGAGATTAGAGAGAAGGAGGAAGATAGAATCCCAAGCAGGCTCCACACTGTCAGAGCAGAGCCTAATGTGGGGCTCGAACTCATGAACTGTGAGATCATGAGCTAAGCCAAAGTCATGAGTCAGACACTTAACTGAATGGGCCACAGAGGCGCTCCATACATTTTGAGTTTTTAAATAAGAATGCTGTAAGTCATATAAAATGTATTTATGTCTACATTAACTGCATATACAGTTTTAGTTTCTTTGTAAAATGAAGAAACAAGATTGAGAAAAATGTTTATTTATTTTTGAGATTTTATTTTTGAGATTTTATTTATTTTAAGTGGGGGAAGAGCAGAGAGAGAGGAAGACACAGAATCCAAAGCATGCTTCCGGCTCTGAGCTGTCAGCAGAGAGTCAATGTGGGGCTTGAACCCATGAGCTATGAGATAGTGACCCGAGCTGAAGTTGGTTGCTTAGGTGACTGAGCCTCGGTGACTGAGCCACCAGGTGCCCCTAGATTGCTTTTGAACATCAGTAAAATTAGATTGAGGATATTATAAACAACTCTGTTTACCTAGAAATATTAGAAAATTAGATTTTATTTGGCATTGCCTATAATGAAGTATATCATCTGCTTTCATCACTGTATCAGATTGAAATTACCATCAATGGGAAGTTCCTAAGGAGAGGAACCCTTTTCTGGTTATGGAGGACTTTGGGGTGGGTGGTGAGATAAGCCTGAGGGGACTTGCATAAATTCCCTAAGGAATCATTCCTTATTACTGATAAAGTGACTGTGTTAGGAAAGTGCATTTTGAGAAGTGGTAGCTGGAAGGGATTCATCACTAAAAATGTGAGCCTCCTCCAAATGGGACAAGAGCATTTGGCAAGTCACAGCTGAAGTTCAGTTAGTTCCCCACTTTGGATGGAAACGTTTCCTATTGCCCTGAGATGTCTTCACATGTCACAAAACTCTGTCTCTGAGGATGAATAGCAGAGAGCAGGGCTAAAAATACCACACTGGGCTGGGAGGTGGATTAAGTGAAATCGTGCCCCAAAGTGCTCTGGACAGCCCTGATAATGAGGACATTTTCACTGAATGGAAGCTGTCATTGCATACGATTATTAGAAGGATGAGCAAGTTAGCATAGTGAACAGCAGAACTGTTAAATTGTTAATACTGTAGTTTTCATCTGAAATTGCCTATTTTATTTTTTAATGTTTTTTTTTTTTTTTTGAGAGAAAACACTTGAGTGGGGGAGGGGCAGAGAGCAGGAGACAGAATCCGAAGCAGTCTCTACGCTGCCAGCACAAAACTCAATGAAGGGTTCTACCCCACGAACGGGGAGATCATGACCTGAGCCAAAGCTGGACACTCAACCAACTGAGCCACCCAGGCGCCCCTGAAACTGCCTATTTTAAAGTACCAGTCCATGTTTCAAATTTTACCTCTCTCCCCAGAATTGCAGATATAAGCCACAGCGCACCGGGTTCTGTCCTGTGCGGATGCTGTGACCGTGGTTGGTGCAGCTGCATTTACTTCACAAACACAAGTAAACCTCTCTGATTCCCTACACCCTGCAGTCATGTACTCTACAAACAACTACTCTCACCAAGTACACTTAGGGCCCCATGGCTGGAAAAGTACCTGTTACCAATTCATAGACCAGTGATGTCATTGGGGGCTTGCTTTGGTTACAATTTTTACTTTTAAGTCTAATACTCCAAATATATTTAAAATGGTTTTGTGATTTTTTTTCTGATGACAATTCTGAAGATTATTTTAGCCTAATTATAAATAAATACAGATGAATATAAAATAAGCTAAACGCCAATAAATCAGAGGTTTTAAACATTCTCTTGTAAGTGTGTACTCACATGTACACAACACACACACACACACACACACACACACACACACACACCCCATGTCCCACAGTCAGGACCATATTAAAAGGTATTTTGTAATTTTCCTTTAACAATATATCAATGGAAATACTCATGTTGGTACTGAATATGTGCATATATATATATGTAGACACACATCTACTATTTACATATAGACAAAAATACATTACACATATACACACATCATTCATAAATATATATGCATTAAATATGTGAGTAGTTAATATATATGCATCTTAATAGGTATATAGTGTTCACATTCTATAAGTTACTTAAATATTCCTTTTTCAATAAATGTGTGCTTTCCATTTCCATAGTTATTAGCAGTGCTGCAGTGCACATTCTTTTGTAAATGTCTTTGTGCACATATTTATTGCTATTCTTCAGATGAATTCCTTGAAATGGAACGGTTGGGCAATGAACATGCACATTAAGATTTTTGATACATATTGTCCTTCACAAATCTATTACTGATTTTTGTCACCACTAGCAATGTAGACTTTTACAGTTTGTATGAGTTTATTCTCCGTTCCCAATTTTTTCCTCCACCTGACTTCTTCTCCTGAGATGCTGCCTGAGATCCATTACTCCCGGTAATGTCATACCATGCCGTCTTGACCTTGCTTTCTTAAAAACTCTTAGCTGAACAATTTCTTCAAGTTACAGGACCACCTTGCTGAACTCCTTGAATGCTTAAGCCAATCTCATCTTCTGGCATACTTACAATAACTATTTTTTAAGGGATCGTTTAGAAAAAAAGGATGCACACTGCAACATCAGTGAATGTCACTTAAACTTTCTTTGCAAATAATAATGCTCATTTTTATTTACCACACAGCAGAGTAAGTACAGTATATGCATTACATAAACAATTAAATACTATTATTAATATTTGCCTTTGAAATAAAAAAAATGAAGCTCAGAAAACCTTAACTGCTTTCCAAGGATAAATAGCAAATGAATAGCATGTTTGAACTTATATCCACAATTGTATGATTACAATTCTACTCTCTCTCTCTCTCTCCATTTTTTGTATTGTGGTAAGAGCACTTAACATGATGTCTATCCTCGTAACAAATTTTAAGTGTATAATATGTTATTGTTGACTACATGTGCAGAGTTGTAAAGCAGATCTATAGAGCTTATTTATCTTACTTAATGGAAACTGTATGCCTATTGATTAATAACTCCCCATTCCCCCCTCCCCGCACCCCTGGTAACCACCATTCCAGCATTTGATTTTATGACCATTTCTACTCTCTTAACCACCATGATATACTGTCTGCATTTTGAGATTTCAAAAACAAATTTAGGTCCTTGCCAGCACTTCAAAGGCATGATTCTGGAAATTAATTTGGCTGATAAATTACTTTGTAATGAAATATAAATTTAGATCAGAGTAAGTCTAGGTTAATCTTATATAATTTGAGCAAATATCTGTTATTGAGTTCCATAATAAAAGGTTATTGTTCACATTTTTTCCTTAAGATGATTGCAGACATTCTCTGAGAGATACTAGTGTAAAATATATTAACATAATTATGGTGAAATCAGAATTTAGGCAGGTTTCTAAGAAACTAATTTCTGTAATGATTTGACAGACTCTTCTGTTCAATGAGCATTAAATAGCTGTTACGGCAGAATAAAGTACTGGAGATTCAGTATCTTAAAACAACCATCAGCTTTCTCAGCTGGGATTTATCTGAAGTAAATTTCTTTCATTTTTGCAGGTTGGGTGGGGTTATTAACTGAGTCTGGGCTCAGTCTTGGCTTATCCAGGGCATCTCTTTTCCACATACTTCTCATTATCCTTCTGAGACTAGTGTGTTAGTCCCAGCATACCCTTCTTACAGTGGTGTCGGAAGCGCCAGAGAGAAGATGAAAGCACGTACCATTTCCCAAGCTTGAAATTGGTGCACTGTTACTTACCTTTGCCTCATTCTATTGGCAGAGCCAATCTCATGACCAAACTCATAGCCAGAGGATAAACCTAAATCAGTCCCCTTCGTGGGAAGAACTGCAAAGTCATATGGCGGGGTGGGGGAAGCATGAAGATAAAAAGGGAGGAGGCATTGGAGACAGGGTACTAATGAAAACTACCACCAAAACAATTGCTCTTAATTTGAAAATATAGTCTAGTCCCAAACTGAAATATTAGCCTACATTCTTAATCATTTGATCATGGGATAGAATGGCTTTCCGATTTCCTGAAAGAGGGAGCAGATGCTACAGACTTCTTGGTTTTGGTCAGGTGTTTTCTTCCCATGCAATGATATTGCTCATGTTCTTTAAGAACCTCTTGTGCGTCTCTCTGGGTTCAGTTTTCAGAACTAAAACCTCTTCGTGAGTGACTCATTCAAATAGTCACCACTATATCCACCCACTCAACCTCATGCCACAGCTCCAAATCTGCGGCTGCTGTGTCACGTAAGCACGAACACAGTAGAATCCAGAATTCTTATTCAACTGGTGCCAAAAAATCAAATCTGAAAATTTAAGAGGAACATTTGAGAGTAATTGTCTGTAAGAAAAATAGCTTGATTGCTGGGGAACCTGATCCGAAGGTGACTATTACTCACACACAGTGAGTTAAACGGAAATTGGAGGAGGGAATCATAGCCCAGGAGTATGACTGAAGATAGAAAGCCGGAAATGTCTAAAGCAGCTGAGGAGTTGAACATAGTTTGTCTAAAAAGATAAGGCAGCTGAACAGCGTGAGAAGACGTGAGCCAAATTTACACACACCAGTAGGGGAAATAATCTCTGAGTAACCAATCTGGGGAAAAGTGAGGAAGTTAATAGTGCTAAGAGTGGCTCATGATGAGAGAACAAAGAAGCACTCAATTCCTGAGAGAGAGATCAGTAATGCTTCCAAGGTGTCAGAGAAACATTCCTTGGCCACTGAAGAGAGGTATTCTTCTTAGGATTCACCAACAATATTCCAGTTTGGGTCAAGGTTGAAACATAAAATATTTTTGCTTGCTTAGCTTTATAGACTATCTTAAAACAGAATTGGGGCGCCTGGCTGGTTGAGTCAATAGACAGTGTGGCTCTTGATCTTGCGGTCATGAGTTCAAGCCCCATGTTGGGCATAGAGATTATTTTTTTTTTAATGAATACATAAAAAGTAAAAACAGCATATGTTTAGAAATAAAGAAAGAAAACAGTCAATGGGACAGTAATTGACATAACAAAGAGATGATTCATCAAAAAGAGGTAGCATGAACATGGGGGGAGACACTGTTTCTACAAGGCATTTGACTCTTTGCTTTGTGTTTCAGTCCAAGTAGAACCTAGAATAGATTTAAGGAAATTATTAACATCTTTACCTTCTCATAGCCAACGTCTTCGAAATAATAATTATCTAAAAACTAAGTAAAACATCCAATCAGCTGTCTACTCATTTTTCCAAATTGAAATATACAGAATGTCATTTCTTGATTTCTGGGAGAAATAGGTGTTTTTTTTTTTGAAGTAAATAATTCAGTATCTACAATTAATGGTTGTATGTTTTAATATTTCTTTTTTTAATACATTATACTTTTGCACTATGAGCTCAACAACTAAGACCTAAATAACTCATCCAATTCCATAGGAATATGTAAACTTTTGTTTCCTAGAATTACTTTTTAAAAAATCAAAGTATTCTGCATCAGGGTAGAAATGAAACATAATTACAACTTATGGATTTTATTAATAAAATGTTAAATGGTTTTTTTTTTTGAGAGAGAGAGCACACTCAGGTGGGGGTGAGGCAGATCGAGAGAGAGAGAGAGAGAGAGAGAGAGAGAGAGAGAGAGAGGAGAATCCTCTGTAGGTTCCGCACTGTCAGGTCAGAGCCCAATGTGGGGCTCAAACCCCTGAACCATGAGATCATGACCTGAGCCAAAACCAAAAGTCAGATGCAGATGCCAGTGTTTACAATTACAAACTGAAATGGAAAAGAGAAAAAATAGAAGAACTAGGGTTGAACCACAGCTAAAATAGGAGTTTAACAGAGCAACCAAAATGTTGGTATGTTTAAAAAAATGTTAATATATTTAAAGCCTAGCTATTCTAAATTTGCTGGTAATTATAACTCATCTATAATTTCCATAAATATTTCATATTTTATTTAAGGAGATAACTGTGTAAGTGTGGAGGGAAGCCTACATATTAATAATATAAGGTATTAGCATATGTGTAAGCACATTCCTGATTCTCCAGTCAGGCTCTGGAGCTGTGGGGCATCCCTGCCACAGTGTGGGAATGAAGTATATGAATTGTAGTTCACATACGTTGCCACACTTAATCTACATTCGTTCTTAAACACAACTTTCTACATTTCATGCCTATACTAAAAATCTGCAGTGTCTTCCTTTGCCTGTAGGGTAAATAACTAATTAGTTCCTTCGATCACCATTGCAAGTCCCTAAGAATCTGGCCACAACCCACCTTTTCTGATGGTATCTCCCAGTTCTGTCCAATAAGATTCTCTGTGTCAGTCCCCACTAGCCTATTCATGCCACCCTCAGTTCCACAGATAGTCAGTATCCTCACCTTTGTTTTTGCAGTGTGTTTTTTTTTTTTTTTCGCCCCACCTGGGATGACTTCCTATACCTTGAGCAAAAATTATATAGCCTAGATCCTTTAAATAACAGGTCTGGCATCTAGCTGGTAGCATTTCGGGACCATTCTAGCCCATGATTATCTAACCGTCATCTGAAAAAGAAAAAATCTGTATTACTAATTTTTGCTGGTAGAGAATTACTAATTTACTAAATAGTAATAAAATTTTATGTTATTTTCTGTTAGTAAAGATAGGCTTAATTGACAACTATAAAAATTGTTGTAAAAAAGGACTATTAGGTTGGAAAATGGTAAACTTTTATAAAGGAATAGTGTATTTTCTGTGTTATATTGTTAACTCTTTTCCCACATATGTATGTATTCACAGCTTATGGAAAATGAAAAGCAATGTCAGATGACTAGTAAAATACCATATTATTACTTAAGGAATGTAGTATTATAATTTCTTACAACCACAAGTGCCACATTTTATCCTCTGAATAGCAGGAACTCTGGAAAAGAAGCTTTTTTCTATTGAATGACTTACACTTGGTACTGACCTATTACTATACAGCTTTTCTGTAATGTACCATCACTCAATACTTCTACCTCTCATTCTTCCATCCAGTATTGGCCATCTCTTACCTCGACTATACTCACTGCTTTCACTTTTGCCTCTACACGTTAGCCTCCCCACAGCATCCAGAATAATTATTTTAAATGTCTATATGATTATTTAATTTTGTTGTCCAGACAGGCCAATGGCACCATTGTTGCATCATTTAAAATTAGATCTCGGGGTATGTGGATGGCTCAGTCGGTTAAATGCCTGGCTTTGGCTCAGGTCATGATCTCATGGTTTGTGAGTTCAAGACCCCCATCTGGCTCTGACACCTGCTGAAACCTCAGAGAATGGAGCTTTATTCAGAATCTGTGTCTCCCTTTCTCTCTGCCCCTCCCCTGCTTGCACTCTGTCTCTTCCTCCCACTGTTCATTCTGCCTGAGCAAGGTAGCCTCTCACTGCTCCTCGAACATGTCAAGGAATGTTCCATCACAGACACAGCATTTCTCATTCCTCGTCCTCATATCACATCACCACATCCTGGAAGCCTTCTCTGACCGATCTAAAGGAAATAATCCCTATCATTCAATATCTACTCACACTTCTTTGTCTTTATAAAGTTATTACTGCCTAATATTGTATTTATTTGGTCATTTGTTTATCATGTTACCACTTGAAAGAATGACATATCTGTGTGTGTAGAGTCTTTATTTTATTTGCCATTTTATATGCAGCATCTGGATTACCATCTGCCATATACTATATGTTCCATTAATCTGTTTTGAATAAATAAATTGATATTTTCAAATACCTAGACACATACATGTCCTTCTTAGTTTGCAGAATTAGGGTATTAAATGCTATATTTCTTTTTCTTTTTAATGTTTATGTTTTAAGCCATGGAGAGACACAGAGCATGAGTGGGGGAGGGGCAGAGAGAGAGGGATACACAGAATCTGAAGCAGCCTCCAGGCTCTGAGCTGTCAGCACAGAACCCAATGTGAGGCTTGAACAGACAAACTGTAAGATTATGACCTGAGCTGAAGTTGGAGGCTTACCTGACTGAGCCATGTTGGCGCCCCTAAATATATTTCTTAAAGAGACTGACTGCTCTAAGCATCCAGAAATGAGGCTTTTCTCTTGTCCCAGATTTGCAGCTTCTTAGTAACTTTCAGAAACACTGTGCATCTCAGTGTCTCTTCATGCAACCTTGACAAATATTACTTGCCTTTGTTCTTATCATTTGGTATCATGAAGCTGATGAACAAAGTCCTTTAAATATTAAAAGTCATTTTCCACAGCACATTATTAATTTCTGGGCCTGACTAAAAGTGATGCTTCTATTTGATTCCAAAGAAAAATAATAATGTACATTTGGTAAAAATCCTCTAAAAATAAGTCTATATGGAACACAGGATATTAAAATTGCATTCTTCTTTAAAAAGTTCCCAGACATACTAAACTTGTAAAATGTCTGGCTCTGAGCTGGTTTGAGGTTTTGCTTGGACTCCAAATATAGGTTTGTGTATTTTATATGTTCGCCTCTATAATTATTGATTTCCATTGGGATGCACTTTTGGCAAAGTGAATTTATTGTTTTCAGTGAGAACAACAATGCTATAATTCTAAATGCGACAAATTAACATTGTGTTTAGATGATAACTTCAGTTTCAGGGTTAGATTCATACTTGAAGGAAAATCTAAAGATTCATCCGTGAGATTAAATGCAGTTACTCTGTAGACACAAATATAGAAAGAAAAAGAGAAAGTACATACACACACACACAGGCTATATAATAACCGAGGTAAGATCAGTATAAAACAACAACAAAATAGTAAACCAACAAAAATGAACACCTTACCTAAATATTCAGTGATGTCTAAAAAATATCATAATTAAAACATACCTTGGTTTTTTTTTTTTTTTAAATTTACTCATTGTTTATTTATTTTTGAAAGAGAGAGATTGCAAGTTAGGGAGGGACAGGGAAAGAGTGAGACACAAAATCCAAGCAGGTTCCAGGCTCCTAGCTGTCAGCACAGAGCCCAACATGAGACTCAGACTCATGAGCTGCGAGATCATGACCTCGACCAAAATTGGACAGTTAAACAACTGAGTCCCTCAGGTGACCCTGATATGTATTTTCAGTAGCAAGTACTTCTGTTACGATCACTTGGCCATATATCTGAGAAAAGATTGGATTCAGTGTTTTGAGGAGCAAAACAACCTCCCAATATAAAATCTGTGGATTTTTATTTTTTTACAGGATTCTGAAAGTATTATGTAACTTTGTTATACTTAAGTGATACATAAAATAATCACCTTGGTTTTAAAATGATTTTTGTTCTCTCCACCTTACTCTTATCGCAAAGGTAATAGACTTTTTGAGGTTTATACCGTGTTTAAAAACTATTTTGGATTATTATCTATAACTAAGTTTAAATATTTTGTTATGTGTTTAATTTTTCATAGAACCTGTAGCATTACATCATGCTTCCTTATTTACCATACTAAACCATAATGTCTGTGAGAGCATTAATTCTGCCTTAGTTATGTTTTTTATTTTCAGTACTTTACACATTCTATGGAAAATTACTAATGAATATGTTACTATGATGGTTACTATAAACCCAAGATTTCTTAGAGGTCCCTTTAAACAAACAAGATTGTGGATTTGACTAAGGAAATTGAATGGCTCCCAAAGAATTAAGTCCAATCTCTTCAGCCTAGTCTTTTCTTTCATACTTGAATTTCACACTTGGATTTCATACTTGGATTACATTTCCAACTTGACTTCTATCTACCTCTTTATATGTAGGTCTACTACCCATTATTCCAAATATATCTCTTGCTTTACCCTGTTTCCATTCCACTTTTCCTGTCTGGAATGCTATTTCTCTTCCATAGGTGTTTTGTCTTACATTTTTTTTAATTTAAACAATCTCTATACCCCATGCAGAACTCAAATTCACAATCCCAAGATCAATAGTAGTTGCATGCTCTTCTGACAGAGCCAGCTAGTCACCCCTCTGGTACGCCAGTATATCAAAAAGCTTAGACTCTTGTGAAACCTTGATCAAATCCAGTCTTCTCTCTCTGAAATAACTGAAATAGTTGAAGATAGCTAGACTAGATCACCATCTTTTTGGAACATCTGTAGCAAATCTGTCTTTTGAATGTCCACAGAAATTTTTAGCAAAACTATTGTTTCACAACTATATTATAAGAAGGTGTGTTTGATTTATGCACATAACTTAGCTCTTTAGATATATTTTAGAATTCTCGAAGACACAAACACACATTGTATATGTTATTTTGGAAAGTTTACAGGTTTAGTTTAAGAACACTTCTTTTTAAAGACCATTCTACATAACCTGAAATAAAACAACAAGCATTTATTGCCCTGTTTTCTTAGATGGAAAATTCAATAATTAGACTGAACTATAGAGATATACCCATAACTGATAATTTCTCAAATAACCTAAACATTGACATTATTAGAAAACACCTTTAACCCACAGTCCCCTCCTCATTCCTGGAAGGGTTTTCCTGTCGATTGCTTTATATGTCTTGGGTAGACAGGGTCAGAACAGGGGGAAATTGAGAGCAGGGTTAGTAGATTAATGGATGTATTTCATAGAGTTATTGTCAAGACTTGGACACACGACTTAAGCTCTCAAAATCTTGCGTTGCTCAAAAACTCACCTTAGGATGAGATAAGCCTACTTTATAAGTTTTGTGGACTTTTTCCTTTTTTTGAAGATTTACACGTAAATTGTTTACAGTATCAGTCTGTAAGTTTCTGCCGTCATCAAATGAGCGTTTAGTGAAAAATCATACATAACCAAATGAATGGATTTTAATCCTTATTTTTCTATCGTTAGTTTTGGAATATTAGCAGTTTACCTGCTGGCATGCCTGTTATCTTAAAAATACCTAGAAAATGACATCTCCTTTTTCACTGAACAGAAAGGCCTTTCCTCAGTTGCTGTTAATGGATGAACTGAGGGATTCTCCTGAGAGAGCCTGTGGTAATTCCGCCTTGGAGTCCTGATCTATCAAGGCTGAAAGGATGTGTGTTCCCTGGTCTTGCTTGATTGGGCGTAAAGCAGGGTGGTAACTTACAGAGTCACGCAAAGTGAAGTGAGAATTGGACAGAAGGATGCATGTTCCACTATGGTAGTTTTCACATAATTTACTCTTTTCCTATCACACTTTTGTACCACTTATTACTCTTGTAATTGTTTGTTTAGCACCTGTGTTTCTCTACTAGACCGTCAGATTTGTAAGAGGATAATATATTTTTGCTTTATTCAAACCTGTGTTCCATAGGCCTACTTGAGGTCTCTGGTAGCTGTTAGGTTCTTAGTAATTATATGATGAAGCAAATCTTCATTATTGGATCACTACAATGTAGTACTCTGGCTGATCATTAGATTTGCTCATAGGGTACAGTAAAATTAATAATTAAGTTACAAGTAGATCTCTGACACATAAAAGGGGAAAGAAGCTTTGAATTTTTTTTAATGAAGATTTGTGATGGCTTCAATGAAAGCTTTCAAAAAAGCAGTGGAAAAGCCTTTTTTCCTAGTAAATATAATATTCAAATATATTAGTTGAACATTGGTACCCCTCATTGCTAGTTAATTTTTTATAACCATGTTTTATAGCCATGTTATAATTCAAATGTGAATTATAATTTAATGTTATAATTTTATCATATCCAAGATAAAACATCTCAAATATGAACTAAATTAATGATCCTGATCACAGTTGTGTTATCTATTCAGTCTCTTAGAATTACTTATTATACCCTTAAGAAGTACTATCTTATGATGTGTATATGGATCTCACTGTCATAGTGTCAGGTTCTGATTGTTAAAAATATAATTCATTTAGAAAAAAAATTGAGAGTGATTCGGAACTTGTTTCCAAAGGGGGAAATGTACAGAATGTGAATCTATCAGTTATAAGGGGTTAGCTAGAAGTCTCCCTTTAAGTGTGGCTACCAATATGAATAAGCATGTCAGTGGAACAAATCACAATAACAGAGCATGAGGCATAATCACATCTAGTTCAGAAAGAAGAGTCTTTCCAAAAGTAAGGCACTTCTGTAGGAAATACTTTTTGGAGATTAAGAGATAAAGCCTTGAAGCCCAGGCTCACCACTTAAGAGTTCTGGGACTTGGACAAATTACTGAAATTCTTCCCTCTCTTATAATTGTAATAAGTGCAGAGAGCACAGACCCAGTGTTCTCAAACTTGGACTATTCTGAGCTATAAAGGCACCACAAGAGTAATCTTTTCTGGTTCCAAACTCTAAATACATGTGGGATTCCCTTCTAAGCACAAGTATTTCAAGAAACTGGATAAAATGATCATGTCTCCAGAACATGGG
This sequence comes from Hyaena hyaena, assembly GCF_003009895.1. Taxonomy (NCBI): domain Eukaryota; kingdom Metazoa; phylum Chordata; class Mammalia; order Carnivora; family Hyaenidae; genus Hyaena; species Hyaena hyaena. The sequence continues at coordinate 464,435 of NW_024081480.1, read as the reverse complement.
CTAAAGGGAACTCTGGCACATAGTAGTATTCTTCTTTGTCATGTCATTTATTTCCCTGTCGTACAAATTCCACCCAAATGCCCCTCACTTCTTCCTGCCGGGTCAAACTCACTTTTTCACCTCTGTCTCTCCTCCTGATTGTTATTATATAATTGATATATATATATTCCCTTTGTAATATATATATTATGTATATATAATTTATATATATATAAATATATAATATTCCCTTTGTTATATATATATATATATATATATATATATATATATTCCCTATGTAATGTCATAACCAGGAAATAATGGTAAGGCAGGATTCTACAGCTGGCCAGTGGGCGTCGAGTTAGCACATAACACCGCTTTGATCAAGAATTGTAACTCTACTTGGTCCAAAGCCTTCTGTGTTTTTAACTGCCCTCATTCTTGTGGTTAAAAGAATGCAAACAATTCCACCTCTTTTTTTTCCCCTTGTTCTGTGTGTTTCTCCCCCTTCCTCTGTGTCCTCAGGGCCTGTTTGACCTGAACATTTTATTCAGAATTTACTTCTTGCAGTTCCAGAATTTACTTTTGAGTCATTTTTTCCTCTTATGTAATAAAATTTTCCTCTGATCTGTAAATGTTAGTCAAAAACAAAACAAAAAGCAATAGCATAGCAATTAATAGAAAATTGGTTTTTGTTATTTGCAAAGATAATAAATATTTAGTTTCCTATGTCACATAACAAAACACATCTTGGGTGAAAAGACACTAAAGGATTTTTGTGCCATGAAACAATACACTTTTACAATTGGTGGCTAAAATAGTTAAATGTAAAAAAAAGCCAAATGAGGGCTCCTGGGTGACTCAGTCGGTTAAGCGTCCAACTTCGGCTTAGGTCATGATCACACGGTTTGTGGGTTTGAGCCCCGTGTCGGGCTCTGTGCTCACAGCTAGCTCAGAGCCTGGAGCCTGTTTCAGATTCTGTAACTCCCTCTCTCTCTGACCCTCCCCTGCTCACTCTGTCTCTCTGTCTCTCTCTCAGATATAAATAAAAAAATTTAAATTTTTTATAAAAAGCCAAATGATTAAAATATTAGAAAATGAATAAATATATGTAGTTTAAATCTAAAATGGTGATGGACATGCTCGCTTTGGCAGCACATCACTAAAATGGTGATGGCTTTATAAGCTGAAATGACAAGATATTGTAAAGAAATAATTAACACTTGATAAAACAGAATTAAACATTTTCATTTGAAAAAGAATTATTTTAATGTTATTTAATATACTATTAATATATTAATGTATTTTCCTGTATATTTAATACATTTAATATGTTATTTAATGTATTTGTATGTTCTCTCTATTTAGCCACATTGATGTGCAAACCATAAATTAAGATAGCGTTTTAGGGGAATCTAACAAAGGATTATTTTAACATAGAAAATTTACTGATTTCAGAACCTCGTTATATTCTTCAAAAATTATTGAGGACCTTATAAAGTTTTGCTTTTATCTATTAATGTATACTGTAATAGAGAATAAAACACAGAAACTGGAAAATATGTATCCATTACTTTATTTAAAATTGTAATGAACTAATCACATGTTAACACAAATACTTAAGTGAAAAATTATTTCTAAAACAAAGCAGTGAGAATGTAGCATTGTTTTGTATTTTTTACAGTCCTCAATATCTGGCTTTGTATTTGGGTTCTCATATCTGCATCTTTATTCAATCTGTGGTGATAGCACCCATCTGTAGTCTCTGGAAGCCTACACTGTACGCTCACCAGAAAATGAGAGTGAAAGGCAGATTTTATCTTCTTGTTATTTTCAAAGTAGTTTTGACTTTGCAGAACCCCTTAGAAGTTTTTGAGGATCACACTCTGTGGTTATCTACAATCTGTAGATCACACACTGAAAACCAATGTCCTCAACCAGTAGGGGCCAGACCAGGAGTTGGGCATCATAACCGTGTCACAAAAGCAGCATGGTGGATGTACACTGAAGTAGAACTGGAATGGGTGAGAAAATAACAGTCACAGAGTTCCCCAAACTATAAAGTGAATTGTTACATAGCCATTCAAAATGAGGTTAATCACATCAGTTACATGGAAATACAGTAATATTTTAAAATTAAGTATAAAAAGATACAGAACTATATTTATAGACATGTTTTAAGAATTACTGGATGTTAGATCTAACTAATGCCATTTAAGCTTTTTTTTTTAATCTCTGGGTAAAATCTAGAAGAAAATTCTCCTCAGAATCATCAGTGATCACCTTTGGGACATGGATGTATATTTCCAAATGTCCAATAATGCAAAGAGTGAGAATCCAGTCTCCATCTCCTGGGCTATAATGGAATTTTAGGCCACTGAACTGTTTTCTCTCAGGGTTCCTGTTTCTCTCACTTAATGAATCAATTCTTTGTTGGTTAGAATTAGGTCCAGAGTAGTCATTTCCCAAATAATTCATTTCCTTTATCTTTTGATGGATGGAATTTTCAATAAGGTGTGTCAGGAACTTGTCAGATGATGTGACTTTGCTGAAAGAGAATTTCAGCACAGATGTCTATAGACTGGCTCTCCCATTGCTACTTTGTTTGGCTTCTGAGGCAGCTTAGTGATCTGTGTCAGGTCATGTCATCCATTTCCTTCCTCCGGCTGTTGCTCACTGGTACACTCCCACACTGCTGTTTAGTTTGTAATGTTTCCATTTCTTCCTCATCTACTTGATGTACAGCGTGTTTCCCTACCTAGATTAACGAATGAGTATTTCTTTTGTGCAAGCACAGTGCAGGGCTCTCTCTCTGTCTGCTCAGTCCCTCTGGTGGACCACGGTCCAGGACTGGGTTTTCAAAGAGTGCTTCTCTGACATTTGGTAGGTTTCCATAGTGAGGTCTACAAACAGACTGATTGCTTCTGAAGAAACACACATGCAGTAAAAGTGTGCACATATATGAAGTTTGAATGTAAGAATTAATCTGATTTCCACAGAAGTCTCATATTCTTAATTATTATTTTCTTAAAATGTGTTCAAGTATTGAGTTCGTTTGCTTGTCTCCACTAGCATTCATTTACACTATCACTTGTTTCCCTTAATCCATTGTCATGTATTTAGACAATTTATGTTTGCTATGTGAACTGTATTTTTATCTCTCCTGTCTCATGTTCTTACATGCATCCCTAATATCAAAAAAATGACTAAGTATATCAAATACAGTTGATGGAAATGTACAATGACCTATGAAAATACTACAGTTCCATGGAAGCATATAAATACTAATCATTAACAGAATTCTATTATAAACATAAAAGGGGATTCCATATATGCTGGGCACATGAGTCCTCAAGGGTGTGCATTTTCATGAGAAGCTATAACTGAAAGGTGAGATTATGAGTAGGTAAGGATGCTCTCACAGCTCTGTATTTGCTCTTGGTCACCATCATATTCATTGTTCTGCAACCCTGTCAAATAACATCCTGGATCTTCCTGATATATTCATAATAACTGCTCAGATATGCCTCCTGCTATTGCTGAAGGACCTACACAAGCCTGGGATAATGGTAAGAAAGCATTTGTTGAGTGCTTAGTTTGTGGTTGGAATTGAGAACTCTCTAATTCCCTCAACACCACTATGAGGTCGGGACTATTGTTGTTATTGCCGTTTGATGAATGTGATACCTGAGTCTTGGAGGAATTAAAGAACTTATTCAAGGCCATCCGGGTCTTTAGTGGTGAAGGAAGAGTATTTATCTCAGAGATTATCTTGAGAACATCAATTCTTTTTTTTTTTTTTAATTTTCTATTTCTTTGTTTAAATAGTTTATTGTCAAGTTGGTTTCCATATAACACCCAGTGCTCATCCCCACAAGTGCCCTGCTCCATGCCCATCACCCCCTTCCCCTCCTCCCAGCCCATCTGCCCTCAGTTTGTTCTCAACATTCAAGAGTCTCTCATGGTTTGCCTCTCTCCTTCTCCCCAACATTTTTTCCCCCTTCTTCACCCCCATGGTCCTCCATTAAGTTCCTCCTAATCCACCTATATGTGCAAACACATGGCATTTGTCCTTCTCTGTCTGACTTATTTCACTCAGCATAACACCCTCAAGGTCCATCCATGTTGCTACACATGGCCAGATTTCAGTCTTTCTTATTGCCATGTAATATTCCATTGTATAGATAAACCACATCTTCCTGATCCATTTGTCCGTTGATGGACACTTAGGCTCTTTCCACATTTTGGTTATTGTTGAGAGTGCTGCTATGAACATTAGGGTACATGTGCCCCTATGCCTCAGTACTTCCGGATCCCTTGGGTAATTCCTAGCAGTGCTATTGCTGGGTCATAGGAGAGTTCTATTGTTAATTTTTTGAGGAACCTCCACACTGTTTTCCAGAGGGGCTGTACCAGTTTACATTCCCACCAACAGTGTAGGAGGGTGCCTTTTTCTCCACATCCTCGCCAGCATCTAGAGTTCTCTGATTTGCTCATTTTAGCCACTCTGACTGGCTTGAGGTGGTATCTCAGTGTGGTTTTGATTTGTATTTCCCTGATGAGGAGGAATGCTGAGCATCGTTTCATGTGTCGGTTGGCCATCTGGATGTCCTCTTTGGAGAAGTGTCTGTTCATGTCTTCTGCCCATTTCCTCACTGGATTGTTTGTTTCTCAGGTATGGGATTTGGTGAGAGAACACCCATTCCTAACTATTAAATATACCATATAAAACTATACGAGCGTTACTAAAAAAAAAAAAACAAACAAGAAAAGAAACAAAGCAAACCTTTGTTTGTAAACAAATAAAAATTAAATGATTTCAAGACTACATAAAACTAGCATGAAAGTGAAAGAAGGGAGAGCCTAGAACCAAGTTCACCTTCCATTTCTCTCCTGTGAATTTTTTGTGTGGGAAGATTAAAGAACACAGCCTCCTGCCTCACGTCCTTCTGTTAATGTCCCAGGCCTAACCAAAGATGCTTCTTTGCCTCTTTTGAGGATTTCATTTGTATCCATATGATTTAGCAATAAGAATTTTTCTTGGGACTCTACTCAATTCACTTTTCTGAATGGTTTCATTTCCTACCCTATGTCATGAGATTCATCATTTTGGGGGCATTGTTAGCTAGTGATTCTCCTATTTTATATGAATCTTTCCCCCTAACGATGCCTTTTTTTTCTTTCTGTGAATATGGACTGTTGGTTCATATTTGAAAGACCTAATCCCCATGCTTAGTAAAGACAGATGTATTTATTTGCATATACAGCCATCTCCCTTGCTCCAGCAGGAGAATGTCGTGGACTTTGTCCTAGCTCTTCATGTTTAAAAAAAATTTTTTTGTTTTTTTATTTTTATATGTTCCTGTCTATCGTTGAGGAATGTTATAATCACTGGTTTCTATTTTACATCGTTTCACTCAATCAATATCGATAGTCTTTTTTCCAACTTGTGAAAGTTTCTCAAGTCCATTGAGCTAAATTCTTGTGAGACTCTCAGCACTTCATGAGACCATGCTCCTAATTAGTCGTCTCTCCTTTGGATCATAATCTCCAATAGAACTCCTAGCCCCTGTGATTCTCCTCGGTGGCTACTTCAGAAATTGTGAAAAACAGCTTATTTCTTTCCAAGATCTAATCATTCCAAACTCCAAAAGCCCCTGCTTATATTTTTGGTGATTTTTTTCTTTTACTGGTTTCTGATATCCACCAGGAACCAATTAACACTAATTAACACTAGTCTTTGAAAATCAATTCATTTTATACACTCAAAATTTAGAGCACAAGAGCTCTAAGAATTTTACAAAATTAATTAATCTCATCTTCTATGGAAAAAATATTGGCCAAATCTAGGAAGTTTTTTGTAGGAGATTTGAGATCTTACATTTTCTTCCTGCCTCCTGCAGGTGGTTTGACCACCCTGCAAAGAAATTACATTATTTTTCTCTTTGTAAAACCAATTCATGCTCTCTGTGATGATTAAATACATTTCTTTCTAACCAACTTCCTGGTTACTTTCTTATATCGGTTGTGGAAAGTTTTCCTAAAGTCACATGTCTTTACATCTTTGGTTCTGGCAAATAGTATACGCACTGAAATAGTATCGCAAAAATTTCTTTTGACTTTCTTGACATTGTTATGTACAGTGCTACCTCTTTTCTTTTGTTTACCCTCCCTTTCATCCTGCTTTCCTTCACTCCTTTGATAGATGTTACATTTGTTTACCTCCTGTCCTCCTTCCTAAAAATTTACTGTCAATTGCATTTGAAGTAGGAAAGAATGAAGACAACCCAGTTCTAATTCTGTTTTGAACCATTTAATTTCAATCCATTACTGTTGAGTACATGACAACCAAACTAGAATACCCTGTTTTGTCTCATTCCTATATTGTTTCCATTCTGATTTATCATAGTTTTATAGCAAAAGTTAAGTATGCTTGTATAGGCTACTTAAGGCCTGTTGGAAACATCTCTCACAGTAAAATATGTACTAAGCATATGATGTTGTAAAACATTTTCAAGTATTCAAGTTAAAAGATGAAACATAGAAAAACATACATTAAACTTCTAGTTCCTGAAAACAAAAGTTTGGAAAAGATGTTTATAGCTGTACATTTTAAAAATTCAAAATCCATTGTAGTCCTTGATCTTACAATCTTTAAAGCATGATTTAAACTTGCAGCTTGTTTAAAAAATTGCTATAGGTAAGGATAGCCAGCCAAAAAGTCTGGCTTATTCCATTTCCCTTTGAAATTGAAGGGGAACCTGCATAATAAACTGTATATTCTAGACTCATCCTGATATGCTCCAACTAAATTTGGGCAAATGTGAAATATGTTAATACTTTTGCAATTACAATCTCTTTCTTTGTAACACTTCCTAAATCTAGCAGAGCAAGGATTCTTAAGTCATTAGTCTGTTTAGGGATTAATTTGTCGAGATGAAATAGAAAAAAAAGTGTCATATAATTTACCCTGTGTGGTTCTCAGATAGTCTTAATCTAAATTGAACTGCATTGTGTGATTTTTAAAGATTGTAAAGTGACTTTTTAAAAAAAACTTTTAGAATAACGTCCATACCTGAAATTTCAGAACTTTTCCACCATCATAAAAAACTTAAATATCATTGTACTGCTTTTATCAGAAATAAATGTTTTATTGATTTAAGACTGTATTTCATAATAAAATAATTCTATTATTTGTATATACTTAAACTGAAGATATTTCAAAAACCATAATGAGTAAAGCAGTTAGTCTAAGTGACCCAATAAAATCTTCTTATAGTTAGACTTTTTCACAGGTGCAAAACTTATTTTATATGAAAAAAATCACCAACTTTTCAAGCTGCATATTTTTCTCATTAAACTGCATATTGTAAAGGTCTTGATTTCACAATGATTTAGTTTTACTTTATGGAATTCAATTTACATTCATTTAATAGACTTCTACTAAATCACCAGTTATAATTTAAAAACACATTTCAAAACTTTTTTATGTTTAAACATGTATTTATGATTAACCTGTAGCATCCAAGACATTTTCTTATAATGTGGACGAGGTTAAAAATTAGAGTCCTGTCTATACTCTTGGAATTTCGGTAAACTCAAACAAATAAGGTCTGTTTTTGAAATAAATTATAACATATATATTAGAAGAAGTAAAATTTATTAGTATTGAGGTACAATAAATAACTATCTTACCACTAATTATCTTTTTATATGGCAAATTAAACTCATTATATTGCATAGACTGTACCATCAATATAACTCAAATCCCTACACAATTTTAAAACACTGAAATAAATTTCAAAAGAAAAATATATTTTTAATATTAAATATCTATGCCATTTGTTGTGTGCAGTGGATAAAGAAGATCTGTAAAACACAAAGCTTGGATCAGAAATGTTGCAAAGATTAGTATAGCATTGTCATTTCTTGTTAAAACCATTCCTGGAGACTTGAAGCTATTTCCTTCCATTCCAGGATATTTCCATTTACTCCCATTTACAGTGCTTATTACACAGGCCATGAATACTTCAGACCAACCCAGTTTTTCACTCACATTTTATTGACCAGGGAAAATACATTGAGAAGTTACATTCTGAAGCACTAACAAATTGGTCTTATATTTTTAGTTTTTTGTTGAAAACATTTTAACTTGGATATATATACATATATATGTATGTATGTATGTATATATTGAGCTTTATTTAATTTCCTCCTCAATTTTGTCTAGATTTAACAGACAAGAAATTTTTCCAAGTTGAAACCATATAATATGACACTTTGACCTGATTTTTTTCAAATTCAAAAAACATATATTAAGAAAACGATGGCATGATAAGCCTGCAAAATTATGGCAATAATTTAAAAGTTAATCACTGACTTGGTCAATTAAGGCTTTTTAAAAGACATTTATGTAGTTTCTGGTTATCTAAATATTATAAAATCAACCTATATAAATATGGTATGTATCTATACCTGAATATAGGTTAAATTTCTACTTAAGTGAGTAAATGAAATCATTTTATCCTACAAAATGGGTGAGAAATTGAGCAGAGCCCAAGACTTCAAAAGGAGCTTTCTTTTTGTTATTCCAAAGTTGTGAAACACTGGAGACTTGTTTTCTGGTCAAAACAGTTGTTTCTAGTCTCATATTATAGACATTCTAATTTAGAGAATTCCATTCTGTACACTTAATTTCCCTGAGAATCTTAACTGGAAATGGCCTGTGTTGTCCTCAGCCAGTCATGAAGGTCTGGTATGCAGCTGCTGTATTTTATTCTAATGAAGTTACAGTGGTAGATAAATTGATTTCATGACTTGGTTTGAGGGACAAATTGTGCTATGATAAAAAGAATAATAAGGCCATATTTTCATAGCATTTTTAGAAGAATGACCTGAATTTAGTTAGTGATTCTAAGTTATTTTTATCTCCTCCATTTCTCGAGCAAATATCAACTAAGCTTCTAGTTGTTTCTTGTGGTGGTGCATACATAGTATATTGACTCAGAAAATATGACATTTGTAAAAGAAGTAACAGCATCAAATTCTTTTCTGTCCCAAAGGCAGAAAAATTCAGCAGTCCTATTTTGTCTCTATCAGTGTTTGGCAGGATAAAACCTACTGTGAGTATGATTTAGCATTCTTTCACTGTTTCTTCATCATATTTTTGTTGTCGTTTTAGGAAAACCTATTAAAAGAAACTGTATTCAAAATTCTAGCAATTTAAAGGAAGGAGGCAGTGTATAGGAAAAGGAATAGAAAAGGGAGGAAAGTGAAAATTGAATGCGCAGAATAATAGTACAAATATTTAGCGTCTTATAGTCAATAGTAAAATCCATTTTAAAATGTTGTATCTCTCATAGAAAAGAGGAAATAAGGAATTGTTTACTTAATACAAGAGTAAATTCAGAGCTATCTCTCACCACTTAGGGAACCACCATTAATTGAGTTGAACACAATTTGTTGGTCTATGTTTTCTTAGCCCTCTAGATCGTATAAAGAGTAAGCAATGACTTCATACAGAGGGAAATACGTTGCCAGTGCATTTTAGTATATCCTTCTGTGTCCAAGAACTCTCTGGATTTGTTACATCATTGTAAGTTTTGCTTTAAATTTTAAATATTTATAATATCATTTTGATGAAATTTTATTTTCAGCTAGAACATGGTGACATTTTTATTTCTCTATTTTTTTCAGAGCATTAAGATTATAGTATATGACTTGAGAGTAAGTATTAGTGTGTTGAAATAACATATGTTCTCAATAGGTAACTGACACATAAAAGAAGAAAAATGTGATTTAATGAAGCAATTTCAGAATTTGTGATTTAACATATGGTTTGAGAAGAGGATAAAATCAATAAACAACGTGGACCTGAAAGCTCACAGACAAAACTACTTCTTAGGTTAGATTCCATGTTTTATGACATTTTAATGTTGTGATCATTGAAGCTTTCTTATTCTCTCCCAAAAGTATGCTATGGAAAAAAGGAGCCTTTCAGAATTTGATGTCTATTCTATAAATAGCATATCATGTCAGTTTCTATTCTAATAGGACAAAGAAAATGAAACACTTTTCCCCCATACTTTATATTAATTCACTCATCTATGCTGAACTGTGCTTTACCCATCTGAATCTTTATTTCCACTATTTAATATATGTTATGCAGGATCACAGAAATATATTAGGTATCTGGAAAGTATATGAAGAAATGATTTATCTCATAGGGAAGAGTTTCTTATGTTAAAAGATGTTGTTTTTAGATCACTCTTCTTTATATCAAGATACTCAGAGAACTGGTATAATTGATGACCAAACTCCTACAACACTTCTATTATATTAGAAGAGAAAGAAGGATGTGTGTGTGTGTGTGTGTGTGTGTGTGTGTGTGTGTGTGTGTGTGTAGTACATATCTGGTACAGATTAATTTGATACTTGTCCTTACCAATCCAAGCATTCTTACCCATTAGCTTCCTATAAGTGACCCATCAGTCTCCCTTATTTGATCTCAATGGATATTTGTGGATATAATAAATTTAAATGAATGATGTAGCAGTCTGACTCTAACCTGTTAATTTTCTGATAGTCTCATATGTTTTTAGGTATGCAATAGCCTACTGTTACAGAGATGTATCATTCTCCCCCGCTGTGGAACTATAGTCATGTTACATAACCATGTCCTTGAGATATCCACATTTGTTTTGTCTTGGCTCCTAGAATGCTGTCTGCATGAGCAAGCAGCTTCTTGCCTTATTATAGAAAGGGGTTTACTTTAAGAATGTAGTTGAATTTTGAAGTTCTATTTATAACTTCTGGAATGGGAGGCCAAAGTATATTATATAAAGATCAGAAAACTCTGATATAAACTATTTGTAAAACAAAACAAAACAAAACAATTTGACAATAAACTGTAAAAAAAAAAAAAAAGGATCAGAAAACTCTCAATTTCAAATGTAGTATTTGAGAAAATAAATTGAGTATTTGGGGAGCTATTTTTCAGAGGCCTATCCAAGATATGGTATTACTACAGGAAGCCAAACAGGAGGTGTGTGTGTGAATGGAGAAATAGGCCTTATCTGTGGAAAGGATTGGAAAGAGTTTTGAAGGCCATCTAAATCATTAGAAATGTTGACTGGTCTTTATGTAAGTGCTGTGAATAAATGCTCGCCTTATACATGGTTCTAATCCTGGCTATCTAGAATAAATACTTTCTAGTATGTTACTTTAATGTAGATGCGAGAGAGAGTTTGTGTGTACACATATGATTGCACACATGCTTTCCTCAGTTCATATAACTTTGCCTTTATACTAGTAATATTCTCTCTTGAAAATAATCTGTCTTCCAAAGAGGATCACAACATATGCACAATCCATCTTATCTTAAGTCTCTTTTCAATCACTAACCCTTCTCAAGGGCACCAAGTGTCATGATAGATCAAGTTGACTACATTTCAAAAGTTACTTGAATGTATTTGGAAACCATAAATGAAAGATAAAGACAACTGGAAAATGCGAGTTATAAAACAAAATAACAGCCAGGAATTTAAGGATTTAGGTGTTTGATGACACAGTTGTGCTCTGAATCACTCTTTGGTTACTAAGCAGCCTTATTAATAATGCTTTCTAAGAATTCTAAATTTAGACTTTAATATGGTACAGAAGATCCTGTATTTTAAAATAGATAAATGGAAAATAAAGGTGAGTATATCCAAAGCTACATCTTTAATATGGTGGAAATACACAATGCAAAGACCCCAGTAACAATGTCTGGGCAAGTGTAATTGGGGTCATTAGTTTATGATTTTCATGGTGTACATATCCAAACGCAAATAACATATTTTTCCCAGTTTCAAAAAAATGAAGTTGCCAAACACATAAACTTCTGTTGGATTAAAAGTATATTATAAATGAATTGATTGCTTTCAGTGGAAATTTACTGCTTTATGTATTTTTTCCTTAAATAGTTTATTGTCAAGTTGGTTTTCATATAACACTCAGTTCTCATCCCAACAAGTGCCCTCCTCCATGCCCATCTCTCCCCTTCCCCTCTCCCCCACACCCCTTCAACCCTCAGTTTGTTCTCAGCATTCAATAGTCTCTCATGGTTTGCCTCACTCCCTCTCCCCAACTATTTTTCCCCTTCTTCTCCCACTTCGTCCTTTCTGTATTTTTAAAAGGAAAATACTACCTCACTCCCCACTCCCTGCAAAGTGCTTGATTGGGCCCATTATATATCAGGCACTGTAAGAACTTATTGCAAATACATTTGGGCATCATGAAGGAGATGATGTGGTATGAACAAGAACCATGTGAACAGAAAGGGAAAATATGGACTGATATGAGGAACATTTTAGTGATCAGTGAAGTAGGGATTGACATAGATTCACTGAAAGTTCTGGAAATATATGGATGTGGAACATAAAGAACAAAAAGATGTTGAGGTTAAATTATAAATTTCTGGCTTATGTGACAGAACAGATGTAACACTGAAATGGGGAACGTTAAGAGTTCGGTGAATTTGGGAAGACTCCGGACAACAAGAACATTATTTCCAATTAGGATATATTGATATGCCCTGGAGATGTCAAGAAGGCAGACAGAGATATAAATCTGGAACATAGAGGAACAATCTAGCATGGTTAAGAAATCTTGGAGCAGTTATTCATTCAAGTCATAGATATCTGAGAATGCCTAGAGGTTACAGTGAAAAGTGAAAAAAGGAACTGGGATAAATTCTAGGGAAAAAAATCAATAAGGCCTAATGCTTTTAGGAAAGTAGGTTAAGGTCAGGTATGGAAATATATTATCAGGATTATTAATACAAGAACCATGGGTAAACAAAGAGATTATTGCTCTGGTGGAGCCCAAAGAGGGACAGAGAAACAGTTTCCCTCTAGCCATAGTGTCTGTCCAGATGAAGTACACTCTGCAGCCAATGTCTTCCAACCTCTTCATCTTCTCTGTTTTTCTTACTCAGGAAAACCTTTCTGATCTAACTGCATATTTCAGATCTCTACATTATATGTATATAGAGGTATTTATCATTCTTCAATTTATTTGAGTATGTTTTTTAAAAGTAATATTGGTTGCCTTTCCTAGAATTTAATCTTCTTGAGAGTAGGACCATACATATTTTTACAGTTCATTTGGATTCCCCAGAACCTAGCATATCTGTTGAGAAAAAGAGGAGAAATAGGAAGGAAAGATGAAAGTGGTAGAGAAAGGAAAAGAGGATTAGTGGAAGCCATAAGGGAATAAATGAAGAAGAAGGCAGGGGGAATTAATAGACTTCCAGAAAAGTATTAATTATATAACTCTGAAATGGAAATAATTACCTTGAAATTAAGTTCAAAACACATGGACTAAGTGAACAACTCTTAACTATATAACTTGATGAATTATATCTACACTGTGATACACACACATACATACACGCACACACACGCACACGCACACGCACAGACACACACTCATAACCACCAACAAGATAAATATATAAGATTCCTTCATACCAGTTTCCAGACAATAGTCTCCCAGGAAAAACCACCATTCTTTTGTCACTTGAAATAACTTTTCCCTTTTATTGAAAATGGAACCATACAATTTGTACTTTGGGAGTCTGGCTTTTACTCAGCAGTATAACTATGCTATGATGTTTTGATAATTATTTATTTTATGATGAAGATAATCAAAATATACCTTCAGAAATACCTTTCTTAGTCAAAGAGGAAAACAAAAAATTCAGCTAATATTGAGTGAGTACACCTTTTGTAATCTATGTGGAGAAATTAACCTTAACTTTGGATACATGTTAGCAAGTAGCATTTTCTCTCATATATAATAGTCTCCCAAAACTAATTCTCTTAATTAAAAATTCCATAAATTTTATTTACTTCCTTCATAATACTCAAGTGCTAAGACTTTAGCAAAGCCATGCTAATGTTTATTTGTGGTGAAAATTAACTTTGAGCAGCAATATGTTTATTGACTTTTTTAAAATACAGATTTTATTTTTTAAAGTTATCTTAGGTTCACAGGAAAATTGAGTGGGAAGTACAGAGTCCCATATTTGTCCTGCCTGCACACATTCAGTCTCCCCTACTGTCATCATCTGCATTAGTTTTTTCAGTTGGTATTATTGAAGTATAATATAAGAATAAGTGTAAATTTGATGATTTTTAAAGTAAACTCTAAGCCCAATATGAGGCTCAAACTCAAAACTCAAAGATCAGGAGTCACAAGTTCTACCAACTAAGCCAGCCAGGTACTCCTAAATTTGATGAGTTTTGACAGACATAGACATAGACAAGAACAGAGACATGGACATAGACATATATGTCCATCTACCTACCACCACACTCATGCTTTGGAACATTTCTATCACCCTTATGTCCCTTGCCAGTCAATTTCCTTATATCACCTTTAGCCACTGACAACCATTTACCTGCTTTATGAATCTAAAGCTTTTCATTTTCTAGGGTTTCATAAAAATGATATCATGAAGAATATATTCTATTGTGGCTGGCTTTTTTTTTAAGTTTATTTATTTATTTTGAGAGAGGAAGAGAGAGTGTGCACCAATGTATGCAGAGGAGGGCCAGAGAGAGAGAGATTGACGGAGAGAGAATTCCAAGCACTGAAAGAGCAGAGCATGACTTGGAGCTCAAACCCAGGAAATGCAAGATCATGATCTGAGCTGAAACCATGAACCAGACGCTCAACTGATTGAACCACCCATGCACCCTAGTGGCTGGCTTCTTTAACTTAGAAAATTCTTTTAAGGGTCATCCTTGGTGTTTCTTTCTATTGCTTAGAAGTTTTCTATTGCATGGATATACTAAAATTTATGTACTTAGTTACCAGTGGATGGAAATTTGTTTTGTTGTTCATTTTTGCCCATTAAGAATAAGTCTACTATGAGCGTTGAATGAACAGCTTTAATTGTATGTTTTCGGTTTCTTTTGGGTAAATACCTAGCACTTAGATTGCTAGGCTGTCTGGTAAGTGATGTTTTAACTATATGAGAAACTACCAACCTGTTTTCTAAAGTAGCCATGTAATTCTGCATTCTTACAAATAACTCATGGAATTCTACATCCTCATCCACAGTTGCTGTTATCTGTGTTTTTAATGGTAGCCAGTAAGTACAGAATATACCGTTAGCTCACTGTATTGTAGATAGATAGATAGATAGATAGATAGATAGATAGATATAGATAGATAGATAGATAGATAGATAGATAGATATACATTGTATTGTATTATATATTTTGTACTTTATATATATAATTTTGCTTTTTCTTAATGACTAATGGTGCTGAGTTTCTTTTCTTGTGGTTGTTGCCATTGGTATTCGTTCTTAGGTAAAATCCATATGCACATAGTGCCCATTTTACTTAGAGTTCTTTATCTTACTAAGTTGCAGTTCTTTATGTCTTCTGGTTACAAGTTCTTCTTCAGATATATGTTTTGAAAATAGTTTCTCTTAGTGTGTTCTTTGCCTATTAGTTTTCTTAACAGTGTCTTTCAAATACCCAAAGTTTTTAATTTTGAGTAAGTCTAATGATTATACTTGATGCTTTGTGTCCTATAAGGTTTTTCCCCTCTGTGTGATGGAAACATGGACTATGATCTTTTAGCCCCAGATATTTTTCTGCCTATTGCTTTTAAAATTTGTTCTTTCCTTTTCCTGGAGTAGTCTACTCTCACACATGAGTAGGCAAATAGTCAGCCAAAGACTTGGATAGTTCTCTACGGATATACCTAGATCTCTCTCTTTCTCTCCATAGATCTTTTCTCTTCCGGACTCTGGCCAGCAAACTCTACCTGCCTTGGCCTTTCAGAACTTGGCTCTCTGTGTCAAATCAGTAAGAATCTGGCTCTGTGCATGGGTCTTCTCCCTGTCTCCAAACTAGAGTTTATATACTGCTAAGCAATAAATTGATATAATTGCAGGACTTACCATGATAATTTCCTTTCTCTGAGAGACCACAGTCCTATGCTACCTGTTGTCTAGTTCCTTCAAATAATTGTTTTATGTATGTGAGTGTATATGTGTGTGTTTATTTTCTAATTGTTTAAGGCAGAAGGGTAAATCTATTCCCTGTTATTCCACAGTGGCCAAACACATTAATCTTTAATCCATAATACTGGAATCATTGTTTAAAAAATCCATATTGAATGGATTGACAAATACTTCCATTTAAGAAAATGTAATGTCAAGAATATTCATATTCTAATATAGTCTAAGGAATTCCTTGCTATTAATGAGTTCATAGATTGCTTCCTTCTGTAAGTAATTTCAATGTGAAGATCCTTAATTTTCTATTTATATCTCAAGTGACTCCTCCTCTCATGATTCATATTGTTATTTTTTACTGATGTCTCCACTTGGCTGTTCTCATAAGCACATCAGCTACCTCTCAGTGCCAGATTATCCTCACCAGACAAGTGTTTCCTTAGAAAATCAGTATTTGGCAGAGGATGAGGTAGTGTTCAATAATCACTCTAGAGTATTTAGTTTGAATAAGGCTGAATTAAATTACTTTTAAGTATTGTAGTGGCCTAGCTCACTTATAGGCAATTTTATGCATCATAGGCAATTTAATCAATCTAACTTCATTAATTTCCATATTGTCTGTCCTAAAAATTACAGAGGATCTTATAATCCCTCTGCTTATAGACCTGCCAGTGTTTCTCATCATCTGGAGGAAGCTCAGTCTTACACATGGTATCTGACCTGTTCATGATGCAACTCAAGTTTATAATTCCACTTCATCCCTCTCTACTTTTATTCCTCAAGAGTAGTATAACCTGATGGTTAAGGTTATTGTCTCGAGAGTTCATATGTCTTAATTTTTTAGGTATGTATTCATGCAAAACTTACTGAAATATTCCGGTTCTGAGTTTGTGAACTTAGGTAAGTGAATTTAGGTAAGTGAATTTAGGTAGTAACATCGCAGGCTTGTGATTGAGATTGTGATTGAATGAGAACATACATATAAGACATTGGCACTTGGTAAGTGCTCATTAAATACTGGTTATTTTTCTTCTCTATTAATAATTAGCTACTTAGGTTTCAAAAGTGTAGTATGTACAGTCAGGAGGCCATAATTTTGCTCATAATGCCCACAGTGTATAGAGTTTTTTTGTTGTTGTTGTTACTCTTGTTTCTGCTAAAATTCTTGGCATTATTCAAGGCCTGATTCAAATCATCATCTCTATAATTTCATGCTCGCTTTTCACAGGTAGAATTATTATTTTCTTCCTTTTGCATCCTCGTAACAGAGTGCTCGTTCCCCAACTGCAAGAATTTTGTTATAAACTCATTATGTATTACCATATTTACCCGTCTACTAGAGCCTGTGTTCATTTAAGAGAGATGGAAAATTTACAATTGAGATAAGTCTATTGAAATATATTAAATTGTGTGTATACACACAAGATATATACATATACAAGAGTCTCTTTATGCCTATATTTGAATATATCTTATTTTCCCTGAAATGTTTATCTAGTTGAAAAATAGAATTTGAAGGCCTGTATCTTTTCTGTTTTTATAAAATTTTTATTAATGTTCCATTTAATTTATTCAAGCAGACAAAGCCCTTATGCTCGTGGCATTCACAGTGTAGATTTTAAATAACTCCTGTAGTCCAAAGAAAGAAAAGTTACTGTAGTAGCAAAGATTAAATGACTCTGCTTTGAGAATTTGGGAAAGGCTTCCTTGAGGTGCTGAATCATAAGATGACATGAGAAGAAGAGTAGAAAATAATTTGCTTGTGAATGGACAGGCAGGAAATGCATTACCAAAGATCCGAAGGTATGAGGGGCATAAAATTCTGGAGTTATATTTCTACCTTAAAATCCTTAAAGGGATAGGTGAGCTGAAGTGTGTAGGTAACATGATCAGAACTGTAATTTTGAACATCACTTTAGTGGCAAGCAGTATGGAGACCACAGTAAAGGGGAGCCAGAGCTAATGGGAGAAAAAGGAAGCTATTCCAGTCATCCAAGCGTGAGATGCTAGGCATGTGGATGGCTGTTGTCAGCAGAGACGGAGAGAAGGAGAGCCGATTAGAAACTAATCAGAAAGTGTTATTTTCAGGACTTCCTGATGTAATGAATGTGAGATGAGGAAGCAGAAATAATGACTCCTCTGTTTAAGGCAGCTAGAGTCAAGAACTGGTGAAAGAATGATCAGAATGTTGGCGACTTGCTCATGATTTATACTTTTTGACTCAGAAGAAAGCACAAGACCTAATTTTGCCTTGAAATAGTTTGTGGAATTGATAAATTTGATTTCAAATTGATATTTGAAAGCAGTATTGAAATCTCTCATATTGCATACTTAAGAATTGCTTGCTTAATCAATGGGTGTTGGAGGAATATATTAGTTAGAGACAAGATCATGCAGTATGGAGTGTATGTGCTTATCACATGGTTGATATTGTGGTCATTCATATCTGTGTGGAGTGTAATGGAGACTTTACTTATGAGATTATTACAAAATTAAGTGCAAAGCCCAGTTTTTTCAGTATCCTTTTATTTCCTGAAGTTGCTTCAACTTCTCTGTTTTATTTTGTACATGGAGCTATAGCCATCACAAAGGTTAAGTGAACAATTTAGACTCTCACAAGAGTTCTAATTTCCCTTTTACATTACAAAATATTTTATAGAAGATATTTTTAAAATGTGACTATTTTTTATATATCATTCAACTGTATGTAAAAGATTGAAATCTTTACTCCAAACATATATATGTATATAAATTCAATATATATGAATGGTTCTGATACATTTTCAGAAATACTGAGATAGTTATAAACTTATTAATAGTCTAGCTGACTTGACACAAATATTTCTAATATATGTGTATCCTTCTAAATCTATCTAGATAAATCCATGTTGAATTTAATATAATTCTATCGTTTGCAAATGGAATGTCTAGCAAAAATCTTTGCTAGAGTTAAATGTCCCTTCTAAAGTTAAAAAAAGTCTTCAGTCATAAATGTTATTCTGTCATGGAATAGAGATCTCACTACATTATTAATGTATTTTCACATTTTTTAAGGAATTTACCAATGAAAATGTCACTTTCTCAAATTTTCTCTTAAGTGCACTGTAAATTCACAGCTGATGAATTGTCTTTCTAAAATGATTGTGGTGGGGGGCACCTGCCTGCCTCAATTGGTGGAGCATATGACTCTTGATCTCAGGATTGTGGGTACGAGCCCCACATTGTATGTAGAAATGACTTAAAAATAAAATCTAAGATTAGGTAGATACATAGATTAAACAATTTTTTTAATTTTTTAATTTTTTTTTTTTGAGAAAGAAAGTGAGTTTGAGTGGGGCAGGGACAGAGAGAGAAGGAGACACAGAATCCGAAGCAGGCTCTAGGTTCTGTCAGCCCAGAGCCCGACACGAGATTCAAACCCACAAACTGTGAAATCGTAACCTGAGTTAAAGTCGGACGCTTAACCAACTGAGCCACCATGCACACCAAGATGAAATGATTTTTTAATCCTCCCTGCTATTTTTCCACCTCAGAAATAATTTCAATATCCTAAGTGATTATTTGATTTTTAGAATTACTTGTTTCCTCAATTTAATGCATGTGGTAAAATGGTTCTTCTATGGAAATTGAAACTGTTCAGGAATACTAACATTATTGAGCTCTTAAAAGATGCTGTCAGTGAAAATAATCATGTTAAAATTTTGAAAACGCACTTTAAATTGAGAAAATAAAACACTCTTCAGACGTACTTCACAACATTCTTCTTTTTGTTGTATTTATCAAAGAAAGACCAAAGTTAAAGCAGTCTTAGAGTATCA
Organism: Hyaena hyaena; assembly: GCF_003009895.1. NCBI lineage: Eukaryota > Metazoa > Chordata > Mammalia > Carnivora > Hyaenidae > Hyaena > Hyaena hyaena. Next base: position 444,620 of record NW_024081480.1, on the reverse strand, counting down.
TGCCATGTTAGCTATATGAGTGGACCCAAATGCTCCAATCAAAATAACCACCCTTATAATCTTCAACTCCATACCTCATGTGCTCAGAGCCACAACTATGGAGAAAAGTTTTTCAAACATTCTCTAAGTCACCATACCCTTTCCACAGTTCTTGCCAAAGTTCTACACAGTAGGAACTATGAAAACGCGTGCCAAACCCTCACGTTCCTCATATAGCCTCTAACAGCTGCAAACCCTTAAGCTTCAAGTGCAGCTGCCCTAACTATTGAAAGGACCCACAAAGGCAGATACACAGATTACATATGTTCAATAACTTTAGAGCAATAATAAGAATATGTGGTTATATTAAGAACATTAAACAGGAGGGAAATTACACCAGCACTCTCTAATTGACCTTGCAGAGAGAGTCTGATCTCCCTGATTGTGCCTCCGTCCATCTCCAAATTATCTACTTTTGTTAGGATATATATTCTTTCAACACACGAACCTACACAAATAGAGTGCAATGACATTGGTTCAGTTCATGCCTGCCCTCTGATTTGTAATTTTCCGAGGGAGTAACTTTTGAAGAGATAATTCCTGAAAAGTCTAAAGCAGTCCCTGGCACCAGATTTCTACTAGGAACCCAATATATGTGCTATATATACCAACATGGAAAATAGAGCCTACCACAGAAATCTGAGCTATACCATATAAAAAACAAAGACCAAATTCATCTGATAGAAATAACTTAAAACATATTTTTTCCCAATTTTTAAAAACTAGATTTGACCCTGCAGTTTTTTGTTCTAAATATTAAAGTAAGTTCAGTTAATACTAAAATCTTTTTTCCCCTTTCTTTTTAAGACTGTTAGAAAACTGGATATTTTTGAATTGCTCATATATGCTTTCAGCTTCTAACTAACTTTTTTAGCTGCATAAACACTTTCAGGAAGGACCATGTAAAGACAGAAACTGGCATTTGAAGATCTTTTATTGTGGATGTGGGCATGTGAATTTCCATCTCTGCCATTAGTGCCATTATATTCATTTTTGCCCACTCTGTGCTAAATCTTTCCATTTCTTCAAACATCCATCATTAGAAGCAAAGGAATAATCCTGGTTTAGAAGTAAGTGAAGCCTAAGAGTGACTTGAATGTGAGGTACGGTTATACTGTATTTAAAACTCTTCGGGATCATAAGTTTCAACATATAGAATACAAGGAGAATGAGCATTTTCATGATCAGCTCTTATTACCTGTTCTAGTACAAAAGAGGCACAATGCTAAATTTTTGAGGGGAACATCATTCTAAATAATTATTTAATTTATGGTTTAACTTCCTCATCCACCTAATCTTTACTTATAATTGAAATGTACAGAATTGTGTCACTATAGCTTTCTTTGTAGTTGTCTTTCCCTCTGTCCTACTCTATGCAACATTTAGTTTTGTTATATCATCTTCACTTAATCACTTACCCAACACTGGGATATGTAGAACATTTTCCAGTTTCTATATATATGTAAAACCTTATGATGAACATCTTTGTCAATAAAGCTTTTGTTAGGCCTTGGCTAAGATTCAGTATCCCTGAACAGAGGCGTTCGTCATTCAGGATTCTCTGGAGGTGTCACTGCTCCTGAAATTCTTTCATGGGGAGCATCGCTTTCCAGGCAGTTCTGTATGCTTTTCTTTTTGTTTTTCCTTTGAAAGTACCTTGGGTGCTACACGTAGATCAGGTGGAAATTGTGCCAACGCTCCTTTCCTGCACCAAATGTGGTGAGAAGTATGACCCCGACTCCCAGCTGTGCAAGGCATTTAAAGATCTAAGGAGATTCTTTATCAAGGAGTTTCCAATGATCAAGAATGTAAGCTTGCTTCATTCAGATCTCAACACAATGATCCCTGCCTCCAAAGACTTTTTATATTAAACTGAATTCGATTCTGTTCCTCAGGGAACTTTAATCCTGAGTTAATTATGACTCAGTGTTCCTCAGCCTCCCTAGTCTTCCGTGGCTTAGGACATGGTTTTGAAACACTACCAGCTGAGTGCAGCCCAGTGTTTACACAGTGGAGGGGTGACCAAATAGCATTACGGGAGTGAAGATGAAAGCTACCTGTCCTCTTTGAATATGGCTTCTTTGTTTTCTCTTAAAATGCCCATTTTAAGGGAAAATACAGATGTGGGCTTGGGTCTGTGGATCCTTCTATGTTTCTGCACACACCTATCAGCAAAAATGTGCTACGTACAATAAAACAGAGTTTCCGTATTTTCTCAACAGCCATTTTGGAACCTAATTACATTTTGCATAAAAATAAGACATTGAATTGGATACGAATAAAAATAACTAAAATTTATAATGCTATGTATGAGTCACCTTCACTTCCTTTAGGTTAACCCACAAATCGGTGCTTGGAAGTGGCATGATATTACCCCATTTTGCAACTGCCTTAAGAAGTTGTTAAGTTACTTGTACTAAGTTGTCTGGTGAGCAGAATTAAAACCCAGGAAATTTGCATAACCTTCCTTGTTTCTAACCACAGCACTGATCCACGTCTATAATAAAGATAACTTTATGTCTAGAGAAAGTGTTAGCATAATATAGATAACAAATGTGCTATTTTTAGAAAAGCTGTATTTAGGTTAGGCTTTCCTAACCTAAGTTAGATTTAGAAGGTAAAGAAGGAAACTGTGATGGTAAATAATTGTTTTTCATCTTTTAATGTGGGCAGACTATTTTACAAGGCTGTAAGACATACTACTTAGTAAATGTGTGTGTGTGTGTGTGTGTGTGTGTGTGTGTGTACACATATATAATGATAACACCGCCCTTTCATAGGCCGACTTGGGGATGTTTCTGTCTAATGCATTCTCCTAGAGGACCCCCTGGTTTGTGTGCCTACACAGATGACAAGGCCTCCTTGGCATTCTCGTTCCTCCTCCTTAGGCACATTTCTCCCACAGACTCATAGAACACTGTCCCACTGTATGTAGATAAAATGGAGGTTGTGAAATGCAGTTCATGTTTTCATTCTTGCTTTGACTGAACATCTGCTCACCCAACACCAGCTTTTTTTAGTTCCATCTACTCATTACTATGGTTACCATGGTATATACTCTATTTTAGGCCTGTATCTATTGGCGTGTGGCCATTTTCTTTGGGAAGAGAAAAGAAAAAGTTTTCCAGAGCCAAACTGGCCTTCTATTCAGTAAATATGGTAATTTCTGTCTATGCTAAGTTTCCTTCCCTCCCCTTTCCTTTTATGTTTGGTGTTCTTCTGTTTGGAAAGGATCTTTCCATCCAACTTTTTTGTGTGGATTTAACTACACATTTTCTACTTAATTACTCCCTCTGTTTTGAAAAGTTTCCCCTTAATTGCACTCATATAGGGTTTGTTTCTATAGTTATTGTGATATTTAAATGTGACAGTTGCTTGCTTATATTCTTCTAAATATGGTATCTAAGAAGAAAAAGTTCTGATATTTCTTGAGGAAAATCATGCTGTTAGTAGCTTTTAACCACACTGTAGACTTGTATTGTCCAATATGATAGATAGCCAATAGCCTTATGTGGCAACTGAGTTACTGAATTGTGGTACTCTGGGTTGAGTTCTGCAGATTTTGAAAATGTAGCAAAAAAAAAAAAAGAAATATAAAATATCTTAATAACTTTTATTGATTATAGGTTTATTACATGACATTTTTGTTTTAATAATTAAAATGACATATTATTAAATTATTTACATTTTATAACTTTTTAAAAGTGTGATTGCTGGGAAATTTAAATAAAATATTTGGCTCACATTATATTTTAATTAGATTTGTTGCTTTGGCCCCTTATGAAAGTTGAGATAATATCAGTAAACAAAAAATAATAGTTAGTATATTCATTAGTTGAGGTCATATTTGCAAGTCTTATTGTCAGCCATAATAATTTCTTTGCTTAAATGTATGTCTCCATAGTCCATAAATGCCTGTCATTTAAAGTTAATGTGTTTGAATTACCTAAGAAATGTAAATCACATACTCTTTACCTTCCAGTAAGGACTAAACAGTGTGTGTGTGTGTGTGTGTGTGTGTGTGTGTGTGTGTGCTAGATTATATATAATATGATAGATATATATAATATGTAAATAATCTGGTAGAATTATATATAGTATATATTAAATATATGTAATTATATATATAATTTGCTCAACTAAAAAACTACATTTGTGTATATATATAATTAATATAAATTATCATCCTTCTCAACTGTAATAAATTAATTATCCTTCTCAACTATAACCCATATTTGCTAATGTAAAAATTGTTCTTTAGCAGGAAGTCAACCTTCATAGTCAAAATATACATGCCAAAGATCTGACAATTGAAAGTATAAAACTCATGCATTTTTTATAAAAGGGGAATGGCTCATCATCTTATAAAAATAATTATATATAAATGTAAATGTGTCTATTTTATAAGCCTGTTCCTCTAGATTCTGCATGCACTCAATATTAATAACAAGTTTACAGTGGGAGAAAGAAAATATTACTAGGGAATCCTAAGACTTTATAGAATTTCTTGTCTACATATTACATATCTATGGAACAGACCCAAAACTTCCAATTAATTGAAGTTTCTAAGGGTAGGTTTGAGTCAGTGAGGACATTTCAAAGTATTTATTTTAGAAATTATATGCCCAATATCAGAAATTGATAACACATTTTAGAAAACAATTTCACCAAAAACATTAAAAAAATCAACTTTATTATAAACCATTTATTTTCATTTTTATCTTATTTAATTATAATTATTATTATAAGTTATAAATAAACTTTAGTCTTCTGGAAATTTTTCTTACCTATGAAACATCATTTTAGGTGAAAAGTATATTGCATTTTCTCTTTATTAAAATATTTCCAGGACTAGAAGAATCCTAAAATTTGTATTGAACAAAAAAGACCTCAAAAAGCCAAAGCAATGTAGAAAAAGAAAAACAGAAAAAAAAAATCTGGAGATATCACAATGTCAGATTTCACCTTATATTACAAAGCATTAGTAATTAAAACAGCCTGGTATTAGCATAAAAATAGACACATGTATCAACAGAATAGAACAGGAAACCCAGAAATAAACTAACAATTTTAAAGTTGATTAATCTTTGACAAAGTAGGAATGGGTATACAATGAGAAAAAGGCAGACTCTTCAACAAATGGTGTTGGCAAAACTGGAGAGCCATGTACAAAATAAACCTGAACCACTTTGTTGCACTATACACAAGACAAAACTCAAAATTAATGAAAGACCTAAATAGGAGACCTGAAACGATATAAATCCTTGAAGAAGGCACAGACAATAATCTTTCTGACATTAGCTGTAACAATATTTTTTTCCAGATATGTCTTCTGAGGCAAGGAAATAAAAGCAAAAATAAACTATTGGGACTACATTAAAATAAAAAGTTTCTGTTCAGTAAAGGAAACAATCAACAAAACTAAAAGCAACCTGGTGAATGGGAGAAGATATTTGCAAATGGCATATCTGAGAAAAGATTAGTATCCAAGATATATAAAGAACTGTTACAACTCAACACCCAAAAAAAAAAAAAAATTAAAAATGGGCAGAAGACATGAACAGACATTTCTCCAAAGAAAACATACAGATGGCCAACACATACATGAAAAGGTGCTCAACATCACTCATCATCAGGAAAATGCAGATCAAAACTATAATGTGATATCACCTCCCATCTGTCAGAATGGCTGAAGTCAAAAACACAAGAAACAACAAATGTTGGTGAGGAGGTAGAGAAAAAGGAACTCACCTGCACCATTGTTAGGAATGCAAACTGATGCAGCCTTTGTGGAAAACAGTATGGAGTTTCCTCAAAAGTCAAAAACAGAACTCCCTAGGATCCAGGAATTGCACTACTGGGTATTACTCAAAGAATACAAAACTAGTAATTCAAAGGGATATATGCACCCTTACATTTATTCAAGCATTATTTACAATAGTCAAACTCAAATAGCCCTAGTGCCCATTGATAGTTGAGTGGTTATAGGAAGTGTGGTATACACACACACACACACACACACACACACACACACACACACAGGAATATTATTCAGCCACAAAATAAACAAAAAAGAATGAAATCTTGCTATTTGCAACTACATGGATAGACCTAAAGAGTATAATTCTGAGCAAAAGAAGTCAGTGAGAGACGGACAAACCCCATATGACTTTACTCATATGTGGAATTTAAGAAACAAAACAAATGAGCCAAGGAGAGAGAAAAAGAGAGAGAGAAAGACAACAAGAAACAGATTCCTAAGTATAGACAACAAAGTGACAGTTACCAGAGGGGAGCTGGGTGGAAGGAAGGGGGAAATACGGGATGGGCATTAAAGAGTACACTCTTCACGATGGGAAAAGAGAAAAGAATTAAAAGGAATGAGTTCAGGAAATAAAATAAATACTTCCAATATTATCCTGAAATTTATATCACATAAAATATATTAATAAATTTATAAAATAAAACTTACAGAATAGTTAATGTAAGTATAAATCACAAACAAACATGCAATTCTGAAATATACACTCTTCAGGAAAAATCGATCCAGGCATTTGGAATCGTGTAGAGAGGAGTTTGATTGCTGCCTTATAGTTAATTAACTTTTAATAGGAAACTATTGCCTTTGGCATTTAGTCAAATTTAAGGAAAGATAGGCATCGATATTTGCCTTTTTTTTTTCCAGTGCACTTGATGAACTTCAGGTATATACTCATATCTGTTAAATAGAGGAGATAACACAGTCCAGAATCTAAAAATCACATCTTTTCAGTGCATTAAGTTTAATTTTCTGGACATGGGACCCAGTGTAATATGGGAAATTTGAAAGTTATTTCATTTTAAGGTTTAAAAATAACTTCCTTGATGCCCAAGGCTTAGAGTTCATTTAAATTATAACAGATACTTAGTCCTTGTGTATATAAGCATATGCTTTGGATTAAAGTTGCAAACGGAAAACAAAAGAGAAAAGCATCACTGGTCTCAGGCATTATGACTTTGAAAATTTCCTCTGTAGAAAATATTTCAAATTAGCACACTTACCAAACTCTCTTCTGACTTTCTGGCCTTGGATCTATGCTTTCTTCACCTGGATTTTTCTTCAGAAAAATATGTATCATGGCAGACAGGGAGAGTTTGAAATAGAAATGAACATTCTTTTGTAACTTTCTATTCATTACAGGCAACTATCTTCATTGTTTTATTTGTTTCTTTCTTAATTTCTTCTATGAGTGCTGAGGATTTTTATAAAGAGGCAAATGAGGAGTATAAGGAGTGTAGAGTTAGTGTCGTGGAAAATGTTGAAAAGCATCGTTGTAAAGTAGGAGTGTTGGTGGAGTTGAATATTGGCCAATAGAGACTTGTGTCCTTATGTTGCATTTTTACAATCTGATACAAATGTGAACACAAATTAGTGGTAATCAAGGAAGGTTATAAACATGTTTATGGTGAAGACCTTAACTGTTTCTTCAAATGAAAATTTTGGAAGATTTTAATTTTGTACTGTATTTCTTAAATAGATACATGCAGTAAGATGCAACAATTGTTGTTTTTCTAATTTTATATAAGAAATGCTCCATCAAAGCTGTATTTCTGTCTCAAAAACAGCATTAATGAAGGTAACTAAAGGACTAATGAACTGACTCTCTAAATCAAGGCCCAAAACAGTATGCAGAGAAGCAGCCTTAGATTCAATCATTACTTTTTTAAAAAGTGAGATTGTATTATTTCTTTCTTATCTGAAATGATACAATGATTCATAACCCTATTATGTTAAGTCATTGCATTGATAGCATGTCTGCAATGAGTAAATACATTTAAAAGTAACCTACTTGGGTGTAGCAAACCTAATAATGTTACTGAATCTTTAAATATACTAAAGAGCTATAAATATTATTCTGGATTAAGAACTAATATGTAGTGATCATTTTATGTATTTTTTCTTCTACAGTTGTTTTCTATGAAACATGGATGGATCTGTGTACTTATCTATATCTATCCATATCTCAAAGCATATTGACACCTATTTTATTAGTAGAGTATATGAAAATAGACATATATTTCAACTTATCAGTGCCTTGGATTGTTATAGGCAGGTGTTAAAGTTATGTTCTTTTAACTATCCTGAATTTCTGCTGAATGCCAAATGGAGATTAGTTTATTTTTTCCTCTTTTTTAATTTTAAAGAGACAATGAAAGAGAGAGAACAAGAGGGGATGAGGGGTGAGAGAAAGAGAATCTTAAGCAGGTGTGGAACCTGACATGTGGCTTGATCCCACAGCCCTGGGATTGTGACCTAAGCAGAAATCAAGAGTCGGAGACTCAACGGACTAAGCCACCCGGGCACAACAGATTAGTTTCTTCACAAGTTTACTTGATCTCTTTTTAATTTTAACCTTTAGTTTCATGTTGGGTCCCAGTTAGGCCTAGGATCCAATATGCTTAATTTAAGAATCAGTAAGACTTTAACTTCTCTAGACATTTCTATATCTACAGACTGTCGAAGACAACCTGGGCTAGAATTAAGAACATCTCTTGTCAATGGAAGTGCATCTAACATGGGTATTATTAAAAAAAAAAAAAAAAAAAAAAAAAAGAGATACTAACATTGCCCTGAATAAGTATTCATGTTTTTTTTTACAATTACACTGATTACATTTTAGTGTGCACCAAAGACGATGTCATTTTTTTTTCTGGAAATGAGTCATGAGGTCTTAGAATTTGGAGCTTATTGTAACATCCTGATAAAACATCTGCTGTGAGCCACTAGTAAAATTCCTAAGACCACACCAATCCTCACATTAGCAAATTATACACCCAGTGACCTGGGAGTGTTTGGATCCTTTTCTGGAACTCCTTCTGAAGGAGTACTGGTAAAGGAGTAATGACTAATGGTAAAAATAAGCTGCTCAATGAAAAGGGAACACAACGAAATACTGCTTATGATAACTTTGTGAATAAACTGAAAAGATAATACTAGAAGTCAGAGTTTTAACTTATTTACTTTGTTTGGTTCTGTATATTCATTGATGCAAATTATAATGTTCCCAGTGTGCCAGAATGTTTCATTAATAACAAGAAAATACCTCATTGCCATTGGGGCTGAACAGGCTCTCATCCACATTCCTATTTTATTTCAGCAGATTGAACTTCCCTTCCTTCCATTTCTCCTTTTTCTGCTGCTAAAGGACCACGCATGCACACACACAGACTTTATTCTTTCTTATTACTTGCCAGCTGTAAGGCTAAAATGCCAAGCTCTAAAATGTTTTTTTTTTTTCCCCAAACAGCAGCAACAGCAACATCTGGATCTATGCAACTTTAATCTTGGCTGGTTTCCTTCTTTCCTTTTTGGCCTTCCAGGCATCTGTGGACGCCCAGCACATACACAATGACATCAAACCATAGTTGGAAATCTGATTCTCTTGGTATAATGAACAATGATTAGTTAGAAGCCTATAAAACCACAAACCGGGAGTAATAACGCACAAGCTCCATGCATTGTAGATAAGGGGCAATGAAAACTTAACTGAAAATTAAGTGAATTTAAAACAGTTAATGAAAAGTAGAGTCACCTGAATCTTTTATTTTCAAACTTTATTATAAAATTGTGGGCTGGATTAAAAGCTGAAATACCCCTTTTGTCTAAAGGGGAAGGCTATTGTCATAAAATATTAAGCCTTGGTTTTAAGGTAAAAGAGCTTTGGAGGAAAGCCAAAAACTTCTTCCAAATACCCCTGGCAAATTTCTTAATCATCTTAGATACTTTTGGGTTTTTCTGATACCTCAAAGTTCTGATGTCTTTTTGAACTCCTAACTGAATGACTGCAAAGTGGGATTTGGAGATTACTCAGAAAAGCAACCAATAGTTACAAAAAGAAAACCATGTCTGTCGCAGGTATTGACTGCTTGAAACTCCATTCTATATAGGTCATGGCATTCAAATATAAAACTTGAGATAGAGTCTTTGATCTACAGAATCTAATAGCATATGATTCTGTTCCTTCTTTTCATGACATGGACACATCAGTTTGTATTTAAATGCCTTGGCTAAGTACCTTCAGATATGAATAGCAAAGAGAGAGATATGGGACAAAAATCCATCCCTATACTTGTGATTCTCTTTGATTTAGTACAATACAAACCATTATTATATCAAAGTATAAAGGAAGGACCATTGTAATTGTTAGCATGAGTTCATGGAAGATTTGGGTAGAAAACTGTCCTTGTCAAATTCAAAAATAACCATTTAAGTATACAAAAGAAAATCTAATTACCTTTACCATGCCCCATATACCATGGGGCGGGGGGTGGAATGTGGTAGAAAATGAGTAGTACAATAGATAGATGGCAGATAACTATTTTGGGTAGTAAAGGAAACAGAAATTAGGTAATATCCCTTTGATGGTAAAACACGTGAAAGGGTGCCTATCTCTTCACATTCACCTGCTCACAAACTGTCACTGTCTTTATAATGTGCATTTACAATATTCACCTAAACAGAAAATCTTCGTTAAAAATGTTTAAATATTAGTAGATCTTACTTAAGTATATATAATCTTTTGTTATATATTGTCTTTTTTTTAATATATTTTATTTGTTTCCGATAGAGAGGGAGGGACAGCGTGAGCAGGGAAGGGTCAGAGAGAGAGGGAGATACAGAATCTGAAGCAGGCTCCAGGCTCTGAGCTAGCTGTCAGCACAGAGCCCGATGCAGGGCTCGAATCCATGAACCATGAGATCATGACCTGAGCCGAAGTCGGACACTTAACTGACTGAGCCACTCAGGCGTCCCTGTTATACATTGTCTTAGCTAGTTTTTTAAATTGTTTCAAAGTGTTGATATTTGTTTCCCTGATTGTTCAGTAGGTACATGTAAAAAGTCATTTATCTTACCCATTGTCTAGATATTTTGACATATTTAAGAGGTGTCTTTTGAATTCTCGATTAACTGTATTTTTAATAGACCAACCACAAAAGTAATTAGTAGAATATATATTTAGGGCATAAAATAGTTATTCCTGCCTAATATTAGTCAGGGGTGTCATAAAATAAATTGAATATAATTGGTTTTGTGTTACTTTTAATTGAGTTACCTTCTTATAAGAATTGTTGTTTTCCATATCATACCTTTATTCTTGTCCATTCGGTAAGAATGTGGGGCATCTGATATTAATCATTATGTTTGGCCCCAATTTGCTATAATTGAATAAATCACATGTTGGGATCCATCAATTATACCAGCAAGTACAAGCCTTAAATTTGCTAGAAAAATAATATCATAAAACACTTACAGGTTAGGACATAATTGATTAAAGACTACAAAGGCCCCCTGGGAAAACACAGAGAAGTGCAAACATGTACTATAAAATAACACAACTTTTAGCGTCATTCACTGTATTTATTCTCTCTTCCTTTTCATTAAACCATGCTATATACTACGGATTTTAATAATTGTTGTTTAGAGAAATATAAGGGAACGGTATATTTTATAGGGCTTTGGTAGAAAAACCATCACCCTCATCTTATTTCAGGTCCTCAGTGTTGTTCACTTAGGTTATTAAAATAGTCACCTGATCTGATTTCAGCCCCTCTTCCAAGTTTCTGGGAACGTGCTCTTTCTAAACTCCTGCAATGTTCATGTTTCTCCTCTGATTAAAATCTTCCTGAAATCTTTTGCCATGACAACCTCTCAAACCGCATCTTTTGCCTGCTTGCTTCATTAAAATGTATGTTTGGAAACACAAAACTGCACATAATTCTTTGACCATTCAATTTTTTACTGTATCCATGACTTTATAATACTGGTAACTCTTCGTGGAATGTCCTTACTGTTTTATCTAACCTTGCTTTGCTACATCCCCATGAGTCTGGCACAATCCAGTCAAAACCCCAGGTGAAAATAATTTTCTTAGGGAAATCTTTTGTGAATCTGAGTTAGAGTTATTGACCCCATGCTACCTCTGTATCTTCAGTTTATTTACATCTTCGCCCTTCTGTCCATAATGAATTTAAATTTTTTAAAGCCCTCATTTGGGCTTTTGAGTTTCTAAAGGGCTAAGCCCACCTGTTATTTATACATACATTTCCTGTGTCTATCAGAGTGAATACATGCTTAGCAAATATTTGTTGAATGAACCAGGGAAAGAAGTGAAGGGCCAAAATGAATAAAAGTCACTACAATAAAGATTTTTTTTTTAATTTTCTATAAGCTTGTCAAAGTTTGTTGAAATAGATCAGGTATAATCAATTCAGTATGTATGAGGGTTATCAGAAGAGAAACTGACAAATATTATGTGTAGCAAGTAATGTTGTGCTTATCACATGTTAAAGCTTCTTATCCTGAAAATTACCATTGATTTCCTCTCTCTTTCTCCCTCTTTTCCCCGTTTGCTTTCTCTTTTCTCTCTTCCAAGAACCAAACATTTATTATATGCCAGAAACTTCTCTAGGACATGGTGTTAAAGGGGTCATTAATGTTTATTTACGGTTACCCAACTCTCTTGTGACAGTGCAAATGAGTTTTTGAAGTGTAAAGATGGGGACAGTAAAGTATTTTTTTTTCCACATAGACTGCCATAAAAAGTAACTGGCCTCTATTATTTCCAATCCTTGATCACTTGACTCATTTCTGGTTCTCTGAGTAATGTTCCTAAAGACTATACTGGCTCTTTTATTTCTTTATAATTTACAAAAACACTTATTTGTGAAAAGGGAATTATTTGAAATCCAATAAAAACAGACTAGAAAAAATATGGGGCCACCCATACATTAAAGATTTAATTCATAAAACTCAAAACTGTACTCCATCACCATCATCCCAACAAATTAGAAAATGCTATAAATTATATTTGCATTCTATTTACTTTGCTGCAAATGCAAGCAGAAATTATGTTGTTGCCGTTAACCCAATTTTGAATTTCATCACAGGCAAAAAGACCTGGCAAAAAAGAAAACAACCTTGAGGGTTGTTCATTCATCAAAAAGACCTCATACCAAGCTGCTTTTCTGTATTGAAGTTTGTTCCATTTACAGGCATTTAGGCTTGAAATTTGTGATTAAATGCTACATTCTTTACCTTAGCTAGTGATGGTGAAAGTCAGAAAGTCGGGTCTAGTTCAGAATAATGCTACTTTGACAAAATAAACTCCTGTCTACAAAGTGGCAGTTATAACTTGTAAATGTTGATTTTGTAGATTTTATAAAGATCTCCTACATAGGATTATTCTAATAGATCTTATAGGATTCAAGAATACTTTTACATACTCTCATTCTTTCTCTGTTAGCAATTATGCATGCTTTTTGATGCTACCTTGACTATATGTGAATGATCCTGGTATAAGTCTTGGCACTCGTTGAAGACTCAGTATTGTTTCAGGATTTTTTTTTTATCTCAATACCCAAGATTCATTGTATTGCTGCTTTGAAGAATGAAGAGCTAGACACAAAATAAAAATGAGCAGCAGGTAAAGTTTATTAGAGTATAAGATTAGAAAGTGAGAATAGTATGAAAGCTCTCTTTACAGAGGGGGGGCATTCAAAAGTGAATGTCTGCAACTATAGGCAAGGGTCCCTGTTTTTATAAGGTTTTGTTCACCCCCCCTCCTTCTCCCTGTTGCTTCTCAGACTCTACCCTTGCTGGATAGATAACTCTAAATGCCTAGTCATTCCTTTTTCATTGGCTCATTTCCATTGTATGAGAGGTGGTCAATGACCATATCGTTCCTTGGGGGTCATATGTTTTATGGTCTACTTCTTATATTTAGTAAGGTTTTTTGTCAGATTCCCAAAGGGAAACTGAGGAGGAGTAGATGGTGTCTGTTACATTCTTAAAAGGAACCTATGGCCTCCTGGGTGGCTCAGTTGGTTAAGTATCTGACTTCAGCTTGGGTCATAATCTCTTGGTTCATGAGTTCAAGTCCCACATTGGGCTCTATGCTGACAGCTCAGAGCCCGGATCCTGCTTCATATTCTGTGTCTCCCTCTCTCTCTGCCCTGCCTACCCCATCTCAAAAGTAAATAAACATAAACAAATGAGTAGATAAATAAATAATAAAATAAAAAAAGGAACCTTACTCTTGAGGAGCTTTGTAACGGTCAGAGACTCCCAGCATTGTTTTAAAAGGCGAAAGATTTATACGATCTGAAGAGAAAGCAGAGTATTGTTTTAAAATATGTGTTTTACCCCACCAAGGGACCTCAGTTCCTCATCTTTCCCTCTCTGCCTATTTCATCCTATCTTTCCCTATCATAGTACTTCCCCACTTCCTTTGCTTTTTTCTTTCTCCCTCATTGCCTTTCTCTTTCCTTTTCTCCCTCTTTGCATCAGGACTACTACATTTAAGTGAAGTCTTGCCTGACTATTCCAGCCAAAAATTATCACTTGTTTCCTAACTGCCACTGAACACACCTAATGGCCCAGAATTAAGTTTATATTATGAATTGTATTTTGAAAACCCTTGTGGAATTCTCTCATATGTAAATATTTACCTAATTGGACATAACACATATCTATTGAGGGTAGAGATCAACTCATAAACAGATTTTGCACATTAGACTGGCTATCACTTTTAAAATGGGTCTATAATACTATGCCTACAACAGCCTCTAAAACATTTTTTTAAACAAAGATTACAAGCTTTTGTGATAGACATTTTTCGAAAATGGAATGAAAAAGAATCAAGTGAGTGAGTATACATGACAACATTTGAAAGACACATACCATTCATATAGCCCATTTTCACAGGGAAATTTTATATTTTTTTCACTAGCTCTAGAGTGACTAGGATTTGCCAACAGGTTTTACTTACAAATCCCAAGCTGAAAAAAGTCAATAAGTCACAAGCAAGTAATTCAAGAATACACATTTGTGGTTCATGAAGCACATTTAGTTTATGATATTTTTCCTTTCATTGTAGAAATGGTCAATTTAGAATTTGGCTGCAAACCTTCATTTAGCCATTACCACTACTAACAGTCTTGTTGAGACAAAACCCATGTCTTTCCTGTGAACTACTGTACAAGCTGTCTGAATAGCCTCCGTGCTACACAGGCACCTTCAGCAATCCCTGCTCTGCCAAGTCGCAGAGGGCCGTTTTAGAATACCCTGCACCATATCACTCCTCTGTTCAAAACTTTCCAGTTACAAGGCTGCCCATGGCCTGTTAAGTCCTTCCAAGCTCACAGGCTCTTTACGCTAAGTTCCCCTCTCCCTCTGATTTCATCTCACCATGCCCCTTGCTTAGGCCACCAGAGCCACATGTGCTCCCTTGCTGTTCTTGATATACTCCCATTTGTATACTTTGAATCTCTGCTCCCTCAAACTCTCCTCCCAGAAGTCCTGTGGCTGACTTTCTCCACTAATTCAGATCTCTGCAAATGAGACCATGCTTCTCCACGGCCTTCTAATCTCAACTGGCACCTCTCACTACTCTTTCTCTCTTTTGCCCCACTTTGGTAGCTTGTGTTTTTAATATCGTATTATAATTTACTTCTCCATTTATTTACTGTCTGTCACCTCTCCCTAGAATAGAAGTTTCATAAGGGCAAGGACTTTGCTTCTCAATGACCTCAACCCCAAAGTCTAGAACTATTATATATATTCTTAATTATAGTGAATAGGTCTATTATAAAAAAATAAAGATAAGTATAAATTATTTCATAGAAAGCATTCATTATATTATATGTGTCATTCCTGTTCATATGCTTTAATATGCAGTGAATGTCTTTCTTTCCACTCAAATATGAGGTCTTTGAGGGAAGGGGTTGGTTATATCTGTAGACCTTGCTACAATACAGAGTACAAGCCTTATACATTTTATCAAACAATAAATGCATATTGAATGTTGAAAGTACATTACTTTTGACATTACCTTTGTCATTGGTAATTATAATGTAGGCAGGGATATTGTGAATCTTCTAACCACCTATACTGATATTGTAGTCTATAATGTTAGAGATACTTTGATATGTACTTTATTTTTCATAAGAATAGAGAATGATTTTAAGACCACACACTTTATGATAGATTTCATTCCCTTTGAAACAAAAAAGAAATTCAAGAATAAGTTTTGAAATTTCCTGTGAGATATTTTTAAAAGTTACCTATTTTTGTTATCCAGAATTCCAATTTGGTAAAATATGATTGTCAGCGTATAAATAATCATCATTTTGCTATTTATCTATCAGCCAAAAACAACATTTGTTTTGTTTCAACCATATGTTCTTTTCTTTTTGCTCTATAACAGTCTTGTTTTTGTTCATTCATTGGACCTGGCAGATAACTCTAAGGGTTTGAATTCCAAAGCCAATTCAGCATTTACTTTATATCCATGACCAATGTCAAATCTGAACTCTATCTAAGAACTATTGAGTAATCCCATGTTAATCTGCTCTGTGTACTAGCCCTGACTAGCACTAATGAACAAGGTTTGACTGGAAACCCCAATAGGTTACTCTCATCCTATGGAATTTGATTTTGTAAGAAACCCCTCCATGGATTTATCCCACCCACCTTAGTCAGGCTGCTGCGGCTCAACAATATTTGAAAAGTCTTTCATACACCCTGTAATTAAAGAAATCCTTGACTCATGGTGCCAGGAATGTCAGTGGGCTCCACTTTTATGTTGGCAAATACTAGTTCTCCAAATCATTTTTATTTATTTACGCACTTTGACATTCTGTTGATTTACCATTTTTCAAAATAGTTAGGAAAGGTAATACATAATTAAAAACTTTTTTAAAAATTTAAATTACACTTAAAAGCTAAAATGCTCTACTCTCTTGAAGAGAAAAAACAGACATGCATGATTTTAAAGTCATATTTAAAATAAAAATATTTATGTCAGATATTTTTATTGTGCAGATGTTGTGCTGTAACAAAGAAAAATTCATAGGATATTACTTTTTGTCTGTTATAATACCAAAGAAATTAAATGTTAAATTAAAAAGTAAAATCCTTAGTCTGTGTTGCATAAACCCTGAATGATGGTAATCAACCATGATGCGTGACTAAGGCACACATCTGTCCACATGATTTATGACAGAATATAATCAGAGAATAAGCTCTCCATTTTTTAAAGAACTATAGTTCATTGTAAGAAGCAGTCATGTTTATGTAGAAACATGGAAATATTTTTCATTTGTACTATTTCTGTGGGTCTCTTTTCACTTTTCTCTCCAAATTTACTCTTTTTTACGCATTGCATGCTATACGTACCCCCTTGTGAACTTCCACTCAGGAAATGACATGATTTCTTCTCATCAGAGAAATGTTTTCTTTTTAAGAGGTGAATAGCACTTATATTCTGCTTTAGCTGAAGGTGGCCTGTGATATTTGGCACGCTTGATTATGTAATGATTAATGCCAAAAGCACATGTAGGTTCAAAGCCTTGCTAAAATGAATATTAGTAAACTTTAGCAACCATATACCACAGTGAATTATATCTTCAGAAGAGGGAATCAAGCTCTCTTGAGTATTTGACATTTTTGATTGGTATAAACATTACAGTATAGAGAAAAATGCAGTTAGTTTAAAGCCAATCTATTGGTAGCTAATCTTCAGAGATCATTTAAAAAAGAATCTTCTCCTGTTGTTACTTGTTAAGCACTTGTTATGCATTAAATTACATTCAGTAATGGATGACATTGATGTAAAGATTTGTTTAATCTTTACTACATGCTAGCAAGCAGTGTATTATTATATCCTTCACTGGACAAGTGAGGGAACAGGCTAGAGCTGTAGTTATTTGCAAAGGGTTGCCCAGCGAGTAAGGTGACTGTAGAATCAAATTTCCAATCTAGGCAGTGTGCCTGTCGGCCATGCTCATAACTGCTGAGCCTCCTGCATATGGGCAGTGAACTCCTCTTCTCAAATGCAGTCTTCTTCAGGAAGCCCATCGTGAGTTTAAAGGTGACTGATGTGATTTCCCATTTGTTTACATTTTTAAAGACTAATTATTTTATATCTTTCTTAAAATATGCATATTTTCCTTGAATGCAGTTAAAGTGTGACGATGATGGTGATGATGATCACGATAATGATAGTGATGTGAGATAATAGCAGTCTTTTACTGAGGGTTTACTTTTGAAAAGTATTTGTTTTACAAGTATTGCCTCACTTATTGATGTGATATCACTATGAAGGAGGTGCTGTTACTCTCCACATTTTACATATGATTAAACCAAAGACACACAGCTAGTTACTTACAGAGCAGTGATTGGAACTCAGGCAGTCTGATCCCGTATAATGTGTATTAAAAGTTTGTCTTAACAGCGCCTGGGTGGTTCAGTCAGTTATGCATCCGGCTTTGGCTCAGGTCATGATCTCGCAGTTTGTAGGTTTGAACCCCACATCGAGCTCTGTGCTAACAGCTCAGAGCCTGGAGCCTGTTTCAGATTCTGTGTCTCCCTCTCTCTCTGCCCCTCCCCCATTCATGCTCTGTCTCTCTCTGTCTCAAAAATAAACAAAAAAATTTTTTGTTTAAGTTTGTCTTATCTTATTGTTGGATTCTACAGTAGAGAAAGACAACACTTTACTTAGGCTCTGGAGCACTTTTATAAAGTAGTAACCCAACATTTTAATTTTACCAACAATTATCTCCCATATTATGTCAGAAAACATGTAAATGTAACTTACGGGAAAAAAACTTAGGAAAACCTTACAAGAAAGAGCACTTTAATTTATTAATAAATTAATAAATAACATATATAATAAATATATGTTAAATTAAATATATAACCCTAATATAACCATAATATATATAAAAGTAAAGATTATGAGGTAAAATTGGAATTATGAAATTAAAACTGGACTTACAAACTATCTGTTCTCCACAGATTTCATCCAAACATCTTGGTTTTATCTAGGTAAACTGTACTTTAGGAAAATGTAATTGCAATCAAATTGTTACTAACAACTAAGAGCCATAGTTCCTAAAGTCAATAATGAAGAATCAAACTCAGCTAGCTACATTTGGCTAATGTTAGATAATTCACCAGTATTAACAGCCACTGTATATTTGGTATACCTGTGATACAGACCTTTGCATATGTCTTTTCATTTTGTCTTTAGAACATCATATGTCTTTATAATAATCCTGAATGGCGATCATAATTATAATCATTTTGTAGAAGGAAAAATGGTGTCAGAGGGAGAGTACATAACCCGTACTGGCGTAGCACAGCAAGTGAATTGGACACGTCCATGTGACTTCAAGTCTCTACTTTTTTGCTACATTACAGTATTGAATCATGTATAACATAATTAAATAATTATACATAGTTCATCCATTTTAGTGTGAACTATAACTGCCCTGTGCCAAAGTCGTAATTTATACAGATAACTGAGTGACAAGAGGAAAGCTTAATGCCATTACAGAAAAACACTTAAGGTTACAATTTCCATAGAATGAGATGCATGGCACACCATGCATTGCCATGTGAGAAGCAGCATGTTTTGGTCTGGAAGAGAAGCAAGACCAAGGGGAGAATCTTAGCACGGAGGCTTTAGTGGGATTTCTTCAGGAAAGGCAACGTAAGGCAGAGAAGTTTATACAATCCCAGCAGACTTTGTGCTACAGGAGTAGTCCTTAGGTGTCTGGTACCTGGCCCTGGGTTCAGGGGAAGTATTGATTTTATCTGTGAGTTAGGAAGGTAAGTGGTGGTGCAGCTTGGGATTTACAGTTCTGCACATAAAAATTATGTTTCAGGGATGCCTGGTCGGTTCAGTCGGGTAGGCGTCCAACTCTTTAATTTTGGCTCAGGTCATGATCTCACTATTCCATGAGTTGGAGCCCTGCATGGGGCTCTACACCGATGTTGCAGAGCCTGCTTGGGATTCTCTCTCCCCCTTTCTGTCTGTCTGTCTGTCTGTGTCTCTCTCTCTCAAAATAAACTTTAAGAAAGTTCCTGGTAAGTTCTATACTACCCCTAAGAATTAGCTACTCTAGGAAGGTCAGTCTCTACCCAGGACAGTAAGGTCCCCAAGAGATGTCAAAATATCATAAGATACATAAAATTAAATATATACTCAATATAAATATAAATTAAATATATATTAAATCTATTATATATAAATATAGTACAAATAAAATACAATAATAATGACTAATGTGCTTCTAAAACGTATGAGATTTCCTTTTCATAAAGAAAATTAATTAATAAAGATTCCTATACTGTTCATTTTCACAAATGGAGATGTATCCCCCTTTTACTTTTTATACGTAAGTCTATATGACCAAACACATGCATTTAGTAATATAAGTAGTTGAAGCTAGCAATATGAAATTTACAATTTTGCTAGCAATGAGAAACAATTTTTTTCATTTCTTTAATATACTTTTAGAAATTGTGCTTAGGACAAATTCCTACTAAAACTTAACAACTTTTTAAATGTGCTACGAGCATATCATTTTTACTATATAGAGACAGAGTAAGTATCGAATCTATCGATAGAAGATACAAGTAGTAATGCATTCTAAGACTCAATGAAAGAAACAAGAAAT
The DNA here is from genome assembly GCF_003009895.1 of Hyaena hyaena. NCBI lineage: Eukaryota > Metazoa > Chordata > Mammalia > Carnivora > Hyaenidae > Hyaena > Hyaena hyaena. The sequence continues at coordinate 424,079 of NW_024081480.1, read as the reverse complement.
CATTTTCTTATGAGAGCAAGATTTAAGTGTGTATCTCCTGTTAAGTATCATTAGGATGCTTTGGTATGTGGTCAAGGCATAAATGACTCCATAATCATAGTAATAGCATAGGCCTGGGAAACAAGAAAGAGAACAGAGGTGGGCATGATGTCAACGTGGCAACAGAAAAGTGGGTACTTTGCTGCCAGCTGGGCTCTGGTTTTGGGTTGACCTACTAGGGAGTTTCAGTATTTTCATGTCTTTGATAGTCTGGTGGAGTCTATGAACTGCTTCTTAGAATGATGTTTTTAAATTCAGAAATTAAATGTATAGTGTTTCAAGGAAAATAATTACATTAAAATTATAAGAATCCTGAAATGAATACATCTGTGACTTAGTAATAGATGCCTTTTAAAATTAAAGCATTGGGGAACTTAGGTGGCTCAGTTGGTTAAGCATCTGACCTTGGCTCAGGTGATAATCTTGTGGTTCATGAGTTTGAGCCCCGCTTTGGGTTCTGTGAGGGCAGCTCAGAGCCTGGAGCTTGTTTCAGATTCTCTGTCTCCCTCTCTCTCTGCTCCTCCCCTGCTTGTGTGTTCTCTCTCTCTCTCTCTGTCTCAAAAATAAATAAACATAAAAAAATTAAATCACATTAAATTAAACTAAAGCATTAAATTAGAGGATCTAGTGGAAGATCTAGTAATATCATAACTTGAAAGAAATGGTCAGTATAAATGGCATTCTAAGATTTCTGAAAGAAACAATGTGATATGAAAATATCTGATTTCTTTTGGTGATACAATTATAGGTACTACTTTAACCACTATGATTTTTTTTTTTACTTACGTTCATAAATGAAGGAAATTCTACATAACAGTTGAAATTTAGTAAAAATAAGTTTTATTTCTAACCCAAGTTCATTGATCACCTGCATTTTATACCATATTCTTGGCCTACTGTTTAGCCTGGTTAAGGAACCTTCGGGATTCTTGGGAATCTTTTCATGAAATTAAGGAAACGGCTGTTATGTCAGTGTCTTTTACATCATTTGCTTCTTTACCTGCTGCTCCCTTCCAGCTAGTTGCATTTCCAATTACTATACCTTGGAAAAACCAATTATTCAAAAATTATTAAGCACTTCATCAGGGTTTGGCCTGAGTAAGCTTAGCACTCTGTGGCTTTTCTACCCTTCCAGTTTCCCTTCTTCCCCTAAATGTCCCCAGTCAAAATACTGATTCTAAAAAGCCACAGAGCCTAAGAACTAAGTCTTAGTAACAGGATGAATGATCTTCAAAAATCCGTTCCATTACTGATTATCCATGTTCATTAAGCTCTCTCCTCCAAATTTCTTACCTATAAAGTGAATTAAAAATATCTAACTCCCTGAAATGCTGTCAGAATTAAAATATCTAATTGGCACAGAGTTTTTAAAACAGGTTTTGAGTTATAATAAATGCCCACTAATAGCAGTTACTGCTATCTTGACTTCTGGGATTTTCTGCCTGACACGTGATATGTTGCTATGTGGTAGATGAGAAGATTGAAATCCCTTGAAATGAGGTTTTTGTGTTTTTTTAAAAACACTTATTTGTTTATTGTTTGTTTGTTTGTTTTGAGAGACAAAGAGAAAGCATGATCAGGGACAAACAGAGTGAGAGAGAGAGAGAGAGAGAGAGAGAGAATTCCAAGCAGGGTTCACGCCTTGAGTGCAGAGCTGTATGCGGGTTAAGATCTCATGAACCATGAAATCATGAGCTCAAGAATTGGATGCCTAACTAAATGAGCCACCCAGATGCCCCAAAGTAAGAGTTAATGTTTTGTTCAGCCTTATGTATTTGTATTATCTGGTGAGAATGTAACATTCATAATAATCATTTACATGAATAGAGTTAAGCGATACAATCTCGAGGCCATACCTACATATATAGTGATGATTTCTGAGTGGTTAGATCTCAAGCAAGTGGGTTTAGTTAATTCCTGGGTCTGGTGGTATTATATCCAATTATGCCACTCACATACAGGTGTGATAAAGGTGGCTATATAAACGAACATTATTGAGCAATGTAGAGGTACATGAAAGTAATTTTATGCCAACTGACTCATTTGTTTTAATCTATATATGTTATTGGACACAAAAAGATATTATTGATTTATACAATAAGTGATAAAGGTAGAACTTTTAATGATTTCCTTATTTAAACTATGTTTCAAAATTATGATAACATAGCATTTTTATTAATAATTTATTGGTGCTTACCAGTTTGGTATTAGCATTTAATAGCTAAAGAAAGCATGGAACTAAATATGGAAAAGCCATATTCCTTTCTTTTAAATGCTACCAATATTTAAAAACTATACTCATTCATACTAAATGCCTAAGAATTTTGTATCACTCATTTTAATGGATGAGGAAAAGGAGGCTCAGATCTGACCCAAAAAGGTATTTGCTGAACAATTCATTTTGTTTATCTCATCATTCATATTTTGTTTCATTTACTATATAACAATGTAGCCAATACCTCTAGAACAATTGAATTTTAAGAAACAAATATATCTTCTCATGATATTTATTTCAAAGCTTATTTAGAAAGGAGGCATTTTTAATAACATTTTGCAGTTTCAGGACTTCCTGAAGTAGTTGAATTTTCATGGAGTTTGTCCTAAGAAATGGTGTCCACCAGAGAACAGTTATTTCAGTTAAATAATTTATTGGCAACTCAGTGACCATAATAACTGATGAAATATGTTGAGACAAGGAGTAGTCAAGTATAGTGAATGTGAAATGTACTGCGAATTTTAGAATAGTAAGAGCATATGCCAGAAAAAATGAAGAATAATGTGTATGAAAGAATGATTACATTTGCTATTAATATTTTTGAGCTGAAAATAGTGATATTTAGAGAAAGGGCAATTGTGTTAAAATACAAATTAAAACTAAGAGTGACACAATGATCTGACAAAGTTCTCTTAGCCTATTAACTTTAACATGTACGTAAGATGAGATGTCACTGACCGCATAATATCATGGGTAACGATCATAAGCCCGTATTTAATTTTCTATACACAGCACACTTATCTCTGCAAAATAAGGGTAAAACTTAGGAAATTAAATGAAATGGAAGAAGTCAAAGTGTGTTCTTCGGTTTACTGTTTTCACAGTCGCCATCAGTGACCTAGTTTTGTTTTGTCTTTTTTCCTTCCAAGGAAAGAATCTATACATTATTTCCACAAGTTTTGTATAAATGTCCCTCAAGGCTACATGAAACTAATGCTTCTTTGGGACAAATGTAGCCCGAGGGATGGAAAGGGCTTTTTAGAGTCCAAAAGCTGAATCCCACATTAATATGGAGAAGTGGCCTATTAGCATGATGGGTACCAGCTAATAGTAGAACTTCCTAATGTGTGAGAAAAATTTTTTTTTCTTTTTGCTGGTATCATGAGCTTTGTGCGGGGCGTACTGATTTATTTGGAGCCCGCTACGTGTGAAAGCTTCACCTTTTCCATTTTTAGAAAATGTGAGGCAGCAAAAAGGGTTTTGACAAACTGCAGAGATCCTGCAGAGTTTAATCAGCTTGATTGTGGGCACCCCGCCGCTCTCCTTGTGTCTTATTTTGTTTGACCACTAACAGTTTTGAAGAAAAAAAATGCTATTGAATTATAGTTTTAAAAGAAAGTAAAAGAATGTGGTTGGGGAAGATTGAGAATCTGCTTTATACAAAACCATCCGCAAGTCATAGGAAAGAAGACTCACAGGAGCTCTGAAATGGTAACTCATCCTCTCTCTCTCTTTCTCAATATTTCCAAGTCGTGTACTTTTAATATACAGATTTAGAACACCTCTTTTATCTGTAATGACTGATATGTGACGGTGGCAGTGTATGCTCTATGATGGAAAAGCAAAGGAGTTTGGGGTATGTTAGTAACTTGCTGCATTCTGTATGTTGTGAAATAGGTCCTTTTCTCAGCTTAAGAATTTTAAATTATCATTATTTGGAAATATTAACTGATTTACCTCCACACAGTAACAGCGCTTATTTTGGTTTTAATTTGGTTACCATGATACTGAAAGTTAAAAATGATACATATAAACTAAGGCAGTGGTCTCTCTCACTAAAACAATTTTACCTCAAATAATTTCTCTCAAATGAAAATGAAAGAAAATATGAGAACATGGTAAAATGCATGGTTAGTTTGAAAACAAGGAGAGGTTTTTAAAATAAACAACAAAAGCCAAAGGGAATTGAAGTTAAAGGAAAAGGACCCATGCTTACAAAAATGAAAAGAAGAAAAAATAATTAGTAATACAAAAATAACTTAGAGGAAGTAATCTCTACTATTTTAGCCAATGCATATGCTAATTTTAATGCATGTATTTAAATTTAATAATTAGATTACTGGGCAAATTTATAATGAAAAATAATAGCATCGAATAATCTCATATCAAGGTATATGTATCAGAGAAAGCTATTTGAATATAATATGAAACAATAAGTTTTTGTGTAACATTTTTGAAGGAATTCTTAACCATAAACCTGAAACATGTGCTACACTTAGTTATTTATGACAATAATATAGATTTGATCGCTTTTATCAGTGTTTTGGGGTTGTATTTTGTATTGTTGCATCACATTAAAGATAAAATGGAGAGAAACTTTGCTTGCTAAAGATTGCTTACTGATTTTGAGGAAGGCAATGAACTACTGCAAGACTGGTTTTAACAGAGACAATTTGGATAATTCCCAATTATTTGTTTATATCCTGTGAGTTGGTGACTTATTAACTATAGCTGATACTTTAAAAAACAGAGTTGAAAATTGTATCTATTATTTTTGTGCCACATATCCAAGAAGAATAGAAAGTGTACACAGTTTCATATCTTAGGGTCTTTCCTCCACGGGGCTTGCATTTCTAGAGGTAATGCCATCAGTAAAACCAAGGTCTTCAAAAGTTAAACATCTCTGAATAATAGCTCATGTTCTCTCCAACATAAAAGTTTACATTTGCATATTTTACCTGTGCAGTATGCTGACAAGTTTAACAGTTACATTTATATATTTTTAAATTTCAACTTGATATGATGCTTTAGAATCTTTTGCAGTATGATTTTGGTAAGGTTTAATTGCCATTTGGAAATGGATGGCTTACTGAGCCAATCCTCCCAGCTAGAACGCTTAGTGGAAAATTATTCACAGCAGAGAACTTCTCTGGATACTATTCTTTTCAGGGATTTATTTATTCTTCATAATTCTACAGTACTTTGAAAGATTGATTATAAGACTAAAACAAAACAAACTACCTTCCATTACTGTGGCATTGTTCCTCTCTTCTTTTTATATTCAAAGAAGACCAGACTTTAGTCAGAAAAATGTCATTCTTACTAAATCTTGCGTGCCTTTTCCCTGGAATTCCTGCTGTACTGAGACAGGGCATAAAGTGAGTCCTTTCTAAAGCAGACATTGCTCATCTGAGCAAAAGTGACTATCGTCTCTGACATGCTGTTTTCTCTGCACCTTTCGCTTCTGTGCACTTTCTATTGTATTGTTCAATCACTGAGGCTACACTAAGTTGTGCCGTGGTAACGGATGATCTCAACATCTCGGTGTCTTTCTAATTTATATGTTTCATATGTTGTATGCCCATCACGGGACAGTTCAGGCTCTGCTCTGTCATTCTAAACTGAAGAAGCCCACCTATCTGAGACATGTGAATCTCAGCACAGAAGGAAAAGAGCAAGGAAAGAACCATGAGCTGGATTTTGAAGCTTCTCCTCAGATGTGGCACATTTACTTGCAGTCACATGTCACTGCACAAAACAAGTCAGATGACTACGTATAATAAAGTCAGTGGTGCTGCAAGTCTAATGCTCCTGCAGGGTCTGGCCCGGTAGCACTTATCTTAACAATGATACAGTTTGCAACGTCTGGTCATAAATATTCACTTCCCTCTTTTCCATAAAATCCCATCTCATCACAGTGTCAGACTCAAACTCTAGAACCAAATGAAGATCTGGAGAACTAGGCACTAAGTAAATCGTTTATCTACTTTATCGCCCCACCCAACCCCATACCCCCCACATTTCTAATACACTATGGTTATTAATACAGTGACATATTTTCAGTCAGAAAGGATAAGAAGTCATCAAGTAGATCGTAGCAAGTCTGAAATGATAGTGGGCATGATCCTTTCCTGATTATGGGCAGTGTTCCCCAATGTGTCCCCTATTCTAATGCCTTCCAGCAACTGCCTAGCCTATTATTCTCTATGCTTTTCTCTGGCAGATCTTTTACATTGTTCATCTTCCTTGGCATTATCTGAAGAGGGTGCTGTAGAAAATCCCCTACCACCGCCACTGCCCAAGAGGCTAAGCAGCTTTCTAAGGCTGATTTTGCTGCCAGTGGGAATTTGGGACTCCTAAAGTTTACTTTAAATCTTGAACACTTACATTCTCTTTTATTCCAGGCTGATAGTTGTCTTGGGTGTACAACTTTATGAAAACATAGTAGACTTCTTATTTATACTATTTTATTTTATTCACAACCATGCACCAATGGCCTCATCGGTGATTTTTCTCTCTAAAATCAGGTACCTTGAAATTATTTGGCTTCTAGAAAACTTGTGTCCTTTTTTTACTATAGTTTCTCTGAGCCATTTCATCCAAAGGAAAGTGTTTACTGTCTTCTACCTTAATCAGTTCAGAGACACACTTGATTTGCTCTTTGCTGAGAGGCCGAGTTGTAATGAGCTTTTGTAAATCAAAGCTTTCCACATTTTTCTACTTGTTATTAATGTTTTTGAGCTGAAAATGGTGATATTTAGAGAAAGGGCAATTGTGTTAAAATACAAATTAAAACTAAGAGTGACACAATGATCTGACAAAGTTCTCTTAGCCTATTAACTTTAACATGTACGTAAGATGAGATGTCACTGACCGCATAATATCATGGGTAACGATCATAAGCCTTTCAATGCTGCAAGGCCTGTAATCTCCATATTTTCTCTCTTCCTGTTGACTCTGTTTACAAATTGACCATAACTTGAAGCCACAGCTTATTTAGAGCATTATTTGCTTCCCGAGCTATAGAAGTTTGCAGTTTTACTGAATGTTTCTCCAGTGCATTACGTGGGTGGCCATCTTTTCAGTCTCCAATAAAAATTTTCTTACTACTTACTGCTTGGCCTCAGGGCTGATATATAGTTGATTATTATTGTAATTCTTTACTTCTGAGCACCAAATTTTGTATCAATTAGTATAGGCTAAGTTTGTGCTGAGGTAATTAAAGAGTCTACAAGAAGAATAAAGATTTTTCTGTATCACTCACATGATAATTATTCATGTGATAGTTTCAGTTCTGCTTTATTATTTTGTACCCAGTTTTAAGAATTAAAGTATGTTCCCAAGGAGAAAGGTGATGACAGAAGCGTGTTGTGGTCCCTATAGCTTCTGCTCAGAAATAGACCGAGTCACTTTTACTCATGCTTTATTTGCCGAAGCAAGTTACATTGGCCACTCTTAAGTCAAAGGAGTGGGAAGTATAATCTTCCAGGAAGGACAGACTAGGGCAAGGATATAAATATTTTGACAGTAATACAATGTTATGCATTTGTCTTAAACACAGCTTGAAAGTACATAGAATCTGGAGTTACATGACTAAGACCTGCTAATTAATGAGTATACTAACATACCAGTTGCTTGACAGTTTTGATAGTTGTTGTTTTTTTTTTTCTAATGAGGCTGATAATGCTGATGCTGCTTATAAATATTTGACTTGTTGATATTACTAAGATTAGTATAATATAAAAATTTGCCTCACTAATATAATATGAGTCATCGGGGAAAAAATAGATGTCTTGTAACAAACATAGAGTTTACAAGGTACCTAAATCAATGTCTGTAATTTTTATTTCCGTAATGCTTCCAAGAAATTAAACCATAGATTTATATCAGTCTCTGTCTTAGTTAGAATTTTACCTCTTCATCTAATTACAAAACTAGATATATTCCCTGAGTGAGGCCTGAAGGGTTTTTATAGACATGAGACTATCAAAATATCTTGGGACTTGGACCAGGTCTGGAATGAACATAGAAGCTATGGGGCAAACACTTGAAGGGTAGAAAAGATAGATGTTGTATTTATTTAAAAAAAAACAACAACAAAATTTTGTCTTTTCACTTATCACAAGCATCCATCTGTGAACATAGGATACACTTGTAGACCTCTTTATCAAAAGCCTATTCGACAAGCATAGTTTCACCTAATAATTGTAAAACTAAATATGATGCAATTAATCTTAAGAGGAAAGAAAACAAAACAGTTTCTTAACAGGTAATTTAAGAATACAAGCCTACTGTTAAAATGTTTGAGACAACAGAAAAGGACAATCAAGAATTAATTTGATTTATTCTCAAATAACTGTGAATCTGTATTTTTGTTTTTGTAGGCTTGTACAATAAATAGCTTACGTGAAATTTAAGCTTCAGAAGAATGAACATACAGTTTCATTCTTCTTATAATTACTATGGTTTTATTCTCAAAATTGGATTCTTTTGATTTTAAGGACAATAGAATTTCAGGGAAAAAAATAAGGATTTAACAGTGTACCACAGCTGATATTCTCAAAAAAAAAAATAAAAAAACAAAAACAGTGATAAATAACAGTGCATGATTTCATTAAAGTCACATGGCCACTGTGGTTAAAAAATCTGATATTTTATTTGCAGTGTTTCAAAAAGAAGAATGCTAAATCTACATTGCAAATAGCTTTACAGTAAGAAATGTTACAGACATCAGGAAGATTCAAAATATGTTTGTACCAATAATGTTTATAACTATAATTAAGAAATAGTATATTCAAAGTCTTCTAACAAATCATAGATATTCAGGATAAGAAATTCTACATATTTAGAATAGGCAATCACCTATATATTCAGAAGGAAATAGGGATTCCAGAATTTTTTGTGATCCTCAGGACTTGGGTGATTTAAGCTTAAAGTTTAATTAAGATATAAAAATGTATGTACAAATCAGTTAAGGATTCTCCACGATGTGTGTATTTGTGCATATGTGTGTTTGTATGTGTGTACATATGCATTGTGGGTATGTAATATATGATTGCATATACTTTATAAGTTGCATATAAATATAAACTGTGTATGTATATATTATGAGATAAATATGAATATTTATATATGAATAAATATGAATGAAAATGAAAATTTATAAGATGGCACTGTTAACAAATGTGTACATTTAAACATTTAAGATACAGGTGACTTCTTCTATAATAATTCATAAAAATTTTTGTTATTTTTAAAGGGGAAAATTGTTTTCAGTGTAATTTTTTTCAAGCCTTTGGAAATTATATTTTACCATTGGAGTTCTCTTCATGATCTCTTAATGACCCAAAACTGTCCCAAGAAATTTGTCCAGGATAATTTAAGTTTGAGAAAGACACGGGAAGTTTATTTAAGGCAACAATTGTCCTTGAGAGTCTTAAGCTAAAGACAAATGCTATAATTTTCTATTTGTATGTACTTTGTGATATCATTAAAAAATAAAAATGGTATTTTTAGTGTCATGTCGCCATTCTAAATTTGGAACAATCAGTGACAGTTTAGGGTTTAGAAATTACTTATGTAAAGGATATATATGATGCAATATTTTCGTTAATTTATGTGTATTTTCACCTAATGTCAGAACCACTCTAAGACTGGATGACACTGGCCTGTTTTAGGTCTTCTGAAATCCTAGGTATTATTTCTTTGTTCAGGGGCGCCTGGGTGGCTTAGTCGGTTAAGCGTCCGACTTTCGCTTAGGTCATGATCTCGCGGTTCGTGGGTTCGAGCCCCGCGTCGGGCTCTGTGCTGACTGCCAGCTCAGAGCCTGGAGCCTGTTTCAGTCTGTGACTCCTTCTCTAGCTGACCCTCCCCTGCTCACGCTGTCTCTCTCTCTCTCTCCTAGAAATAAATAAAAATATTTAAAAAAAAATCAGATTTGTTCACTAAGTCATTGGAGATGATTTCATTTGAAGAAAACTCTGTGTATGTGTGCATGTGTGTTTGCATGTATGTGTTTGTATGTGTTCTAGAACAAAATTCATCATCTATAACTCCTAACCGTNTAAGCGTCCGACTTTCGCTTAGGTCATGATCTCGCGGTTCGTGGGTTCGAGCCCCGCGTCGGGCTCTGTGCTGACTGCCAGCTCAGAGCCTGGAGCCTGTTTCAGTCTGTGACTCCTTCTCTAGCTGACCCTCCCCTGCTCACGCTGTCTCTCTCTCTCTACTAGAAATAAATAAAAACATAAAAAAAAAAATTTATTTCTTTGTTCAGAGGGCTTGCTTCATAGTGTTTCAAATATATTAAGTCTACCTTTGTCTCACATTAAGCACTTTTGTTTGTTTATGTTAAAATTTTGAAAGGATTTTATAAATTTTCCCTTTTACTATTCTGGCTTTTTTCCCCCCAATAATTAGTATGCATCTTGAGGGATAATTGCAGAGTAAAAGAAACTTAATTATAAGAAGTTTCAATTTAACATAATAAGGTTGTGAGGTTAAATTGAACAGGCGTTTAGTTAAATATTCCTTAATATCTGATTTGCATCTTTTTTTCATATTCTAGAAGCCATTTAACTTTTTACAATTTAAATATTTTCCCAGGACCTTGAAAAGTGTATACTTTATCCCTGAGAAATTTTTTCTAGTGCCTAATGAGATATTAGCCCCAGATGTATGTACTCGAAACCTTGAGTATACATCTGTTTCCAGACTTGGAGCCCTGAACACCCCTTTACACTGATTGGGATTCTTACCTCTGTGCTTCCTAAGCTTTCAGTACTTGTGACCATTATTATATTCATCACATTGTACTGCAATCAATAGTATAATTGTCTGGTTCATAGTAACATAAAAGAAAGGAGATGGGAACACATTCATTCATTGACTCAAATATATATAGTTATTCATATATATAGCGTCATATTCATTACATATATTTAAATGATACTTCCCACCAGGCATTGTTCTATTCACTAAGGATATAGTGGCAAATAAAAAGCAAGTCTCCACTCTCCAAACGTTATATTTTAGTTGCACACCTAATTTAATTTTGCACCTAAAACATTGCTTAGACATACTGGATACAGTTAGTAAGTATTTTTAAATGCAGACATGAAGAAATAAAGAAACTGTGTAATGAAACATAAGAATGTTTGGAGTTACTTAAATTTAGATACTTTAGTACAATTTAAATATTCAGGACAACACATATCTTCACGTTTTTTGAAATATGATACATCTACTAATTCTAATCAAAATCAATTGGAATTGTAAATGAAATTAAACCTCAGTTGATTAGTTTTTAGTTTATTCATTTCTTTCTCCCAGAGGACATCACTGTCTCATCTTCTCAGGAGAGACAAAGAGGAGAAATGAAGGGGGAGGAGGATGGAGAAAGAGCAAGTAAAGAGACTGAGATTAAATTTGGAATGAACTTTTCTAGAAATATTAATGACAGTTTAAGTCTTTCCAATAAATTTGCCATGCTATTTTTTTAAAAAAAAATGACCAATGTAAGTTTCAATTCAGCTAACTCCTAGTAAATCATTGTTTAATGAAAACAAGTGAGCAGAAAGTAGAATGTTGCATTTGTCCTTAGTGTATCCCTGTAGGAACTGGCAGACATCACATTTGTCAAAGTCACAACTCCTTTAGAGTTTCCAGGAGAACACCAGGATCAAAGAAAATAAATAGATAAGATAAAGACTTACATTTTATTTGCAATAGGAGTTTCCCATTTAAGATTCACGTGTTCCTATCATTTTAGAACCAGTTAAAAGTATGCCGGTTAGGAATCTTTACCTGACACTAATGGAACCCTTTGGACAGATTTTTTTTGTTGTTGAAAAATTATATGGTGTAAATTGATAAAAAGAACTGTCAGGTTGGATCAGATAGTTTGTATCTGCAGGTGCCTGCTTGGCTCTATAATGTTCCCAACGATACGTGGAAAACTCATCTGTGCTAGAGTGTTCTCTACGCTATCAAAGAAGGTGCATATTTTCATTTTGTCAAACAAGTATATTTTAATCATAGTTATAGCTATTGAATTAACCAATATTCCAAGTGTTAATTTTTTTCCCAACTTGATGGCTCCATTTGATAAATTTTATATAGAGATAAATTAAGTAGTGAGACTTCCATTGTGTAAGTAAGCTGTTTTAATTCAATTATCCACAGCATGTTTTTCAGTGTTTTGTTTTGATCAGTTTTGTTGTTACCTAGAAACCTATATTCATGGCCTAGATTTTATTGCTGTTTGTCGTATATTTTTCCATCAGTTCAAATTTGTTTATAGTTATAACCATATTATATTTTGTTTCTCTACCTACCCCTTATCATAGTAAGTAATAAATATTTAATGAATTAATCGTACATATCTACATGGGTTGTGAACAATTAGATCAGTTAAAGTTTATGAAGCTGCTCAGGAAATAGAACACTCATAACATCAAAAGAAAAGAAAATTCATATGTAGAAAATATGGAAGCCCTTCTATTTAGAATAAAATTTCTCTTTGTTTAGGCTTCCAACAGCAGAAGTCAGAAGGGGATCAGAATGCTGAAGTATTCTGATCGTCCTTCGGCAGGTCTTCATACACAGGAGATCCAACCACATGATAGGAATGAGGCCAACATCAGAAGACATGAGAGTTTGGCAATGTGTTTAGAGTAAGTTGACATCTAGACTGGCCATAGGTGCCTCCTGTGTAAGTCAAAAGGGAGCCCAATGTGGTGTATATTCCTCCTCTACAGGCCACCAGTGTTGCGACTCAAGGGAGAAAGTCCCTGTGCCAGTCTAAAGATGTCCATCAGAAGTAAAAAAGAATTCATGCATCCTTAGCTGGGTCAGAGACCACAATCATCAAGAGTAAAATAGTTACCGTGAAGTCCTGAAAACTGACAAGACCTCGCAATCATACCCCTGCCCCCTACAACCCCCACAGCCTCATCTCTATGGTCTCTCTTGATTTCTCATGCCTACTCTCTCATTTTATGTCAGTGGCTAAAAGGAACCCAGAACTTGGAAGGCATTCCTGGTTCTCAAGTCCCTAATCTTCACCATGATTCCTCTGTCTCCTGATACCCTTTCACCATGCTCTCTGGAACTCACCAACAAGCCCCTTTATCTTCAACCACTTTTATGTGATTTCCCCTTATCTTCTATATCAATGAAGCCTAGTCCTTCTTTGATGACCTTGCTTCTCATGCCAGCCTCCGAGAGATGCCTTTTTCCCTGCCACACCACTTAAATCACTGAGATTGGAGGTGAAGTAATGTTCTCTTGCTCTTCAGTGTCACTTCCAAAACAGTCTTCCCTCCTCCCTAAAACTGCCTCACTGTGATCTCATGACGTTAGCAAATACTAGCTGCTACTCCTCTTTAAGAAGTCTTTTACCAATCCCTGATCACTTCCTCTCTTCTGTTAAGATTTTAGCTTTAATTTACTGTCTCTCTTTCCAACTCTTTTCTTGTCATACAATATGGTAATTTCAATACCCAAGTAGACTTCAAAAACCCTAGTCCCTCAATTAGTTGACTTCTCTCCCCTAAAGATCTTTTTTACTCTATCACTGCCTTCAAAAAATTTCACTCTCCTGTGATACATGTATCCAAGGAATGTTGAACATGGTACTGACACTTGAGTTTCAGTTTTTGCATGTACACTTGGGGTAATAGATTATCTGTTTCCTTACTTATATACCTAGCATAAATTCTTTGCTTAAATCAACTCTAGAAATTTTCTCTAATCCTATCAGAGAGATCCAATAAAAACATGTTGTATAAATATATATAGGATAATATAATCTATGTTTCTCAAAAATATCATAATCTAGAAATATTCTATATTTCTCAGAAAAAGTACAATAAAAAAGGATTGGACATAATGAAAGAAATGCTACTTCAGAGTCTATGTTACTATAGTTTCTCAACTTAAATAAGACTAAATTTGTTTAATAGCATTAGTACTTAGCCATCTCTGTTACATACTCTTTTTTGTTTTGAAATAATTGTATATTTTCTCAGTTGAGATATTTTTAAGTCTCTGGCCTATAAATGAATTGTCTTTGTTTTCTAATGTTTTCATAATTTACTGAAACGTGATATAGTGTATACCGACAAAGAATCTATTTTAGTAACATAAAATTATACAAAGCATGCTTTCATTTCATGTTAAAAGATCTAATTATTTAAAATTTCTATTTGCTTATCATGTATGGTATATTTTCTTTATTCAGGGGGAAAAAGCTTTTGTTAAAGTAAAATCCAGTTACTTGCTGGCAGCGCCATGAAATTACTGCTTAGCTGGCTTGTCACTGGGAGCCTTTCATCATCAGTAGTGAAAAATGTTAATGACATCATAGCATTATGGATAAATCAATAGAGCGTGTGAGAATTTCAACTAATTCTCAAATAAATGAGTTGTTCTTTACCAGAGTCAGAGCCTAAATAATGAATAATTTCAAAGTACCTCAAATCCAATTAGTATTTACAAATTGTAATTTGGTTGGAGGAGCTCGAGTGAAATGTTTGTCAAATTCAATGTCTGCCTCCCATAATGCCTTTTTCCTTCCTACGTTATATTTTCCTATGCAATGTATTGAGGTTATTTGAAGACATTTATACTGACTTTTAATTTAGTGGAACACCCATCAATTGATTGCTAATTGTTTTAATTATATTGTAATTCTGAGAATGAATTTGTTTATTTTTATAGGGTACTTACAGTGTCCAGGTACTTAAAATAACCAATTGGACTGAACAGATGTACCTCAGGACTTAAGAATTTTTCCAGAAGGAGGTAAGAGATTTTAAAATATGCACATAATTGCATGTTAATAAGTTCTAGTGAAAATTTAGGTATAGCAGTATATTTCTTTGACATATAATTTAGAGGACAATCTTTAAAAATTAAGGGCACTTTCTGTTTTTACTTAAGTAACCTTTTATTCTGTGGAATGATTTGAATATATGAGATTGCTCCAACATTTCAAAAAAATAAAAGGTTTGTAGGGAAGCCACATTACCACTTCAAAATGTCAAGTCTGGATTGCTACTATTTTTTTTTTTTTCATCTTTATATGCAGGAATTAGGCTGTGTTTGCCATGTTCTCCAAGAGCCACAGTGCAGAGAGAGTTGACATGTGGGCAGATTGCCATCCGGAAAGATCCTTTGCCTAGCCTACTTCTTCTACATTTCCTGGACCACATATGGTTACTATCAACTAGAATCCATTCAAAGGCTTGAATGCCAAGCACAAAGGGAGGAGTCAGTTTTTAATGTGTTACACTATCTTAATTTTGACCTAAGATGTGAGAGTGAAATATTACCCTTAAAATAAAATACACTTAGAAATCTGAATGTACACGCATTACTTTTTTTAACCCTCTTCAACTATAAATGTTCCTCAAGCTTCATTGCACTGTTAGTACAAGAAAATTTAGCAGCATGAGGTTAACCATTTTTTCATATAGTGCTATCGGCAGAAATTCCCATTAGAAGAATTAAAACATAGAATTAAAACATTAAAACATATACTTTAAGGTCTATGATTACTGTATGGGAATGATAATAAAAAACAGAATCTAAATATTAATTCCTTTATAGGTCTTTGAGTAGATAAAATTCATTCACTAATTTTATCTTGATTTCAGTAAAACTAAGGAGTTCCAATTTTATTAGGACCTTTGGGATTTAATTAGATGATCATTTCTATTTAATGTGAAGAAATGCCTTTTCCCTCGGTTTGTCATAATTAGTATCAAGAAAAATGAGATTTTTAAGAATTTTAAGGAGATTACAACTGCTAAATGGAAGCATCACTTACATATGCAAAACAAAATCACATAAGGTAAAAATTTAGTGATTTGAGATGTACATTAAAGCTGTTAAAGTTGGGGCGCCTGGGTGGCTTAGTCGGTTGAGCGTCCGACTTTCGCTTAGGTCATGATCTCGCGGTTCGTGGGTTCGAGCCCCGCGTCGGGCTCTGTGCTGACAGCCGGCTCGGAGCCTGGAGTCTATTTCAGTCTGTGACTCCCTCTCTCTCTGACCCTCCCCTGCTCACGCTGTTTCTCTCTCTCTCTCTCTCCTAGAAATAAATAAAACATTTAAAAAATTAAAAAAAAAAGCTGTTAAAGTTAATATCAAGTCTATATGGATTGCTAATTTTCTACAAATGACATATCTCATATCTTTAGTACTGGTAGGTCAATAAAGACTCCAAAATATGGCATTTGTATTGCTAATTCTCTACACACACACACACACACATATATACTTATATGTAAACATATCTAAAGTATGTATAAATATCCATTATTGGGCTAGATTAATTTTTAGCCTTCCACAGTACTAATTTACGGGATGTTAATTTTTATTAGGACATCCTGTGCATAAATACTAAACATTACTTTCGTTTTTTAGTAAATAAGAACCTTATACTTGGCCAATTACAATTGCCTAACAGGGCACCAATAAAGGAGGAAAAGTTCACAAAATAAATTTCTTGAATACTAATTAAAATCTGTTCCAAATATATGAAGGCCAAAGTCATGTATAGACATGGCATCAATGTGATTGCTTTTCTTGCCTTTTAATGTATACTTGGAGATCAAGCCTGTTTTTCAAAATTAATTTATAAAATGTCAACAATCTACATGGATGAGTCTTAAATGACTGAATGCAATTAACAATGTACACATGAAATTTAAGTGGGATAGTAATTAATTAGTAGTCAACTAATGAGAATTTATTAAAGTCAGAGTAGCAAATTTGACTGAAATCTGATTAAATTTACTCCAGATATTGCATCTAAGGCAAATATTCCAAGAATTGAACTTGTAATTCTAGGCTTTGAGTAATAAAAATGTAAACAGGAGCTGTTAAATATTAGCTTGTTGAAAAATATGATCTTGCCGTCCCCCATTGGAGGACTTGAGACCGTTTTATTTTCTGTTTTGAATTGATGTCCATTTCGGTGACAAGGTCATTCTATCCCTTAGCTTCGCCTTTCTTAAATTTTATTTTAATTTTATTATTATTTTTTTTAGAGAGAATGCAAGCAGGGGAGAGGTGCAGAGGGAAAGAGAACGTTAAGCAAGCTCCATGCTCAGCACAGAGCCCCGCATGGGGCTCGATTCCAAGACCCTGGGATCATGACCTGAGCCTAAATTAGGAGTGGGATGTTCAACCAGCTGAGCCACTCACACACCCTTCTCCCTTCATTTAACGGAAGTAAACTTAATAAGAATTATTGGCGTGTCAAATGCATTATGAAATATTTAATATAAATAATTATTTAAAAGAGTAAATGAACAGAACAGTATATTTTGCTTGTCCTGCAAATTGCATTGTTGTGTGGCTTACTTGCTGAGAGAATGCCAATATAACAAGATCCAAGACAGTTTTTTTCTTTCCTTAATCTAAAAATTATTCTGCAGTTATTGATTATTCCTCTGACATGGCTTCATATATGTATGATTCTAAGTAAATTCTAGATTGAAAAATAAAAATACCTTACTGGTAAGCTCAGAATAAAGATTTAAGCATTTAAAAAAAATAGAAGGCAATTAAAAGCAACTGTAGTTAAGAAAACTATGTACTAAATTGGAAAAGAGGAAAATGAGATAAAAATCCAATTAACTAAAAAGGAAACTTGAAAATGTATGGACGAAAAGGAGTAAAAAGTGATAAAAATATCAAGAGTATTATATATAATTTATTATTATACCTAAGATTCATTCTATATGACTATTGAATAACTTTGATATGTTTTTAAAGAGGTGTCTCATACACTAGAACAAAGTTATACTCCAGACTCATATAGTTCTGAATTTCCAAGCTGTATCACTTTGTGACCTTGAGAAAATTACCTTGGCTTATTTGATTGTCTCATTTCTACATTGGAACTAGCAATACCTAATTTTATTTGCTTATAATTTTTACATAGTTTGCAATATCTTATAGTTTCTAGTTAAAGTTTGATGTGTACAGTATAGATTTCCCTTTAAATACTTTTCAAGCTATTTTTTATTTTATTTTTCAAAAGTGTTCTGCTTTGTTGTTTGAGTATAAGTCTTATTTTTGTATTCTAGATTATGAGCTTTTCAGGATTAAAAATATATATATATATTTTTATTTATGCTTACCCCTTCCCAGCAGTTTAAGGGATAGACAATATTTATTTAGTGAGTAACTGAAAGAAAGAAAAGAACCTTTTCATATAGGCAAGTTGCTGCCAAATTGAATTAAGCTGAAACCCTTTAAAACATTTAAATTATCTTTTAAAAAGTCACTATGTAAGAGATAGAGATTTTTTTCAAATGAAAAACCATTTTGACTTAATATATCTACCTATTAATTAAGCTTGTTTAATTTTGGTTTCTTTTTATTTTTTTATGTCTTTATTTTATTATGAGAGACAGAGAGAGCAAGCAGGGGAGGAGCAGAGAGAGAGAGGGAGGCACAGACTCTGAAGCAGGCTCCAGGCTCTGAGCTAGCTGTCAGCACAGAGCCCGACGCAGGGCTCGAACCCACTAACCGTGCGATCATGACCTGAGCCAAAGTCAGACACCCCAACCAACTGAGCCACCCAGGCGCCCCTAATTTTGATTTCTAAGTAGGGTCTCTTAGCTTACAACATACTGATGTTTCATCCAGTTTTAACCACTACAAGTTTCTAAGGAATTAGAATGTATTTTCCTAATCATAGAATTCCCTAGTCATTTATTCTTTTATTTTTTAGAGAGAGAAAGAAAGTGTGCATTATGGGGAGAGGAGAGAGAGAGGAGAGGAGAGGAGAGGAGAGGAGAGGAGAGGAGAGAGAGAGAGAGAGAGAGAGAGAGAGAGAGAGAGTAAAGAGAGGGAATCTTGAGCTGGCTCCACGCTCTGTGCAAAGTGACCTGTGAGGCTGAATCCCATGACTCCGGGATCATGACCTGACCTGACAGATATCAATAGTCACTGACTGAGCCACCCAGGCGCTCCCTAGCAATTTTTAAAAACAAAAGAGAAGGGGCGCCTGGGTGGCTTAGTCGGTTCAGCATCCGACTTCCGCTTAGGTCATGATCTCTCGGTTCGTGGGTTCGAGCCCCGCGTCGGGCTCCGTGCTGACTGCCAGTTCAGAGCCTGGAGCTTGCTTCAGTCTGTGACTCCCTCTCTCTCTGACTCTCCCCTGCTCACACTCTCTCTCTTTCTCTCTCTCTCTCTCTCTCCTAGAAATAAATAAAAATATTTAAAAAAAAAGAACAAAAGAGAAAATTACATTGCTCAGGTATATAGGAATTATGCTGGAACTGAGATCCCATTCATTTCTAGTAACAAGAAACTATCATGAGCTGTATACATAGCAAACCCTCACTTCCTCACTTTGGCTCAGATATTAGTGTCCACAGGGTCAGAAGGAGTGCTTAGAGGTATGTCTACACTCCTGAGAAAATCTAGCACATGCTTAACCTCCTCTGCATCTAGTGAGAGTGGAATTAGCATGGCCATGAGTGGGGGTGGGGGCTGTTACTACCTCTTTGAAAATGTAATTGTCTATATGTTTGTACACATTTTATCTCAGATTCAGACTGAATCATTTATTTATTTTTCTGGCTAAGAATTCCTTAATCATACTGGTCTTCCTCCCTCCTTCTCCTCCTACATCTCTCCCTCCTTCCCCTCCCACCTTCTTCCCCCTCGTTTCTTTCCCCTCCTTCTTCTCCTCTTTCTCCTTCTCCTTCTTCTTTATCTTTGATAATTTATGTGAAATGTTTTTAGGTCCAGAGAATTTCTGAGCCAAAAAGAATTTAAGAGAACATTTCATTGTTTACATAAGGGAACTGAGGCCAAGATAAATCTAATACAAGTTTCAAACGCGAGGAACCGAAACTCCAAACTCTAATTTTAGAGTTCTTTCTTTTATATCATAATATCTTACTCTCAAGATACTCTTTCTGCTGGACCTATTTGTTACTCATTTTAGGATTTTCTGTTGACAGTTTCCATTATTTATCAGCATTGTCTTCCACTGAAATTTATACTTGTATAGACAAAACAAAGAGGTGGCATCCTCTTCTTCCACAAAGAAAAGCTTGTCAGTGGGTAAAAATAATTGAGCAAGAAAGATTGGGTAGTAAAAGAAACACATACATTGTATGTGTTTGTAGAACATCAGGGTCTTTGGAAAGTGTATACTTAACTTTTTAAGAAACGATAAACAATTTTTCCAAGTGTTTTTACCATTTGATGTTCACCTGAGTAATATATGAAATTTCCTGTTGCTCAGCCTCAGAGGTCTTCCAACTATAGTTCTTGAGCCAAATCAGCTTTATTTGTAAATAAAGTTGTATTGGAACACAGCCACACTCATTTGTTACAAATGAGATGCTTTTATGCTACAAAAGCAGAATTAAGTAATTTCAACAGAAACCATATGGCCCTCAAAGCTTAAAATATTTACTTTCTGTCCCTTTAAACAAGAAGTTTGCTGATCCCTGCTCCGCGCTCACGCAAAATTTCTTGTTGTCAGTTTTTTTTTTTAAATTTTAACCATTTTAATGTATATGTGATGGTATTTCAGTGGGATTTAATTCGCATTTCCCTGATGGCTGATGATATTGAGCATCTATTAATTTGCATATTTGCCATCTATGTATCTTCTTCTCTGAAGTATCCATTGAACTATTTTGCTCTATTTTTTTTTTTTAAACTGGCTTTTTCTCTTACTATTTTTTCAGTTGTTAGAGCACTTTGTATAGTCTGGATATAAATCCTTTGGTAGATTTATATGTTTCATGAATATTTCTTCCCTTTCAGTAGCTTTCATTTTCATACTTTTAAGCTTCTTTTGAATAGCAAAGATGTTAATATTGATGAAGTGCTATATATCTTTTTTAATCATTTGTAGTGTTGGATACAAAGAAACCTTTGCTTACCCAGCGTAAACTTTTTCTCCAATAATTTTCCAATATTTTCTTTTTAAATGTTTAGTTGTTTATTTTGAAAGAGAGAGAGAGAGGGAACGAGCAGGGGAGGGGCAGAGACAGAGAGGGGCAGAGAATCCCAAGGAGGGTCTACATTGTCATTGCAGAGCCCAACGTGGGGCTCAAAGACATGAAACCAGGAGATCATGACCTGAGCCAAAAATCAAGAGTTGGGTGATTAATGAACTGAGCCACCCAGGCACTCCTCCAATATTTTCTTCTAAGAGTTTTATTATTTTAGTTTTTGAAGAACTATGATCTACATTGACTATGATCACTTTTTGTACATAGTATATGTTGAGATTAATCCTTTTTTTTTCTATGCCATCGTCTAATTGTTCTAGCCTTATTTGTTGAAAAGTCGTTTCTTTCATTGTTTTACATTTGAAACTGTCAGAGATCAATGGACTACTCTGGGCTAATTGTCTCCATTGGACTATGACTACTTTTGCCAATAACACATTGCCTTGATTTTTATAGATTTATACTAAGTCTTTAAATCAATGACTTGTATAAGATGACCAATTCAGCTACATCTTAAAATTTCTTTGGTATTTCTAGACTATTTGCTCTCCCCTATGCCTCTTGCCTGCCCCCTCATACACACAAAAAGCCTCCTAAATTTGTATTGGAATTTTGTCGACTCTGTAAATCAGTACGTGTTTCTTTAGAATCTTATTATTATTGATTTTTGATTTAATTCTACTGTGTTCAGAGAACATTATCAGACATCATTTAAAATCTCATGAGTGTTATTTTAAGGCCCACCATATGTGCTTCGTTGTGTTCTTTAGACCCACTATGTGTTTACTGATTTATTTTTGTCTAGTTGTTATGGTTATATAATCTTACTTTTCTTCTTTTAATGCTATCACTGATCATTTCTTGGACATTGTGTTTGTTTGCTAGGTGCATACATATTTATGCTTAGTATCTTTTCCTGATGAATTGGACTTCTTATCATTATGGACCATTTCTTTTTATCTTCGATAATGCTATTGCCTTGATGTCTATTTTAGCTAAAATTGAAATAGTCACTGCAGCATTTTTATCCTTAATATTAGTATCAATTCATTTTCAAGTCGTCTGTTAAAGCTGCAGTTGAGCATTTAATGCATTCTGATTTCTGTTGCTTTGTAATATATATCCCCCACCCCCAATCCCACCAAGAAAAGTGTTTAGTGCTTTTATCTCTGATACTCTGAAACAGTGTTGTTATGCCTTTTAAGACTTGTTTTATTTTATCATGATTGCAACAGGCATGAAGCAGACTCTTTTAATCTGAATACTTTTGCCCTTTCAGTTATGGGAAGTAGTCTTGATATAGATACGTAGATATAAAGATATAGATACAGATACAGGTATAAATAATGGTATAGATATATCTACATCTTTTGATCTCAATTTAGATAGATGAAGGTATGTCTATATATATGAAATTTGTGTCAAGATCTATATAATTACATGTATATGCAGATACACGTATATATGTACATATATGTACATATAAATATATATATTTCTTCCCGGAGTTTTCTATCTTTCTATTATTTTAGTTCTAAAAATCTGATATTTGGTTGCTTTGATTCATCAATTTTCTTTTACTTCTAGTCTTCCTTCTCATGTTTATGCTGTTTTCTTTTTTGGAAGTTTTTCTTGATTTTGTTTTCCAACCCTTCTATTGCAGTACTTCTTTCAGTTATGATAACTGTAATTGCTAAGAACATTTTCTGGTTCTCAGTTGCATTTTCCAATAGTTTTGTTCGTTTTTGATTCAAGCTTAATTAGCATACAGTGTTATATTATTTTCAGGTGTACAACATAATGATTCAAAAATTCTATATATCACTCAGTGCTGATCAAAATAAGTGTACTCCCCTTCCTCTGTTTTACTCTTTACCTGACCCACCTCCCTTCTGGCAACCACCAGTTTGTACTCTATATTTAAGAGTCTGGTTTTTTGTTTCTCTCTTTTCTTTCCTTATTTGTTCCCTAGATTCCACATATTGATGAAATCATATGTTGTCTTTTTCTGATTGATTTATTGTAAACGTTTAGCATTCTCCCCTCCTGATCCATCCATGTTGTTGCAACTGGCAAGATCTCATTCTGTTTCATGGATGAGTAATATTGCATTGCATGTATATATACCATATCTTCCTTATTACTTACCCATTCATCTACGGATGGATACTTGGGTTGATTTCATATCTTGACTATTGTGAATAATGCTGTTTTCACTTGCTTTGATATATATCCAGTAGTGAAAGTGCTGGTTCATATAGTAATTTTACTTTTAATTTTTTGAGGAAACTCCATACTGTTTTCCACAATGGTTGTACCAGTTTACATTCCCACCAACAGTACATAAGTGTTCCTTTTTCTCCTTGCCAGAGATTGCTATTTCTTGTTATTTTTTTTAATTTTTATTTTAGCCATTCTGAGAAACGTGAAGTGATATATCATGGTTGTTTTGATTTGTATCCCCTTGATGATTAATGATGTTGAGCATCTTTTCATGTGTCTGTTGGCCACCTGCATGTCTTCTTTGAAAAAATGTCTATATATGTTCTCCACCCATTTTTAACTGAATTATTTGATTTTTGGTGTTGAGTTGTATAAGTTCTTTATATATTTTGGATATTAACTTCTTTTGGATACATCATGTGCAAATATCTTCTTCCATTCAGTAGGTTGTCTTTTTGTTTTATTGATGGTTTTCTTCAGTGTCCAAAAGCTTTTTTGCTTTGGTGTAGTCCCAGTAGTTAAATTTTGCTTTTGTTTACTCTGCCAAAGGAGACATATCTAGAAAAATGTTTCTGCAGCTAATGTCAAAGAGATTCCTTCCTCTCTTCTTCTAGAAATGTTAACGTTTCAGGTCTAACATTTAGGCCTTTAATCCATTTTGAGTTTATTTTTGTCTATAGTATGAGAAAGTGGTCCAGTCACATTCTTTTGCTTATAGCTCTGCAGTTCTCCTCAATACCATTTGTTTAAGAGACTGTCTTTTGCCATTCTATATTCTTGCCTCCTTTGTTATGCATTCATTGACCATAATATCATGGGTTTATTTCTGGACTCTCTGTTCTGTTCTTTTGGACTAAGTGTCTATTTTTTGTGCCAGTACCATATTGCTTTGATTACTACAGATCTGTAGTATACCTTGAAATCTGGGATTGTGATAGTTACATATTTATTCTTTCCCAAGATTGTTTTGTTTATTTAGGGTCTTTTGTGGTTCTATATGAATTTTGGGATTATTTGTTCTAATTCTGTGAAAACTGGTGTTGGTATTGTGATGGGGATTGCATTAAATCTGTAGATTGCTTTGGGTAGTATGGACATTTTAACGGTATTGATTCTCCCAGTCCCTGAGCATGGAGAATCTTTCTATTTGTTTGTGTCATCTTTATTTCTTTCTACAGTGTTTTATAGTTTTTAGGATACAGGTCTTTAAGCTCCTTGGTTAAGTTTATTCCTAGGCATTTTATTCTTTTTGGTGTAATTGTAAATAGGATTGTTTTTTGAATTTCCCCTCTTGCTACTTCATTATTAGAGTACAGAAATACAGTAGATTTCTGTACATTAATTTGGTAGCCTATAACTTTACTGAATTCACTAATCAGTTCTTGTAACGTTTTTGGTAATTTAGGGGTTTTTGTATGTAGCATTATATCATCTGCAAATAGTTTTACGTTTTACTTTATCAACAATTTGGATGCCTTTTATTTCATTTTTTGTTTTGTTTTTGTTTTTGCCTGATTGCTCTGCCTAGGACTTCCAGGACTTTGTTGAATTAAAGTGATAAGAGTGCATATCCCTGTTGTTTGTTCTTTGTCTTAAAGGTAAAGTATTCAGGTTTTCACCATTGAGGATGATGTTAGCTGTGGGTTTTTCATATAGAACTTAATTATGTTAAGAGATGTTCCCTCTAAACTTACATTGTTGAGGGTTTTTAACATGAATGGATGTTGTATTTTCTCAAATGTTTTTCTGCGTCTATTGAATTGATTGTTTTTTTTTTTTTGTCCTTTCCCTTGTTAATTAGATGTATCACCCTGACTGGTTTGGAAATGATGAATCACAGTTACATCCCCTGGGTTAATCCCACTTGATCTTAAGGCAAATGATTTTTTTAACATATTATTGGATTTGGCTTGCGAATATTTTGTTGAGAATTTTTGCATTGTATTTAACAGAGATGTGGGCCGTTATTTTTTTTTTCTTTTTTTTTTCTTCTTTTTTTTTTTTTTTTTTTTTGTTTTTTTTTTTTTTTTTTTTTTTTTTTTTTTTGGAGTAGTTTGAGAAGAGCGGGTTAATGTTCTTTAAAAGTTTGGTAAAATTCACCTGTGAAGCCTTCTAGTTGTGGATTTTTTGTTTATTGGGAGTTTTAAAGTTACTGATTCCATTTAATTGCTAGTAGTTAGTCTGTTCAAATTTTCTATTCTTTCCTGATTCAATATTGGAAGGTTATATGTCTCTAGAATTTATTCATTTCTTCTAGGTTTCCAATTTGTTGGCATATAATTTTTCATAAAATTCTCTTATAATCTTTTGCATTTCTGTGGTGTTGGTGATTATTTCTTATCATTAATTTCTGATTTTATTTTTTGAGTTTTCTCTCTCTCTCTTATGCATCTGGCTAATGGTTTATAAATTTTGCTAATATTTTAAAAGAGCCAGCTACTGGTTTCATTGATCTGTTCTGTTGTTGTTGTTGTTGTTGTTTTTAGTTTCTGTTTCACTTATTTCTGCTCTAATCTTTATTATTTCCTTCATTCTGCTGGCTTTGGGCTTTGTTATTCCTTTTCTTCTAGATCTTTAAGGGGTAAGGTTAAGTTGTTTGTTTGAAATTCTTGCTTCTTGAGGTAGGCCTGTATTGCTATAGTGTTTACTCTTATAACAGCTTTTGCATTGTGACTTTGGAACATTGTGTTTTCATTTTCATTTGTCCCTATGTATTTTTTATTTCCTCTTTGACTTCTTGGTTGGCCCATTTATTGTTTAATAGTGTGTTATTTAACCTCCGTGTATTTGTGTTCTCCCCAGATTTTCTTGTGACTGAGTTCTAGTTTTATACCATTGTGGACAGAAACGATGCATGATATGATGTCAGTCTTTTGAATTTGTTGAGACTTGTTTTGTGGTGTAAAATGTTATTTCTTTAGGAAAATTTTCCATGTGTACTTGAAATAATGTGTATTCTGCTGTTTTGGCTTGGAATATTGTGAATATATGTGTTAGATCCACTGGGTCCAATGTACCATTCAATGCCACCTTCTGCTTGTTGATTTTCTGTTTGCTTGTTTATGAGCTCAGATTAGGGTAGGAAGGATTAAAGGACATTTTGTGGACCATTAGATAGACTGCGCTTTATACTGACCAGTAAGCAAATCAGTCTTTTCACAGTGGGCCACCAAACAACAAAATATAGAAGACACAGGTACTTTCTTGAGATCTATGAAGTTTCTGCAATAGTTGTGATGTTATACCCAGATCGCAGTATCCTCAACGACCAGAGACCACCAGGGAGACGGAGTCACGCAGGCAAAGGCAAAGGGCTTTATTACAGGCTCGAGCTCGGGCTCCCAGACCTCACCAACGCAGTGGATCCGTGCTGAGAGTTTTGAGCAAAGGCAGAGTAGGGTTTTTATGTGGTTTGTGACGGGGTAGTTACAGAAGTTGTGTCATGGGAACTGTGATCCAATCTTAATTATTCAACATTATTGACAGCGGGTTTAACCATACACATTGTCTAGAGTATTCATTACTTTTGGCAGGATCCACTTACAACTTTTAGAGTACCTTTAAATTCAACCAATCACAGAGCGAGCCTAGGGTCTTGTTCGGCGACTAACGGGTTAACTTTAACTTTAGGTAACAGTGTCCTATCTATAGTTTCTATCTCCAGGCCTCTCCCTTAGTAATGTGGAGGGTGGTCGCTGGCCTTTCCTGATTAGGTGTTGCCAGGGTGGTGTCTCCTGCCTTGGGCAATGTGTAACTGCCTGATAGTTTCTGGGAAGCTGAAACTTAGGCCTTCAAGTTTAGAGGGCAAACTTAAAGTCTGTCATGGAGTCAGTTTGGTTTAGACTTGTGTCCTTACAGTGAGAAGAAGTGTCTGCTGATTGCTGATATTCAGGTGCAGGATGGGGAAAAGCTTCCCTCCCAATTTTCTTCTAGTAAGGAATGCGGTTCATTGCTGATCTCTCAGTTTCCTCAGAATCAGTGGCCTTGCTTGTCCTGAGTGGTTTTCTGACTCTCCTCTGCCATCTAAATAAGCTTATTTGAATTCTTTATCCCCCAAATTCCTTGAAGTCTTTTATCATTCTTATGGTCCTAGTGGATTAACATATTTCTGTTTGGTTGTTATAATTCTTTTGTTTTATCTTTAGTGGGGTTAAACTGGGGAGAAGAGGTGAAATTGTATGTTTAATCTTTCTCATTTAATTAGAATTCACATTATATTTTTAATAAATAATCAGATATTTAAAAATAGATTTGCTTAACTTAAATATTATTATGGATGATGGTAATGTGTATTCAGAGGTTTGAGAGTCAGAAAAAAATAATCTCCTGAGTTTCTCAGGAACAGATTTCCAGACTAGTGATTAATCATTCTTCCCTCCTTTGTGGCCATATTTTGTAGATCATTTTATGACTTATTGGCACCTTTACATAGGAAGAGAAGAAAACTCACATCTATCCATTCAAATACATGGTAACAATTTTTACTAAGAGGTTTTATAGAGGGAGAATTGGAAATTATTGGCTAAAATGATGCTTTGAGATTATATGTGGATTTCATTACTCATGTTATTTTTGTTCTCCTATTACCATAGATAATTGGCTATAATTTAAGTGGCAGTATAGACTGAAATATAGTTGCAGCTCATCTGGGTTTCATCAAAATTATATCCCTATTGGGCCACAACTGGACTTTGAAATAACTTATGTCTGGAAGTGCTACCCATAGTCATCAGGGATTTGCCTGAGGTCTGAGACAGTTGCTGTGGAATCTGTCTCACTCCACTCTTCTTCAATGAAACCATAACCAACAGCAATTAGCCAAAACTGAAAATAACAAAAGGTGAAGAAATAAGCAAAAAGAAACAGAGTTTAACTATTGCACTTGTAGACTGTTATACATAGATCCATATGGATTACTTATTATAAATGGAACTTCTGGAACAAGTTATTTTCATCTACATTACAAAAAACTTTATCCCACATCATTCTAAATATGTGGTCACAAGTTTGTTTGAGCTTTCTTTGTTAAGGACAATTTTCTTTTGTTTCTAAAATAGTGAAGTTAAAAAAAACAATCAGACCAAACCATAGAATTGTTTTTGAATCAAAAGAACATGAATTCAGATAAAATTCCCTACCAGTATTCATTTTGAGGAGTACTTTCCAACATATTTTTTAAGAATCTCAAAAACAAGTATCAAATGGTATTTGGAGAACCATCTTACTGACTAGTGCATCAAAACCGATATGACTTGAAGTTATGTTAAGGCTTTCAATACATTGTCCTACTGCAATGCTGTGATTTACTTACAAGGGAATTTAGTATAAGTATGTAAAAAATAGCATTTAAACAACTTTTCACCATCATCTGACAGAATTTTCTTTTTTTAATTTTTTTAATGTTTTATTTATTTCTGAGAGAGAGGCAGCGTGAGCAAGAGAGGGGTCAGAGAGAGAGGGAGACACAGAATCTGAAGCAGGCTCCAGGCTCTGAGCTGGCTGTCAGCACAGAGCCTGACGTGGGGCTTGAACCCACGAACCGTGAGATCTTGACGTGAGCCAAAGTCTGACATTTAACCAACTGAGCCACCCAGGTGCCCCCAGAATTTTCTACTCATAATGCTACATTCTCCTTGTATATTGATCAGAAAGCTATCAAGAGGGTATGGAGATACAAGGATGAATAAAACAAAAAGATGTAGAATAATTAAGGATTACAAGGATATATAGAATGTACTTGTGTACATCAGTAGAAAAATCTATTGTAGTTCTCTAATTGTTTAAGGCTACCCCAAATTTACATTAAGCAATCAGGAAATCTTCCTGCACAATGACGACTATGACTCACTATATTGACTACTAGTCTGTCAAAGATTCAGCTGGGAAGGAAACAATGAGACCAAATGGGCAGAGATTTTTGATTACTTGATAATAGGCAAAACATATGCATTCTTAATCATGACTCTTATCTGATTTCTAAACTGGGAGATAAGTGTATTGGTGGAATTCATAATCTAAAAGGAGTGTACCCATGTTGAGGAGGCCATTTTGAAGAAACTACATAAAACGGTTGTATCAGTTGGTCTGCCACAATGCCTAATTTCAGTCTCATAACTCATCTATCTAAGTCTGTATAAAACTTCGTGTCTCAGCTTAATATTACTTCTACCAAAAAAGTCTTCATATTTTATAGTACTTTTCAGTTATCATTTCTTGTTCAATGCCTGTCTTCTATAAATTACATTTTCTGTTAAATTGGGGATTATATTTCTGTTTGCTAGTTTATTCACTCATAGTTGCTCACTTAACATACTGATCATTTTATTAGTTGAGCTTACACTAAATAATACATATTTTGCTTAATTGTTTTCATGGTTTCTTGTCACTTCCAATAAGATATGAGAATATTAACTATCAAAATACTTTTGAATTGTGTCTTTATGGACATGTCTGAGTTATCAAAACTAGCCATGGTAATGGTTATCATATCACAACCTCTTGCAAAATTATCCTCAATGTGTTGTTTGACTTATTGGCAAAATCATAATGAAAATCCTTGAATATAACTCAGAGTTAAGTACTACCAAGAAGTGGTAAACAATATATGTGTGTGTGTGTGTGTGTGTGTATACATATATATGTATGTATGTGTAAGCTATATGTATTTATAGTTATATAATTATATGTATAGTTTACAACTTTGGATTGCATATCAGAGGACATAATTACAAATTTACTTGCTAGTTGTTTTGTTTAACAAACGAGCAAAGTTAGATCAGGAAGAGATTTTAAAGATCATTCTGCACAATTCATTTAGGCATAAGAATGAAAGAAACGAGAAAAGGCAAAATGATTTGTCCTAAGTAAACAGAGTCAATAGAAAGCATAGGTATAGAAATGAAACTCTGGAAAGCTATAAAGACGCTTTTCCACTGCAAACATGTGGGCTTCATTTCAGTTATTTCCCACCTTAAAATTTTTATTTTATTTTAAAGTTTTGCCTTAAGCAAAAAATAAATTATACCTTCTACATTTTGTGAATGAAGTATATTTTTACCTCTACAGCCTGGTGACTTAGTACAAGAATATCCAAATAAAACAACAAACCTAATGTCACTCAGTTAATAATAAAATGATAACCGTCAGCATTTTTATTAATGTCTATTTTGAATCAAGAGACCATTGTCTTATAGAAATATTCTAGACCAATTGCTAGTCTAGACTCTGAAGCTAGATGGAGGTGCCTTGTAAATTAAATCCTTTCATATCCCACAGGCTGAGATCATGCACATCTGAGTTGTATTAGTTGAAATTCCACACAATCCTCAGTTGCCAAGTTTGGACGGAATGAACATAATACCAAAAGTAAGGAAGCTAAGAAAACTTAACATTACAAAATGTGTATAATATATAGGTCCTACAGACAGCAGTGAGAAGAGAAGGGCCTCTAGCATTCTTCACTCACAGATGTAAACTTTGAACATGAAGTGTTCTTAGCCCCAGGGAGGAGTTGTGAAGGTAGAGAAAAGGGTTACGAGACTGAGCTACCACAAGTGAAATAACGATAACTCAGGCAAAGACAAATACTGTATGATCTCACTTATATGTGGAATCTAAAAAAGCTGAAACAGAGAATGACCTTGAGGGTGGGGAAAATGGGGAGATTTGGGTTAAAGAGTACAAAATTCCAGTTATAAGATAAGTAGGTTCTGGGAATCTAATGTATAGCAGGGTGACCAGAGTAGTACTGTATTGTATACTTAAAAGTTGCTAAGAAAGTAGATCTCAGATCTTCAATAAAGACACTCACGTGCATGCGCGTGCACACACACACACACACACACATTAATTATATGCAGTGATGGTTGTGTTAACTCATCTTATTGTGGTAATCATTTAGTAATACATACATGTATCAAACCATCATGGTGTACACCTTAAACCTACACAGTGTTGTATGTCAATTATATCTCACAAAGTCTAGGAAAATACAGATTGTGCTACCAATTAATTCAGAGGAATTTTCTAAACAGCTTTGTGTTGGAAATATATGAATAAAAGATGTGATTCCTTCCCTAAAGTATCCATCAGTTTAATTGAAATTGTACTTTTGTTACTGTTTTCCTGGTTTAACATTCATTTCCTGAATATTTAGAGTATTCCAGATATTATGATAAATTATTGGAAAAGAGGAATAAAAATAAATGCCCTGCAACCACAGAAATGTCATCATGGGAGCAATATAGTAAAATGTTCAATAAAATATGGTAAGTGCTAACATGGCATAGTGCCCACTTCTCAGTCTTCACTTAGCCTTCTCATAATTCCCACGAGAAGAATATAGGAATTTAATTTATTTAATTATGGTGATAAATATAGACAAATAACCTAATATAAAACTGGCCAAAGCACATAAATAGGAAATTACAACAGACCAAGCTATAACAGACAGCAAACATGAAAGGATGCTGAAGCTTACTATTAGGGAACTGCCAACCACACTCCTGATGAGATAACAGTTTTCTTCCATCACGTTGGTGAAAATCAAAAAGAAATTGAGTCAATGTTTTCTAGGGTGCCAGAAAGTGGGCACACTCATTGTGGGAGGGAATCCAAATGGCCATGAGTTTTTGAAACCTAGTCAAGAAAGGTCTACTAAAAGAAAAACTCATTTACAGTTGACCTTTGAACAATGCAGAAGTTAAATATTCACATACAATTTTCAACTCTCTCCAAAATAACTTTTGATAGCCTATTTAGTTAACCGACAAGCCAATAACATAGTCAATTAGCACATATTTTGTATGTTTTATACATTGTATATGTACTTTAACAGAAAAATAGACTAGAGAAAGGAGAATGTTAAGAAAATCTTAAGGAGGAGAAAATACGTTTGTGGTCCTATACTTATTGAAATAAAATTTGTGTGCAAGTGGACCTACACACTTCAAATCTGTGTTAAGGGTCAACTGTGTTTTAATAAAATACCAACTAACCAAAAAGTAAGACAAATTGAGAAGGACAAGAGTAAAAACCCTTCCAGGAGGATCTAAATGTTCATCATTGGGGAACAATAATGTGGTTTTAATCCCATACTATTGAATATTACACATTTAACAGCATGGGTTAGATCTTTGCATTTCACTGGAGGTATCTGTTTCATGAAAGGAAGCATTTTTGTGAGGCAATATTTATATTGTGATGCTGTTTATTTAAAAACAACATAAAACTCAGTCTGTATGATGTGTAGGTATATATGTTCTCGTCAATGTGAATAAAGATGGGGAAGAAGCTACTGTTGACCTCAGAAACCTGGGGCGTGAGGATGGGAGTTAATATACAAGGAATTTGATTTTAATTTTTCCCCTTACATAGCTTCTTATATTTCTACTAGTTAAGGTGAACACATGTCCATTTTGGTTTCCAAATATTAATTATAATAAAATATAGAGATATTCTGGAAAATAATAAGATGAATGCACTTGAAATATTTTGGGGGTTATTAATTATTTGTAAGTTGTAGACCTGTAGCTATTTCCCATACGTTGGTACAAGTAAAACTGATAATATTACTTTTAAAATTAAGATGTTTTATCCCATAGGTGCCTGATGGTCTATTCGGTTAAGCCATGTTCTCAGCTCAGGTCATGACCTAATGGTTTGTGGTATCGAGTCCCCCCATGATTTCTTTGCTGACAGTGCAGCGCCTTCTTGGGATTTTCTCTCTTCTTCTCTCTCTGTCCCTCCACCACTCACATTCTCTCTCTCTGTCTCTCTCTCTCTCTCATAATCAATAAATATATTTGAAAAATAAGATATTTTAAGCCAAAATAGAATTGTTAGTTTTCTTTTTACCTTAATTTGTGAATGAATTTTCTATCCTTTATCTCCCTACTAGCAGATAGATTGTGGTAGGTAGTATTTTCTTATTTTACAAATGACTTGCCCGTGGTCCATATGCCAAATATAAGATACACCATTGATGGATGTTCAGAAGGAAGCCCTGATATGCTTATATTAGTCAAAATGCAACTGTGACAAAACAGGTCTACCCCTTTTGAGAAGATGGTCTTTCACGAAATCCAAGTGCTACCTTGGCTCTGAATCATGTCGATCCATGGCATGTGGCATGACGGATAATCAGGATAGGATGGCGGCTCTGTATCATGTCAGTCCGTGGTGTGGGCACTACAAATAATACCCCTACGATGAGGGCTCTGATTCACGTCATTCCGTGGGGCTGGGCACGACGGGTAATACGGCTGTGATGAGTCTTCACAGCAGTGGCTGGTGCAGATGTTTGAATTCTGATTATGTTCGAGATGGAAACATTCAAAACTATGTGCTTTAATTATAGACGTGGAAATAATTATTTTTCTGCCTCATCCATCACCCTGCCAAGGCTAAGATTTTTGTAACTACTGCTTTGTCCAATGCATTTGTAACCAGACGTTCCACAATTTTGCTAGAACCATTTTCAAATTACTCCTTATATATACTTTCTTCAAGAAGTATGTAAATCAACATTCCCGTCCATGCATTAATATAGTCACCAATTAAGGCTCTACTGGTTGGTCCACATGAAATATTTTCAGAGAAACAGGCAAGATAGTTTTCACAGTATAAATAACACAAAATATACAGTAAACGCTGACTTTTAAAATATATCTAAAGGACTTTGAATGTTACAACCTATTTCAAATTTCTAGTATAAAGAGATACAAGTCATTATCACTTTTGTACTTTTTAAAATTTACGCATTCTTGTAACCACTGCATTTTGTGGATCATAAAGTCACTAATGTTACCTTCTGTGCTAAAGTTTGCTGAGGAGAAGTTAGGAATAGGTTTTGGTTGATTGCAATTTGTGTGTTTTCCGCCTCCTACATATTTTTACGTAATGATCCCTTCAATTAAACTAATGAGCATCGCCTTCATTTTCAGAATAGCGGGTCTTCTCTTAAATGTTTGAAATTTTATCTGCTTGGTGATTAAACTAGACCCAGGGTTTTCAATAAAAAAATAGTTGCGTGTTGTAGTGATGGATTTTTTTAATAAGGCATCAGTATACCACAATCTGACTAAATTATCTAAAATAAATTCATGAAATCAGCCATAATTGATAGCAGCAATTTTTAAATCATATCTTAAGCCATGTATCATACTAAGCACATGTTTTCCTTTCCCATTTTACCTTCCAAATAAGCACTGACAATTAGGCGGCATTTAACATCTATCACGCTTATCTTCACAGCTGCAGCGGCAGGAAAGGTGACTAAGATTGGCAAGAGGAGTTTTGTGCAAAGAGTTTAAAATAAAGGGAAATAACGATTGATTTTCCTTTGCTCGTTGAGTGGTTGGAGGTAGATAAGCGGATTTGTAGTGAGGTCATCAGTCACAATTGGATAGTAATTTGAAAATGGATTAGCTTAGAAGTAGCAATTTCTGCTCCATGGGTTTTAGTGAAAAAGTCTGCCTAATTCTGTAAGAGACCTCATAAACTGGCAGAGATCAATGCCTACCTAATGTGCCATTATGCACTGGGCACACTTCAGTGATTACAGCACAGCTGTGGCTGGATCCTGCCCGATATTTCTTTAGCACTCACACCACAGGTGCTCCCCATGGTTATTTTGCCCAAAGGAATAGAGTCTTCAGGGAATGAAAATGGACGCGAGGCTTTTCTTTATAAGAGGCTTTGCACTTTTTAAATGAAGGAATGACCAGTGTCACATGTCGGTAATGCCAGCCCAGTAACAAATAAAGACTAAACAACTCATGAGAAGGAAATGATCCTCTCTTCTGTGTCCGGGTGGCACATTCTTACATTTAACATTTTAGAGCCTAAGACTACCTGCCTTTGTAGCTTGAAAGAGCACGGTTATACAAATTCTGAATTGGACATGTTCGATATTTTTAAGATTAAGAGTTTCATCTTAAAATGTGCGAGCTAGCCTTAACTATTTAAGTCTGTTAACTTTTCTCATAGGCCATGCAAATTAGTTGGCAATGAAGAATGTAAAGAAATTCAGTCAAATGAATTTACAACCAAATTTGAATATTAGATACTCTGCCAATAATCCTTACATTCTTATCCTCCCTGGATTTCTTCTCTGGTTGTTTGCAAATACTACGTAGAGGAAGAGAAAGTATATTATTAAGGGACGTTAAATAATTTGAATTGCAAATCTGTATAGTATAAACAAATAAGTCCCATTTTCTACTTTAAACAAATAATATTTCATATGTAAATAATATTTGTTAGAATATTCTTATTGTGTAGTTTTTAAAATATATGATATGTAACTGGGTGGTAGGAACAATATTCCAGGGTAATGCAACACAAGGAAAGGAATTTATCAAGAATAATTTATGATTAATTCTTTGGCATTAGTCTGAACAGTATCTGGTATATGGTCTAAAACCTTTGAAGTCTTTTGTTTTAATCTAAGACAGATGATGTGTTTAGAGTTAATAATAAATTTATTAGCAGCGTTACATTTCAGTCAGCTGCCTGACCTGTTCGGGAGAAAAGGAATGCCACACAATGATTAGACAAGCAAACTGCTTAAGATTTTAGGGGCAAAGTAAAGGGCTTCTTGTTCTAAACTATTCCTCTATTTGCTCATCAAAAGCCTCTCAAGAAAGGACACTTTACCTCAACTGCAGTTGAATGTTAATCTCCAAGTGAAATATTACTAGTAGAGGTAGCCTATTACCTTGAAGAAGTTTAGTTCATGTAGCAAGGATGGTGTAAGTTCCATTTAATACTTCCAAAGAATTATGTTCAGACTTCATATGAATAATTTTTTTTAAAAGGGACTTAATTCAGAAGAGAACTGTTGCCATGGTGAGGGGACACGTCATGCCTTTTAGAAAAAAATGTCCCTGGAAGAATTGGAAAAAAGAGGCAGTTTGAGGCTGTCACATGGAAGGAAGACTAACTCAGCTGAGTGAATCCACCATGGAGTATTCAGAATGCTCTATGTTCATTAGAAATAATCTAGAGAAATATAAAGAATAACTTTTTAGTTTATAGAAACCTCTCACAATGGAAGGAACTTTTTTGAAGTTATTACGAAGGAAAACTCTTCTCTGAGTTTCTTGAGCTTATGTATTAATATGATTTTATTATTCCATATAAATATTAATATGCACTATTATATATTAATTTATAATGCATTGCATATATATTTGACATATACACTATATATAATGGTGTATATCAAAATATAAAATTTGATAGTAAATGGTAGAAATGATAAAGATGGAAGCATGTGTTGCCCGAAGTCTAGGAAACCAAGACTTTACATTGTGTTTTTGTATGGAGGAGATGATGATTCTCAAGAAAAGATACTGGAATATAGAAGGGAATTCTTTTTCCATTCCAATTTTTCTGAACCCCACGTTGATCATCATTATCATTTCCATGCATTGCAATGAGTTAGTAATAATCAAATAAAATCCTCACTGTCACCGTCTTATAAGAACTTTCCATTCACAACAAACCAAAAGGCACAAGCTGAAACTGCAGGTATTATGGCAAATCTGCTCCAAAAAGAAGAACATCTGAAGTACTCAGTCTAGTAGTTCACACAATGGCACACTGGACAGAATACTGAAGGTACACATTTTTCTAAACTTGTTTCCACTTCATATGAAGTGACAAGAGCTTCTGTTGGAAAGGTAACCGGATGACAGTTTCTCATAATCCATCTTCTAATCAGAAAGGCTTCTCAAAATAGGCTCATTTGAAATTACCGAAAAATGAAAAAGAAAAGATTCACCTTTGAATCAAATGGAATATACTTTTAAAAAATGACCTTAGTGATACAGACATGCAGGATCCAAGGAACCAGAGGGGAGTCCCACAGCACCAGCCAAGAAATTTGAAGCAGGGCAGAAATCGAAGGCTAGCCAGAGAACGTGAAAGCAGAGTTTACTGAATAGCATGAGTGACAGATTATAGCAGATGGATTGTCTGGGAGACTCAGAAAGGAAAGGAGAAAGAGTTTCTCCATCTCGTGGAATTCAGGATTTATACTGGAAAGGGGTCCACTATACATGTTGCTTCAGGAATCCAATCAAAGGTGGGTGGCAGGTGAATCATAGATGTTATTTAATAAGTCATGGAAGGTAAGGGAACTGATGCCAGAATCGATAGGAGCTTGTTTGAAACATATTTTGGATCTGGCTCTTCTTAGATATTATCAGAGGTTTGGGGACCTAGGACAAAATGCAGAAAATGATGAACTTTGAACTTCCATGCTTCCGCGTTGGAGTGGAAACATAGCTTGTTTGGATTTTACTCAGAGGCAAGGTAAAATATAGAACATGAGTGAGTAGGGCCTAGCAGAAAAACAGCAGAAACGAAGCCTGTCTAAAATGGCACCCCACAGACTCCCTGTGTCATTAAATAACAACACATAGATAGCTCAGAGACCAGATATGGATATTCAGAAACCAGACAGGTTGGGAAAACACAGTGAAAAACATAAAGTACTCAGGCCTGATGGAAGCGGAGCACTTTTGGCATGATCGCTTTGGTGGAATGAATTTTAAAATGATAAGAGAATAGTTAAGGAAAAGAGATATAATGCTATATTGGGAAACCAAACTAGATTATCTTTTTCAGCTTTAACGACATCATGATTCTAGGGCTTTAGATGATTTGAAATGAAAAATTAAGAGGCCAAGGCAAGTGTAGTTATTTATACTAAAGCAGAGTAGTAAAAACTTTATTGAGTTTTTCTTTTCACTGAAATATTAAAAAATAATCAATCATGAGAACTTAGATGGAGCAGTACCTAGGATGGTAGTTGGTATATAATCAGGGCCACTCATTGATAATCCACTTAAGCTAAATTATCCCATTAGTTGGAGTATGGGCTGAGTTAAGTAAGCACTTAAGGAACTTCTTTGCTCTGTAAATGACTGTGTTATAGAAAATAAATGTATTTTCTAAAAACCTTATATATATATACATATAATATATATATATATATATATATATAGACACAAAGTGTCATATATTTGTTTAGACATTAAACATATTATTGATGATATGAATGGCATCAAATACTAATATCCTTGGAAATACATTATTAGTGTATTCTTAAATGGTGTAAATGTAATTCCTTGCATTTAAAAATTTGTATACTAGGACACTTGGGTAACTCAGTCAATTTAAGCATCTGACTTCAGCTCAGGTCACGATTTCACAGATCTTGAGTTCTAGCCTTGCGTAGGGCTCTGGGTTGACAGCTCAGAGCCTGGAGCCCAGTTCGGATTCTGTGTCTCCCTCTTCTGACTCTCCCTGACTTGCACTCTGTCTCTTTCTCAAAAATAAACATGTAAAAACTAATAAAATAAAAAGTTGTACACAGAATGGGATGCTAAGACAGTGGAGCACAGGATTAAAGTATGTGGGTTCTGGGGCAGGGGAGGGTGGAGGAAGATTTCAAAAGTTACCTGTCTCTGAATACTAGCCATTTCCTTGAATTCTGCCTTTTATTTTGATAAACTTGCTCAAATTCTCTAAGAACTGTTTCTTTACAATAGTTCCTATATCACAGAGCTATTCTAAAGATAAATGAAATAAAGTATTAATAGGGTGGTTTTTTTCAAGAAATGTTAGCTATCATTATCTAATGAAACAAGGATCCTCTCAATCTGTAGTGAATTGGAGCACTTTGAATGCTGTTATCTTTTTTTCTTTCCTAGGAATTCGTAGTTCTTATTTATTCTTTTATCAGGGTCTATTATTTTAGATAAAATTCTGCAATTTTTGAATACTTTTTTAAAGCAGAGGTATTATATATCAAAATGGAATTTTAAGTCCACTCCATTCTTTATCTGCACTACTTTCTATCTGTTTTACATTCCTTCCCTGTCTGGCACTGAATTCAATGAGACTTCAAGATGTGAATGAAAGAGTTTGATTTGGATGCATGTCAAACCAAAGCCACCCCTGATACATTGACGTGCCTCATATTTATTTCCTCTTTCCTCTCTTAGAGTAAAAAATCCGCTGTTCTGCATCTTGTTAGCTGAGGTAGGGGGAAGGAGGCGAATTAATGTTTTTAACTAAATTTAACATTCCAAAACTTCAACAACATTCAAGTTATTATAATGTATGCATATTTATTAAGGGCTATGCTTTTGCTAATGTAAACAGCTATCTTTTCTCTCTTCTGAGAAGCTGTCTGTTCCCAAAGAAAAAATTCTTTTATATGCAACTTCTTTTGTGAGGACCATCTTGTCAGTTAAAAGTGAAAATAATAAAACATTCATTAAAATTCTCAGAAAAAAATAAAGATTTTTATGCTAACATTTCTATTAGTGGTTTAATGTTGTTGGCATCACCAGCCTTTACATCTTAATATTTAGTTGAAAAGAAATAGAATAACTTTCCTGTTAAATGAGTCGGGTTTATTACTTATTTTTGCTATAACCACATGTTTTAGGAATTCAGCCATGTGTGTGAATGTTGGTGTGCATGTGTATGCACATATTGTTTTTTCTTAGATACCTCTGTTATACTTGTATTGCTTTCACTTCCTGGAAAAGCCTTTAGGATTGCCTAAAGTCAGAATTCTTGATGT
The DNA here is from genome assembly GCF_003009895.1 of Hyaena hyaena. NCBI lineage: Eukaryota > Metazoa > Chordata > Mammalia > Carnivora > Hyaenidae > Hyaena > Hyaena hyaena. The sequence continues at coordinate 384,226 of NW_024081480.1, read as the reverse complement.
CTCTTCTTTGTCTTCCCATACCATTTCACACCTGCTATTTTGGTCTTTGCTATTTAAACAGTTAAAGGAAGTTTGGTTTTCTTCTCTGAAACCACCTGGGAACTGTAGATGAACAGTATAAATAAAATGAGAAAAAAGATTTGGAACACCACAACCACAGCACACATAATAAAGTTTTGGTTACGTTGTCAAAACTCAAAAGAGTACAAGAGAAGACTACAATAGAATATGCCCCACCAAGCACACATTGAGACTTGCTGTTTTCCGTGTTGGTGTCACATGGCTTTGATTTTCATCTAATTGCAAGAAAACACAAACATTGGCAAAGTTTTACCGGAGTTTGGTGACCCCACTGCGTTAAATAGGACTTGAATTTGAGTGCCTAAAGAAAACTTCTGTAGATGTTTGTTTGACTTTTATTCCCAGAAACTTGATAGGCCCATCAATCAGAAAAGAAACATCATCGAGACAATTGGAAAAAGTTTTGATAGTGAGATTAAAAAATAAGCACATTCTCTTACCTCATGGCCGTTATTTATAACTTTGAAAAAGCCATTCCCTTCACAGGACATGATAATTGAAGGGGATTAAACAGCATTTCGTTTGAATTATTCAACACTCTACAAAATAGGACAATAAAGTTGAAAGCCAAGACTGTTTTTAACTTTTGATGAGTGTGAGGAAATCAAGCATTTTTAGCATCCTAAGGATGACCATCTACTTAGCCTTGTCTGCTCTCACCCCAAAATTTCATAGGTCAAGTCCAATGATCCTAATTGCGAATAATATTAACTAGGATACATCTAGGCCTGATTGGATTTTTTGTCTATGTTCCAGTATTTAAAAGTCTACTTTTCAGATTGTTCCAGAATCCTAATACTTGAGAAAAAAAGGAAAATGTAGTACTTAGAGAACAGTAAGAAAAGTCAGTCTTTGGCAATCAGGAGAATCAGGTTAAATATGTCCTTAGTGGATGGTCCTTTGTTATTCCTGCTAACCAGTCAGTTAAGGAGTTAAAGCAAACACTCAGAGACAGATACACATAGCATTTACTTTAAAGAGAATAGAGGTGCTGACATTTCACTTCAATTTAGACTTTACTATAAATCAGTTATTCAATTTGCTTATATAATGCAGCTATTTGGGTTTTAAAAAGGAAAATTACGCTCATTTTCAGAAGTTACGTAAATCATCTCGGTTTCAGGTATATATTTTGTATATACTGTAGCATGAAATTTCTCTGCAAATCTGTAATAGTTCTAGTTTTCTGCCCCATACAATCAGTTGCCAAATTTTCTACATTCTTTAAAATATTATATTTTGCCTGTAAATTATATTTTTATTGATATCACCTTTCTTTGGACCCTCTTTATCTTTCACTTAGTAAATTGGAGCACTAGGAAGAAATTAAAAATTATTTTGAGAATTTTCTGGGATTTTAACCCTGGACAGATGGTGTATGACTTTAAAAGTTAATAGCTAAGACAGAAAAAATGATGGGAAAGATGAGCTTAATACTGACCAGATTCAACCTGATATATTCATTTGAAATACCAATACACCATTTAACACAGGCATGTATCTGTGTTTGCTTGTCTTGTGCCAATGGTCAGCATGTGTTCATTGGCATACTGATTCTAAAATGGTATTGTCTTAGGTATTCTGAGTACAAAGATATGAGTGTTCAGGTAGGTTTGGAAGTCACACTACCCGATACAATCCATGACCTTTATAGTCTCAAACATGTACAAACTCATCCACATGTGCACACACACATAATTGTTGAAGTCTAACAATCCTTATTATATGTTTGCATAATTTACAGAATTTACTATTTTGTTTACATAATGTTCACTTTTTTCTAAAATGTATTTGACTGTAATGCTTTATTTTATTTTTCAGAAGAGAGAGCACAACTGCTACTATAGGAAGACAAATATTTTTCCTATAGGAAACCCTAGTTCAAGGTTATCTCGTGAGTAAAGAAGACAGTGCAAAAGAATGAGAGGAGAGATTTCCAAATTTAAGGAGTAAAGATGACAGAAGATGTTGTAGGATGAGAAAGGCTTAATTGTGGTTGTTAACAGTTGGAGGAAAGTCAATAGAGATAGCATGAGATGTAAAGAAATTAGGAGGATGAGAAAAAAGATCATAAAAATGACTATGATAGATAATATCAATGTAATCACTAACATTAAAAAAGTTTGCTTAAAAGCTTTTGAGAAGGGAACTTTTCTTGAGGCTTGAGAAATAATATGGCAATTTTTAAGAGAATGGAAGTGCTTTACTACAGCCATGGAAAGAAGGGCAACAAGGAGTCTCCTAGAAAATGAGGGGTAAATTAAAGAATCATAAACCAGCTGTGAAGAGTCCAGCAGTCTTTTTAAAATCTAAATTTACTTTAAAGCTAATTGAAAATGGTGGATTTACTCCAGAAAAAGATGAGTAGATACGTATGGGGGTGTTGACATTGGTCACCTTCCATAATGCAGAGCTGGGGCAGTCAAGAGCCCAGATGATTTTGAATGTTATGGAAAAGATCATTTGAAATGGGTGGTCAAGGAGCACTTGTGTGGCTCAGTCGTTTAAGTGTAGAACTCTCGGTTTTGGCTCAAGTCATGACTGCATGATTCCAGACATCAAGCCCCCTTTTAGGTTCTGTACTGATGGCACAGAGCCTGTTTGGGATTCTCTTTCTTCCTCTGTATCTGCCCATCCCCTGCTTATGCTCTCTCTCTCTCTCTCTCTCTCCTCCCCACCTCTCTCAAAATAAATAAAAAGAAAAAAAGAAATGAATGGTCAAGAAATCACACCTTAATATAACTTCTGGGTAGCAGCCTAACGGCAACCTTTCTGTTCTTTTAATAAACCATGGAGATATGAAAGAAAATGTCACAGTAATATCAAAGAGAACTGTAATAGCAACAGTGAACATTTCTTGAGTTCTTAGTATGTCAGCCAATATAGTCATAGGTGGTGACTCAGTTTATCTTTGAAAATATTTTTCTTGTTATCCATAAACTATCCCCATTTTTCAGCTGAAGAAATTGAGGTTGAAAGTTACGTAAAATACTGGAGGTTTTACAGCTAGTCAACAAGACTTGGGATTCAAACCTACTAAATGTGGCTACAAAATCTGTTCTTTTAAAAACCACATTATATTTTTTAAGAATAAATCCTATGGGAAATTGATAATGATTTCAAATTGGATAAAAATATAATTTGAATGTGAGAAACCCCAACTTCTGTTCATGAACTAAATTGTCTGCCTGTCTTTTTTTTTTTTTTTCTTTGAGCAAGGAGTAGGTTATTCTTATCCAGTCAATCATTTTTTATAATTGTCCAGAATTGGCCAATGAGAGTTCTTTTAGCTAGATCCTTTATTATTTTGACATGTCCAAATCATTCTTCAAGTACTTTGGTACATTATGGGACAATACAATGTTCTATGACTTTCTCTGCTGCAGCCCAGAAATTACCTATTTCTTCAAGGAGCCCTGGTTCCTTTCTGTGGAAAATAGTATGTGGAAATCAAGGTCTGAGTGCTAGATGTAATTCCTGTTATGGGAGTTTTGCTACTCATTGTCCCTCTATGTGGACAGAAAGAACTAAGAAATATATATATTCACACACATGCATGCACATACACAGCTTTATATCTATACTATAACTAAATTTATGTCTATATATTAAGGCATGACTTCATATTAGTAGATTAAAATATTTTAAGAATTTATTTTTTTCAGAAGAGTTTTAGATTGGGGCGCCTGGGTGGCTTAGTCGGTTAAGCGTCCGACTTTCGCTTAGGTCATGACCTCGCGGTTTGTGGGTTCGAGCCCCGCGTCGGGCTCTGTGCTGACTGCCAGCTCGGAGCCTGGAGCCTGTTTCAGTCTGTGACTCCCTCTCTCTCTGGCCCTCCCCTGCTCACGCTGTCTCTCTCTCTCTCTCTCTCTCTCCTAGAAATTAAAAAAAATAAATAAAAAATAAATAAAAGAAAGAAAAGTTTTAGATTCACAGTGAAACTGAAGGGAAAGTACAGAGATCTCTCATGTACCTCCAACCCCCACACATACATAGATAGCTGCTCCCATTATCAATATCCCCCACCATAGTGGAATATTTGTTACAAAGTTCATAGCTGAATCACCAAGATCATACGTTTGGTGTTTTGTCTAAAAAGTCATCACTTTACCCAAGGTCATCTAGGTTTGCTCCTGTGTTATTTTTTAGGGAATTGTACTTTGAATTTTACATTGAAGTCTCTCACTCATTTTCAGTTCAATTTTGTAAAGTGGGTAAATTCTGGTCTAGATTCATCTTTTTCCATGTGGAAATCCTGTTGATCTAGCCCTATTTATTGAAAAGATAACCTTTTTTTTTTTCATTGTACTGCCTCCATCCTTTGTCAAAAGTCATTTGACTATATGTAAGGAGGGCTATCTGTTCTGTTTCATCAATCTATTTGTCTGTTATTTTACCAATACTGCACTGTCTTGACCACTGTAGCTTTTTTTAAAGTTTATTTTTACTCAGTTTAAGAGAGAGAGAGCACAAGCTGCGGAGGGGCAGAGAGAGAGTGAGAGAGAAAATCCCAAGCAGGCTCTGTTCTGTCAGAGCAGAACCAAACAAAAGCCTTAGTCTCAGAAGCCATGAGATCATGACCTGAGCCGAAGTCAAGAATCGAACACTTCACTAACTGAGCCACCCTGGCGCCCTTTGATTACTATATAAGGCTTAAAGTCAGATAGAGTCAGGCCTCCATCTTTGTTATTCTTCTTCAATGTTGTATTAGCTTTTCTGGGTCTTTTGCCTCCCTATATTGACTTTAGAATCAGTTTTATATCCATGAAATAAGTTGCTGGGAATTTGATTGGGATTCCATTGAACTTATAGATCAACTGACATCTTGACAATATTGAGTTTACTTCTCCATGAATATAGACTATTTTTTCACTTATTTAATTATTCTTTGATTTCATTCATCAGAGTTTTGTAGTTTTCCACAGATAGATATACATATTTCATTAGATTTATATCTAAGTATTTGATTTCATTTGGTGCTAAATGATATTGTGTTTAATTTCAAATTCCACTTTTTCATTGGTGTGAAGGAAAAAGATTGACTTTTGTTTCTTACTCTTCTATCCTGCAACTGTGCTATAACTTTTTCGTTCCGGGAGTTTTTTGGTTAATTTTTTTGGATTTGCTTATATACATAAAACTATGAGTTTCTCACCACTAAGTATGATGTTCACTGTAAATTTTTTGTACAAATTCTTTACTATTTTGAGGAAGTTCCCTACTGTTCCTAATTTACTGAAAGGTTTTTTGTTGGTTGGGTTTTTTTTGTTTTTGTTTTTTGATCATGAATGAATATTGGATTTTCGCAAATCCTTATTTTGCACCTATGGACATGACCATGTTATTTTCTTCTTTAGCCTGTTTATGTGATGGATTACATTGATTGATTTTGGAATGTTGAATCAGCCTTGCATACCTGGAGTAATTTTCACTGGATTGTGGTGTGTAATTTATTTCATACCATGTTGGATATGATTTGCTAATATATTCTTGAAGATTTTTGCATCTATGTTCATAATGCATATTGGTCCATAATATTCTTTACTTATTTTTTTGTCTAGCTTGGTATTAAGGAAATGCTGGATTCATAGAATGATTTAGGAAGTATTTCTTCTGCTTCTATCCTGTGAAAGAGATTATATAGAAAACTGGTAGAATTTCTTCATTAAAAGTTTGGTAGTATTCATGATGGAATCCATTTGGGCCTGGTGTTTTCTGTTTTGGAAAGCTATTAATTATTGATTAAATTTCTTTAACATGGGCCTGTTCACACAGTACATTTCTTGTGTGAGTTTTGGTAAATTGTGCCTTTCAAGGAATTTTCTCATTTCATCTAGGTTTTAAAATGTGTGGACATACTTGTTCATGGATTTCCTTTTTACCTTTTTAATGTCCATAGGGTCCATAGAATAGATTTAAATTTAATCTAGTATAAGTTGTTGCTATGCAATGACTTTTAGACTGAAATGAGAAAGACGGAAGAAAAATGAAAGAAAATAGTTGAAAAACTTTGTTTTGCTAATTTTTTTCAAGACTTTATCATCATCTCCAAATATTCATTGAGTTTTAACTGTAGAAGGATTCCATTTTTTCAATCCCCTCATTGTACACCTGAAATAATTGAGGCAGGGCAAAATACTACCTGACAAAGCAGCACGCTTAGGTGAATGTAAATTTGTGCGTTTTACCCACAACATGAAGGCAGTCTAATGCTTTACCTACCAAGCATTATTTTACATTTAGTTACTAAAAAGGAAATAAAATGACTAAGATTTAACCAGTAAGATTTCATATTTATTGAAGGATTATTATAAAGTGGCACTATTTCATGATTTGAATCTTCAAATCTTTTTGACAAAAACAGGCAATAGTAATTAAAAACCATTTTACTAATGAAAAGATCAGTTTTCAAGAAGACTAAGTTAATTGCTTAAAGTCTAATAAGATCATTAAGTATGGCTCAAATTTTGCTGAATTGATTTTAAATATGCTGAGCTTGACAGTGCATTGCTACATAAGATATTTATAATAACAGAAGGAAGGCTAGAGTAAACCATGCCAAATGGCAATCAAATTAAAATAATCATTGATTTTTAAAATTAAATTAGACTGTGGAAGTGACTGATGTTTAAAAATTTTACCATCTTGTGAAATAATGAATCCACTCAAAAATTGGTTTATGAATTATCTACTGTATGCTGGAAATTGTGTGTTTAATGGAAGATAGAGTAATTAAATCATAAACACTTAATAATATTTATTTGGAAAAACAGTTAATACAATATATATTAAATATAATATTAAGGAATGCTTTTTATGAAATAGATGGAAAACTCCATAGAAATACAGATTTAAGGAGCCAGCAAGTACTTGAAAAAAATTTTTAAAAAGAGAGGGATGTGAGAGATAAAAGGAATTTTCCTATTTGAAATAAGAAGAGTTAGTCAGAGATAATATGTTCAGTGAAGCCAGGCCATAGCTATTATTTTCTCCCATTACCTACTAGTGTTGCCTGGTTCACTGTAGACATCCAGTAGTGAAGAAACAAATAGATGAAAGAACAGATTTTGAGTGAATGCTAAATAACATCATCTAACTGAGACTTAGAGCATGGAATGGGGAGTGGCAAAAGGCAAATGTGGAAATACTAATTGAATGTTTTCACTATTACTTTATATGATCAGGACATTGTTTTATTATCTTGAGCTACAGCATCCAATGGAAATATTGTGTGAACTACACAAATAATTTAAAAATTTCTAGTATTCAATATTAAAAATATTATTCATGCATTCTCTACATTAAAAACCACTAATATATCATTAGGGCCAAAATTATTATTTCTTATCATCAGTATTAAAATTACTAATGAATGATTTTACATTCTTTTTTGTACTACCTTTGAAACCTGGTATGTATTTTACATTTCAGAACTACATAATCATTCTCAACTTAGATTAGCTCCATTTTAAATATTCAATGATCACATGAACCTAGTGGATACTGTATAAAATAGAGTCTAGGTCTAGGGATCTTGGTACATAAAGTGTGGTCCTTGAAAAGTGGGTAGAAATATAGAATCGTCAGCCACACTTCAGATCAACTAAAATCAAAATCTGTATTTTCCCAGGAACTTCAGATAGTTGGATGCCCATGACAGTTGACAAAACAACTTTGTCAGATTATCAGCTTTAATGTTAGGTATGTGCATCCCAAGCAGTACAGAAGATACATTCTATTGGAATTCAGAAAGATCAGAACTATTATTCATAGCAGTTTTGTCCTAAAACTACAAAGTAGGGGCACCTGGGAGGCTCATTCATTTAAGCATCTGACTCTTGATTTCAACTCAGGTCATGTTCTCACAGTCATGAGACTGATTCCTACTGGGTTCTGCGCTGACAGTGTGAAGCCTGCTTGGAATTCTCACTCTGCCTTTCTCTCTCCCTTCCCCCACTTGTGTTTCCTCACATGTTCTCTCTCTGTCTCTCTTTCTCTCTCAGAATGAATAAATAGGGGCGCCTGGGTGGCTTAGTCGGTTAAGCGTCCGACTTTCGCTTAGGTCATGATCTCGCTGTTCGTGGGTTCGAGCCCCGCGTTGGGCTCTGTGCTGACTGCCAGCTCAGAGCCTGGAGCCTGCTTCAGAGTCTGTGACTCCCTCTCTCTCTGGCCCTCCCCTGCTCATGCTGTCTCTCTCTCTCCTAGAAATAAATAAAAATTTAAAAAAAATGAATAAATAAACAAAAACTGGAAAGTAAATAAAGCTTTGCATATATGTTAAATTATATTCACACTGGCACTATTATTTTGTCCAAATGTCAGAATGTCATATGTTATTAATACCTGGTTCCTTGAGGTAAGAATTAAAGTCCCACAAAGGGGAACAAACATATAGTATCTGTCGTCAATGCCTGGTAGGTGGATTTATGAATTTTATTATTTATTATATTTCCTAGCAATAATTAAACTAACAAAGTGGAGATTATAAAATCTTTGTTTGCAAATACATTTTTGCAAATATAAGAGCACAAAGCAAAATGAAAAGTAGCAGAGCTAACCTTATTAACTCCTATACAGAGTCATCCTGAGTCTCGATTACAAGCAAAAATATAATTATGATGATATAATCAGACTTACTAAGCAGTAAGGTGAAACCTGTAAGATCAAAATATCTACTTGAAATAAAGATTAATATTCCTAGAGTTAGTGGTGAATTTAGGCCCCAGTGTATATTGTACTTTGAGATATTATCTAATAATAGTATAAAGCCAGTATAATTAGTAAGACACTTGAAATATTTTTAATTTAATCTTCTTTGTTAGACACTTCCTCCATCCAGCTTTGCCTTCGAGAGTTCCAATTTACAACCGTTGTCTCAATATAATTATTGATAGCAGCCCCCTTTTGTTCTACAAAGAGACCCTGTTTGGAAAATAAATCATTTGGTCAACCCTGTTGATCACGTGAACTTAACATTTGTCTTTTGAGTGTTTTATAGTATACATAATATATAAGTACAGTACATGTACATGATTTTAAAATGAATGACCATATATTCTGGTAAAAAAAAAAAAAATCACAAAACTCTTTTGTTATGTTGGAGATCGCACTGTGAAGACCTGACTTGTGAAAAACTGGAATGTTTCCCAGGTTCACTACTAGCCCAGTGCTTAATTATTCCCGGCAGCCCCTTTCAGGCCAGGATTACGTGTTCCCTCTCAGACTGATGCAAAGTGACAGTCTAAGCAGAACTGTGTATTTTTCTCTCCTCTCTCTCCTCTCTCTGCTCCCTAATTGTGGGAAGAGGGGGAAAGAATTGTTAGGAATTTCTGAGGCCTTTCCTGCATAGCACATTGTTTACTGACCGAAGGAAAAGCAGAATCAAAGGAGGAAGCCACTTAACCAAGCTGAGTAAACCCTGGCCTGTAAACCCTTGAAGGCAAATTTGCCAACAGTAAAGGGGATCATCCACTCTGGTCACCTGGGATAAGTTAAAGGTACTCTGGAAATGGAAATACTTATGTGTAAGCAGAAAAATTAAATGATAAAATTGAAATGGTTAAAAATGGGCCCCACTCTAAATTAACAGATGTTCATATCATCTCTGAAATCGTTTTTGAGTTCTAAGCATCTCTATGGTGGAGAAGAAAAACGTGAAGCAGGACACAAAGCCTACCAAATATGACAGGGAATGCTATCAAAAATTTAAATTGCAGGCATGTATATTCTACTTAGAAAATGTCCGTTCACACACAGTTGCTCCCTTAGCATCCCCAGCACTGCTGACAACAGATTTTGGTTTTTTTCACATAATGATGGTTTACATGAGGACAAGTGTTCTCAAAGTGTGTCCTTTGAAACACTAATTTTTCCAATATGCCAGGGAGGAAAGATACCACTTTGAAGTAAATGTAAGAAAACCTTCACACTCTCTTACTGTCTTAACATTTACACTGAGCATTCACATACTTAACAGTCTTAGAACTTCCTGCAGTAGCCAAATTAGTTGCTTAACTTTCTTTATTTCATCATCACTGAAACATATGAAATTTCAGAAACTTTACTGTGAGTAACATCTGATTAATATTCCAGGAAACGGGTGTACCGCAGAAAACATTTTGGAAATTGCCAGGATAGAGGAATATTGGTGGTAAACTACTATTTTTAGGATGCTCTTGGCCTTGATATGAATACCGAAGTTTAAAGATACATAATAGATAGTATGAGAAAAGCCCTTTCTTAATTTTAAGTTGGATTCAGATTTCCCTTGCTCAGTTATTTGAGCCTTCCTTTCTGTCTAAAATAGCAGTGTTGTTTTCCTTCCTATATTAATGCATTGGCAAAGCCTGGTTAACAAAGCACCTGACAAATACTGTGATATTCTCAGATATGAAACCAGTGAGTTTATCAAGGCTAGGATGGATACATGGATGTAGATCTCTATCTATATATCTATATATATATGTATCTGAATTGTAACCATGCTGCATATTTATGAAATGAGATAGACATACCCTTAGAAGGACACTGTTGAAAATCATCGTTTTGTCTTTTGGATGACATAATATACTGTTGGAAAATAACTGCATTTCATTTACATTTCAGCTCATGATTATTATGTATTTCTTAAGGTGAAGAAAAAAAGCTGGGCTAGAAAAACAGAAAATTCCCTAAAGAATTTCTTGTTGGTGCCTAGGGACCAAATAGTATAAGTTTTCCAGATGCTCAGAGATAATGGGGTAATCTGACCTGCCTGTACTATGGTTAACTTGCTGGAAGTGTGGGAAAATACCTTTCATCACTGGACTTTGTAATCTAGTCTCATTTACAATCAATATGAGTGATACAGCTTGAAGAATAAAATAAAACCAATAAATAGTATTGGTGAAGGAAAGTGATATTTAAAAATGTCCCAAGATGTTATTACCAATAAGATTTTATTCTGTTGCCTACTTTCTCAAAGCAAGTGATTTTAGCCTAAGTCATTTAACATATTTGAATTGAATAATAAATCTATTTACTCTTTTACTTTTATTTCTCATTTGAATCTAGTATTAATTACTGTTAATGATGGAAACAAGGAGTCCTTTATATTTAATAATAAGTGATTACAAATATTTGGGTTAACACACTAGTAAAGTGACAAGCACCAAAAAGAATTATGTCTTTAATTGTCCCCCCCACACCCCGCAAAAAAAGATTTTGGATTCCATAAAATCAACAACGGGTGTGTGTGAAATTATCACACATGTCTTGCTTTCTTTTCCCAAGTTCTAAATTTTCCTTGGCTGTTGGCTTTTTTATGTGATCGATTGTAATGGCCCTATAGACATAAACTATGATATAACTTTAGCAAGCTAATTAAATATTTTGCTTTACTTATTTTATTCATAAATCCCATCAATTATCCAAGCTGTGACAGCCAAGGTGCCAAGCACTCTGGGTTTATCTTTCAACAGGACAGACGTACCTGCCTTAAAGAAGGTTATAAATTGGTGAGAAAGACAATGACAAGCAAACAGACTAAGGAATCACAGTTAGTAATTAAAGGGAGTACTGACATAACATATTACTACCTCACTTCAAGGACAAAGGTTGTACTATGAGAAGCATGTTGTCATAATCATAATATTTGCGTCTTTGGTTGTGTGTTTTCCTGAATTTCTGAGGATGATTTTTCTGGCTGGATTTCAGTGTGATATAACCTTTGAAGAGTGTTGACAGTTTTGAGCCCACTTCACCAGGCCCTCCTGTATCCTCAGTGATTAAGGTCAAAGGTGAGAGTCATGGTTGTAAAATAAAGGACAGACAGTGGCTTGTGTAAGTTTGTTTATGATTGTGTTGGAAGTATCTTTCTAAGTACCAGAATTACCTGCTCATTTGACAAAATGAGTTTCTAATAATACTTAAAAGCCAGATAAAATGTCTTTATGAAGCTGATGATCTGCTTTTTCCTTTATTCACAATGATGTTTCTATTCGAGATTTGGTGAATGTGATCATCCAGAAATTTTAATTCTGACCAGGGTTGAAACTGCGGAACCACTTTTGTTTTGTGGGTCCAGTATTTTAGTGGCTTCAAATGGATGTGTATCTGCATCTTTGAAATTACTGAACTTCAGAGGAGGTAACTAAAAAGTAAACAGAGAGAGACATAGAAAAAGGAGAGAAGAAAACAGAATGAGATTAGGAAGAAAGATGATATTGTCTACAGCACTGTAGTCCCTACGTATGTCTTACAAAAGTTCATGATTCTTCAGTTTATCCCATTATAGCAAATTGCTTCAGAAGCGTGAGTGACAGAGCAGAGAAATTGAGTCCTAGTAATATGACAAATATCAACCTATTCACCAAGTGAACCAGGCAAATTCAGGGATTAAGAGAACGAATCTACTTGAAAGTTCCATTTTATAGAAATTGCTGTGTTGCTAGAACTCGTGACACACAAGTAATTTCCGTCTATAAATTGTGCATCTGTTTTAAAAATTTAATATTTATTTATTTTGGGAGAGAGAGAGAGTGAGGGAGAGAAACCCAAGCAAGCTCTATGCTGTCGTCACAGAGCCTGACTTGGGGCACAATCCCACAAACCTTGAGATCATGGCCTGAACCAAAATCAGGAGTCCTACACTTAACCGACTGAGCCACCCACGTGCCCCTAAATTGTGCTACTTTTTAATTATTTTTTAAAACTTTAATAGATTACTTTAAAATTTAAAATTTGTAGCTATGTTTTATTCTTTTCTTCCCCCCCCCCAAAAAAAAACCCAAACAAATATACAAACAAACAAAAAAACAGAATCCTAATGTGTCCCTGAGATTTACCAATCAGGAAGGCAAACTGAATCAATAAAAGATGGATGTGTATAAGAACAACAGTAGCAAATAATTATGGCCTCAGTCAATGAATAGCAAACTAGACCCTAAAGAACACAGCCCTTCAAACTTGCTGGGACCAACCAGGGGGGTGGGATTTAGTCCTCAGCTTTGTCATCCTCCCTTCGTTCACTCTCCCCTTGCTTCCACTGTCACAGCAGGTCAAGTAAAGGTCTGGCATGTGGTCTACACTGCAGAGGGTCTGTAAGACACACAGCTGTTTGTATTTGGTACACAGGTGTTTCGGTCTTTATTTTCCATCATGCCAAGAGCCGATTTTTAATGGAAAATAATTCACAAAAATTTCTGTAGCCGGTTCACAGAATTAAGCCCACCCAGGCTGAAAAGTAAAACAAGGCCTAGTGCCACCTCAACTCTTGTGACCGACCAGACAAGCAGGTAAATCATTTGAGAAGATTTCCAAGCTTAATCCTTTGAAAATTGATCTTACCTCAGGGGAATCTCAAATCATATTCTCCATCTAAATGTCCCTGCTTTAAGCTATACTTGCTCAGCAAGTTTTGTAGGAGAGAAAAACGTTTTTTGCCTTGAAACAATGTGAATTCATCCCAAAGAAAGTACTTTATCCTTATTTTCAGCAGTTAAATGAGGCTTCTTTCAAAAAGTTACTTTTATTATAAACTAATGACTATAATCTGTTTATCTATTCTGTGGACGTTCATAGTAGCGTGCATATTTCTAAAGACACTAACATCAATACTTTAGGCAAAAGTTATTTCTGCCACAGAGTCAAATCTCAATGAAATGTCAAATGACCAACTTTTTTTTTTTAAAGGAAATAAGATACTACATGGATAATTGCTTGTGCAAACTTAAATAATCATAATAAATAATAATAATAATAATAATAATGTGATGTTTATTTCATTAACTTTATTTTAGGCTAACATGGAACATGTTAGTTACAGAGGCAAATATGTGACTTGCAAGATAGGTGACCCCGATTTTAATCTGTGCTCTGCCATCAATTAGCTGGGTTTTTTTTTTAAATGTAATTCCCTTAACCTCTCTTGATTTAAATTCAATTATCCTTAAAATTGGAGAGTTTGACTATATTATCTCCTAGGTCCCTAGAAGCTCTTAAAATCTCTTTGATGCTAAAAGGCCAACCCCACATAATTCCCATCTCCATCAGTATATATACTTCTCTCTGGCCCAGTTTTGATCAGGGTTTATATGAACTAATGACATGGATATTGTGTCCAAGGATAAACTACTTCAAAGCTATGTTTCACTTCTTAGATTTTCTTAACATACATTTTTAAAGTTAGGGGCCAAATAATTAGTATTTTAACTCCAAAAATTAAACCAAAGCAGACATACTAGGAACAGAGTGGTTCTAGTTCTGTGGAATCATAAAGATTGCTAAGTAATCTGATGTGTGTGTGTGTGTGTATGTGTATATATATATATATACATATATGTATGTATATAGTATACATAAAGTATGTATGTATATACATATATATATATATATATATATATATATATATATATATATACTTTTCCAGTTGACAATTTCAGGCTATTTTTTGATCCAGGATGCCAGAAGGAAAGAGAATTTCCAAAGAGAGAGAGAATGGATGTGGAAGGTTGGAAAGAGGAGGGAAGGGGAGAGAAGGAAAGGAAAGAGAAGGGGAGAGGAGAGGAAAGAGAAGGGAAGGGTAAAAAGAAAAAAAGGGGTGGGAAGGGGAGGGGAGGGGAAGGGAAGGGAAGGGAAGGGAAGGAACAAAGAGCAGTGAGAGTAAGAAAAGCCTTCTACTATTTGTACAGAAAGGTTCATTTCATTCACAGGAAGAGTCACTAGAAGGTTGCTCACTGATCAGCCATATGTATGAGTAGCAAATTAGAACCATTCGTTTTCTTTGAGGTGGCACTGCAGTTCTCAAGAGTGGTGTGGATACACTGATGGATCATAATTAGTTGGAGGTGAATTTTGAGTAATTTGATATTTGTTAAAGGAGCAAACTTTGCAAATGATTTTCTTTAAAGTAAATCAGAACACATTTAGGTTAAGCCTATAATAATAACCCTTTTGCTTCTATTCTGACATTCTGTCTTAAAAGGAAAGAAAAAGTAGAGTAATAGAGGGTCGTAAATTGTTCATAACTCTGATAGTGCATGCCTGTCTAGCTGAGAAAGTCAAGGAAACCCTTTGGAAGAAAATTACATAAACTGAACTCAACATAGCCTAAGGAAAAAGGTAAAATACTGGGCAGAACAGGCATAAAGATTTCTCAGATTTTACTGAAGTAGACACTCCGTTATTCCACTGAGCATTCCTCTCCCATTTGTACCTAAAACCTTTCTGGGTTTCATTTCCTTACTGCGGACATTGTGTTACAGGACCATTCCATTTCAAAGTAGAGATGGGTGGGCAAATGTCACAATACACACACACACACACACACACACACACACACACACACACACATATGCATGTTAATATATTGCATATGTATGTGTGTATATGCATTTATACTGTATATATGCATACATATTTACATATAGGTATATGTATTTATATGTCTCTCTCTCTCTCTCTCTGTCTATATACATATATATATATATGTATATATATATACATTCCTAGCGAAGGACTCTGTTTCACTCAGGTAGTTTGGTACTTTGGTACTGTCACCTTACAGACAAATCATTATGGCCATAGGGAACTGATACTGTGTCCAGAGGACCATTCAGCTTCACCAGAAAAAATAGGATGTTAATATGGAAGGAGTGTGTAAAAGCAGTGGTTCTCTTCTGAGTTGCATGAATGAAGGTTTTTATATCTAATTAACTCAGTTATTCCCTTCAATAATATTTAGAAAACAGAAACAGAGTAATAGAGTTACAGAGCCACCATTTCCATTTTTAAAGCTGTTGGCCTCATTCAATTTAAATATACTGTTTGCTTATTTATTGCTATAAAAGATTCAAACAAGTTACAAACAAAAACAGAAATTAATTCACCAATCAGGCTGTTAACTGTGAGAAATATAAACAAGCACTTAATATGATTTAAAAGTGGAAAAAGGGTTTTCTGCCCTAAAATTACAACTTGGCATTTCATAGCTGTGACTAAAGCACAAGGCTGATTTAATTTGGTTAATTAGTCTTTGTGTATTTGGCTATGTGTATGTTAAGGAATATTTGGTGATTTTATTAAATATCTTAGACATTTAAATGACCCCTGAGTCACTTGTATTTTAGCTTTGACTTTTACACTGTTTTGTACAGACATAGTCCAAAAGCTAAAGATCATCTTGTTAACTGTGACATTATAATGTCTTTATTTTTTTAGGAATTACAAATAAAATTACGTGTGTTTTTAAGCATAGGTCTACCTGTTTGGAAATACTTAGAAGAAAAATTACATTTTTCAAGACCCAGAAACTACTGCTTAAAAATAATATATACAATTTGTTGGCTTACGTGCAGAATTTAGTTTATTACTGTCTTCTGACAAATTTACTCAGTGTTAGTTAAAATACTAGGTTCTGGAAATTAAAAAAATCTATATAGTGATCCTTACTATTAAGAAGTTGATAATCTCACATTTGAATGTGCATGTGCACATATGTAGAAAAGTTGAATAAAGACTAGAACGTGTGAAAACATATTTTAAAATATTTTACTTTTATTTTTTTAAATGTTTTTTTTTTATTTATTTTCGAGAGAGAGAGAGACAGCGTGAGCAGGGGAGGGGCAGAGAGAGGGAGACACAGAATCTGAAGACAGGCTCCAGGTTCTGAGCTGTCAGCATAGAGCCTGACTTGGAGCTCAAACCCACGAACCCTGAGATCATGACCTGAGTCTAAGTCGGACACTTAACCGACTGAACTACCTAGGCACCCCAGTGTATAATTATTTTAAAACTTGCCATCATACCTTTGATAAAATTGGTGAAATTCACTTGACAGGCATTTTTACCCAATATATTGAAAATTAAATTAAAGAATATGAAATGACTTTCATAGATTTGACTATATTTCTCTTATAATCTTTGTTATTTCTATGTGCATGATAAACAATGTGTAACTGGGATTTGATACATCACTGATTAGGTAATGCTTATATTTAAGGTTGTAAATATTCTCAATAAGCTCTTGTATAGAATATTCACGTCCTTTCTGAAACATTCTAGCAAGTCCTATGGTAACCAAACCTCAGCTAATTCATCATTCCTATTTTCTCACTCACCAGCTAAAGCAATTTCCTTCCATTTGTGTGCCAGTTGGCACTTCAGGTTTCTTTTCAATTATGATTTTAATTTTTTTGAGTTGTATTTGGCTTCCCATATCATTCCAATTTTAGGTAGTACCTCTTTCTCAGTACGTGACTCACAAGCCATTCTTTTTTTTTTTTTTTTTTCATTTCTTTCTTCTTAACTCAAAAATGTAAATTCCCCAAATTTGCCAAAGGATAATGATTTCATATTACATAGTTACAGGCTCACACCAAAGCTGTTTAATTTTAAAGTCACTTCCTCATATCCATTCTCACCTACACTGTGTAATGCCATTATGGCCTCTTGCTTTCCCTGTTATTGCAGTACTACAAGAAAGTTCTCTAAAACATGACTTTTACCTACTCAAAAATGTTCAGTCAGCCCTCATTTCTTACCAAATTACATTCTAATTCCTAGTCTAACATTCAAGAACAAGTATTCCTGCTGAGGTTCTAATAATTTTTCTGGTGAAGTTTTTATTGTTTATATGTAGCCTATATATCCATTATACCTCATTAGCATTAAAATGCACCATGAGCTTCACCAAGTAAGACTGCTTGCTTACAAGGAAGAAAAGTGGCCACAGTTTGGGGCAGAGAGGAAATTTGGGAGGTGACAGGATGAGACCTGTCACTGGCTTAGTCTACTAGGCTAAGCAAGTTGTGCAGACTAGCCTACTAGCAAAGGGAGGTTTTCAGATAGTCAGGCAGGGGTGGAACATAAGTATTTGGTTCTGGTTCATTCAAAATATTTGTTAACAAAATAGTGTAGCCCTCTGAATGCCCAAAGAAAAGAGCAGAACCTAGTTACAATTCTGAGATTGGGTTCAGAGGTCTTTCCCTTGTATTCATAGTAAAAGAATCATAAGCTGGAGTAAAAGCAGTAGCTCAGAGAATATGTACAGGAGCTTTCAAGTCAAATAAATATGATTAGATATGATTCTAAACTTAGCTTTGTTGTTTACTAGCCCTCATACATGAGGTAGTTCTTTAATTTTTTAAGCCGTAAAGTTTTGAAAATTTCAGGGGCACCTAGCTGATCCAGTGGGTAGAGTATGTGATTCTTGCTCTCAGGCTTGTGAGTTCAAGCCCCACATTGGGTGTGGAGCCTACTTTAAAATAAATACTTTTAAAAATTAATAAATAACTAAATGTATAAATAAATAAATAAGTGAAAATAAAACTTTTGAAAACTTCAGAACAAAACTCAGGTAGAAATCTTGAACTACAACATAGTATTCTCTGGGCTTAGAAATGGGTTCAGGCATCAACAGAACCTTCGGTTGTTAGGAAAATGGGAACGTAAGCTGATGACTAGGGTAGGAATTCAAAATATAGGCCACATGAAAACTGGGACATATGATTGGACACTTCAGCTTCTAAGAATCTGGATGCAAACTAGCCAACATTGACATAATATGACCCACGACACTTTACCAGAGGCAGTGACTTGGTATCTACATTTCCACTAGAGATCAAAACAATGATCCAGAAGACTGAGTGTGCCCTGGCTCAAGGCAGCTTCAAGCAGTCTAAAGAAGAACTCACAAACCCTCTCCCCTCCAAATTAAAAACCGGAATTTTTTTTTTTTTTTAAGGCACGATTGTGGCTCATTCTCATGATGAATAGTGCTCTGGGGTCCTAGAATCCTGCACGGTTATGAGGAGCATCTCAGATCTGTGTACATGAATGCATTTTATCTGAACCACATGGATCCACAGTTGGGTTAGAAACCTAATGAAAATACGTTATCTTAATATATCTGGTATCCCTGAATTTATTGCTGTTACAGGAGCCAGAACAAAACCACAGGAGTAATTTTTCTTATAGAATTTTGGCTCTTCTCCTGCCATCCTTAGCCAGAAGCACAATGCCTGAGTATTCAGAAAAATTGAAAAGAACAGGGAAAGAGTTATCTGCATTGGGGAAGGCCTCCCAAGTAGTTTGCTTCAGGTTACTATTTATTTTTCTCAAATATTTACATTCTCTTCTAACACATTCTAGAATCATCACGTTGAATTGTCTAAAGTATTCCATCTATGTGAAGAGCCGAGAAGATATTTATAAACTTGTATTGGCAGGAATACAGGCTAATGAAGATGTCAAATATTCATTATCTGGTTAAAACAAAAATACAGACTGAATTAATATAGGAAAAAGGAAAAATAACATAATGTCGTAAATAGTTGTGGAGTATCAATCATCCATGTCTATCTTTTGTGGAAAGAGTGATAATGCTGACTCATTTGTAGTTTATTTACAACTTTCATTGAAAGGGAAATTAACTTAAGCTATGTTTTACATTTAACCATTTCAGGTATGCCAGAATAGATTTTCATTTCCATTATTCAAATGTCAGAGCTGACACTCTAAAGCAAAGGTTCACTAATTGTTGGTACAGTTTTAATTTGGTTGCATTATTTCCTTTTAGGAGCAAGAGTCATGACTTTGATTATTATATCTATCTAATATGTACTCTTTTTAATGAGTACTGGAAGGATGTAGGAAAAATTTTCTACTTTCAAATACTGTAAAAACTGATGCAGGAATAGAGTTTAACCATCATTTCTAGAGATAACTATTAAAGGCACTGTGTGTGTGTGTGTGTGTGTGTGTGTGTGTAAAAAGCAACTATTAATAGCAAATGCTTATGTAGCACTGACAATGTGACAGATATATTATAAATGCTTTAAACATATAAACTAATTTAATCCTTACAGCAAACTATGTGTTAGGTACTTTTATTGAATGCATTTCATAGACACAGAGGGACGTATAGTATAAGGTATTCCAATAAAGGAAATGCAAAGTCAAGCTAAGAAAAAGATACCACACGTCCTGTTGCCAACATTAAAATTACTGGCCCTACAAGACTGATTTTGTGTAGTTCTGAGTCAAGCACTCCTAACCTTGTGTTCTGCACTACTTACCATAATACCAAGTGGGAGTGATTGGGACACCAGACCATGAATTCTCCTACCTGCATGTACATGGTTGTGGTCCACAAGATTACATGAGTACAGAGTCGATCACATATCCATATAATGAAATACATTTTAGAACTTGGGGATGTCTTAAAGAAACTGAGTCAGTGAAAAAATATATTATCCAACGGCTAATAAAAAGGGAAGATGCTATAAGTAAATGAAAACGTTCAGTTTGCGGAAGTATGTAATTGCCATAATTTATTTTTAATTGTGCCAAATTTTTTTAAAAAATTTTAATGTTTATTATTTTTGAGAGAGAGAGAAAGAGAGAGAGAGAGAGAGAGAGACAGGGGAGGGGCAGAGAGAGAGGGAGACAATGATTCCGAAGCAGACTCCAGGCTCTGAGCTGACAGAACCCTACTTTCAAAGCTGTATACATCTCATTGAAGATATATAGTAGTATGATTGTATATTGAAAATATAACAATCATGAAAAATGTAATTATATAAAAGATATGCTTGATATGGTTTCTAATTCTACATAAAACAATAATGTGATCAAGTAGCATTCAGTTTAGTAGCATTAAAATTACCTTAGTGAAAGTATACAAAATTCTCTAAGGAGGATCAAATGCACATCACTTTGCTTGCATAGATGCTCTTAACTCAAAAGCTCTTGCATATATGTTAAAAGATCTCCTCTGTCAAAAGAAGATAACAATATTCACTTTAATGAATGATTGTGAGGATTATAAATAATATTAGTTGTATATTGCTGTACCCATTGGAGTGTCTGATACAGATTCCTTTTTAAATGTATGCTCAAATAAATATTATTTTTTTATCATTATTAAGAGAGTTATATTTATTTATCTTGTTCTCCCATGTAGCTCTCAAAGGTATGCTAGGCTAGGGGCATGTGGGCAGCTCAGTCGGTTAAGTGTCCAACTTTGGCTCAAGTCATGATCTCACTGCTCATGAGTTTGAGCAGGCTTTCTGCTGACAGCTCAGCCTGGAGCCGGCATCACATTCTGTCGCTGTATCTCTGCCTCCCCCCACCACTCCGCTCGTGCTCTATGTCTCTCTCAAATATAAAATAAACATAATTTTTTTTAACTTATGCTAGCTTAAAAATTTTAGTCATTCTCATAGCACAATTTACTTGTTTATCCATTAATTTGGTCACTTAATATGTATTAATTGACTTCCAACTAAATATTAGTCACCATTTTATCTGTTGTAGATGCAATGAAGTATAGGAAATGTCTGAGAAGAATTTAGCCAGATGATCATGTAAAGCTTCAAGAACTCTTGCTATGTATTCTATCCTCAGTGAGCTTTGCTCCAGACCCCTCCCTCACACCAGAGACAGCGGGGCACCTTACCCTCTTATGGTTTGTTATACTTCCAAGTGCTCCACTTCCTTTTCCCTGGGCTAATCTCCCACCTTTCCTCTTATGGCTTCCTTTAATGTCTTCTCCTAACTAAATGTCCTCCTTTATGACATCTACATCTCCTCCTGAGTGACATTTGACCTTAGCAAGGAAAGAAACCACTTCTTTCCCAGCACCATAAATATTCCTGTTTTCTTTTCTAAAATAAATACCTGGATTTATTGCAGAAAAATTAAATAATACTTGTTTATTTTTAAGCTCTTCTTTTTTTCTCAGTAGCGTATCTACGTCATGATTTCCCTAAACCCCTCATCGGATCTTTCCCACCCCTCCCCCCAACACACACATGTACAAATGTATCTATATCATACATACTTTTCATTGAGAGGGCCAATCTTGCACAGCTTTAAGACTGATTTCAGTTTCCCAAATGATGGGGTGGAGTAGAAAATTTGGAGAATTTTCTCATATCCTTGGTGGTAACTTATCCTAAATGTGGTATCCAAATTGAAGGCATAAATAACAAGCTCCATTTAAAAATTATATAAGTTACACAGAATCGATAGTAAAGCATTATTCTATATAGCCTATCATCTGTAGTATAAACTGAGTGAAAAAGCTTGTTAGTCATCATTGATTAGTTAAGAATACAATGTGGCCTTTGAATGTATAGATGCTCTATTTTAACGTTTTTGGGAAAGCTAATTCATATGAAAATAAGTAACATACAGGTATCTCAGTATTGAAGTTGTTCAAATACACTGGTCTCTAAGATATAAAATCATCCTAAGATATTCTTTTTCTTTGCCAGAACTTTAGTTTCTTGGTCACAGAAACCAGTTTTGTGCAACAAGGGATATATAACAGATGGCAAAGCCACAGCTCAGAAAAGAAAAAATAATCATCCCTTCTGGTTTAGATAATCCCTGGAGCTTTGCTTTTAGAATAAGACTAGTTTCCTGCAGCAATACCTTAAGAAGAAGAATGAGGTTTTGTGGTTGGAATTTGTGACTAGAAGTGAGGAATACTAGGCTGTAATTTTGGTTACATCATTTATTCATTGTCTCTTACAGTGGTAAAGTAGCACTGATTAATAAATAAATATTGACAGACTGTTTCCAGGACTCTGTGAAAAGCACACAAGGCAAATATTCATTGTCACCAGAAATATTTAAAATATTGGTATTTAAATATCAAATGGCAAAATAAATGAAACATAGGAAAGACTTCTTTTTGCCAGTCTGAAAATATGTAAAATCATACAGAAACTAAGAATGACTGTCTCAGGGTTGTTTTTTGTTTTTTGTTTTCACAAGACTGAGAGAGTGGTATTGAAAAGGGTAGAATTATCTTCTCAAAATACAGTCTATAAATCTTTCTTTGGATTAGTATGTCTCAGTTTCCCTTTACCTTCAACTTTTACATGGTGGGAAAGAATTCCTCAGGAGTTGAGCAGAAATATCACTTTACTAAATATCCATCTATGAATACCCATGTCCAAAGGAAGTGAGTTTAATTTGATAAAATAGTCACAACTAGGCAAGGGTAGCATCTGACCCTTGGAAATAGAAGTTTTTTGGAAATCAGAACACTAATTTGAGAACCTGAAGTTCTCATGTGCCCACTGACCCCCGAGAAGGAACAACCTAAGTAAATGAAGTGCTGGATGTGAATCTAGAAGGCGAAAGAGGGGGGACGAGTCACTATCAGATGCTGTGTAAGAAAGTACTGCCAGAAGAAAGGTAGAGAAAGAGGCTTTGAACACAAAGACTTGACCTCGGAGCTTAAAGGGAGAGGTCGTTCTCTCTCCCGTCAGATAAATCATGATCTACGCTTGCTTTGGAGTTCTCATAGAAAAGGTACAAACAAGAACTGAAGTCCCATTCTATTTAATCTGTCTAAAATAGGACAAGAAATCTTTATCATATTTTATCTGATTTTTAGCCACATGGTTTTGTTTTTTTCTTTTACTGGTTTATTAAGCTATTTGGTTCATGACACTCATTCCATCTAAACCGTTTTCTTTGCCTTTATGAATATAAACACACCAATTTTTGCTACATTTCAGCACTAGCAAAAATTAGCCTCTTTTATAAAATTCTGTTCTGAGACTTTGTTGCTTTTCAGTTTCATTTATGGAGAGCCAATGCACACACCGCTGATGAATCAGATTAGGGAAAATCACAGCAGGCATTGTTTAGTTTCCCTGTGAGGATTACTGTTACAGAGCAGGTACACATTCTTGTCCCAAAACAGGGGATCTGAGCGTGATGCCAGTGCCCATATGTTTATGCATCTTAATACTTTAAATGTTACCTGATTACATTGTATGAAATTCTAATTATATACTGAGGAAAATTAAAGGTAATAGAAGTCTGTGTTTCTGAATGCATTATGGCCCTGGTTCCCTAATGTCCTGGGGGAACTATGTAAGTTTTAAAACAGGTAGCGTGGTAAACTCGCTTTACAGTAGATTTGAACTACAGATGCATTACTTGTTACAAGTTCAAAGAACCCAGTAGAGAATAAAATAAAATAAAAAAATTAAAGTGCCCAGCCTGTTTTTGATGAGTGTTTGACATTTATTACTTCCTTTGGCTTATTTTTTCCTTTAAAGAAATGTTGTGTGATTTAGAAGGACCAAACCTCTAGCTGCTATGGAGTCAGAAATTAAGTTAGTCAGAAAATGATATTCCCTTGTCACCGTTTGATTCATGGAAAGTCATGGAGACACTGTCTTTCCCCAAATGATTTTTGACAGTTTTCTAAATCCCCCTTTCAACTATCTTAGCTGTCTAGGTCTGGAATACCTATGCCATGGGAAAAATCAGAGAGGAAAAGAGAAAAGCAAAAATGTAATATATTACCCTTACATTTCATTTTTTTCCAGCATCCATTTCTGCTTTACCAGCAATGAGAAAAGTTGTCAAATAGACTGGAAGAGGTACTGCCTTGCCGGGCACAACTGAGCTTCTATCCAGGGAGAAAAGTCATTATAGGGTTCAGAATACTTTTTATTTATGTCTCAT
Organism: Hyaena hyaena; assembly: GCF_003009895.1. Lineage (NCBI taxonomy): Eukaryota > Metazoa > Chordata > Mammalia > Carnivora > Hyaenidae > Hyaena > Hyaena hyaena. Next base: position 359,671 of record NW_024081480.1, on the reverse strand, counting down.
AAACAAGTTTAAAAATAACACCAAAAAAGGATGTTAACCATATGCCATCTCACAGTTTGTGACTAAAGGGGATAAAGTTACCAAAGTTCCCTCAAGCCCTTTGAACTTCAGAGCCAGTGTGCATTTTCCATTCCATTGTACAATATGATAAACAGTAACCCCTTCATTGCTATTCTAGACTGTGTGGTAGTCTCTCTTTGTTCAGCAAACTCACTGTAGCACATCATTTTTATTACTGTAGCTGACCAGAATACTTCAAACAGATGCTTATATTCACCAGGCTTTTGTTTTCCTCATTTGTCCCTTTTAAAAAAATCCTTTTAGATAAAATCATGATTGAAAAATCAGAGATTAAGGAATGTGCAAAAAGAATTCTTAGGTCTCAGAGCAATGACAGATTATAAAGATTTTTAAAAATTTTTTAAATGTTTTATTTATTTTTGAGAGAGAGAGAGAGAGAGAGAGAGAACATGTGGGGGAGGAACAGAGAGAGAGAGACACAGAATCCGAAGCAGGCTTCAGGCTCTGAGCTGTCAGCACAGAGCCTGATGTGGGGCTCAAACTCACAAACCATGAGTTTGTGACCTGAGTTGAAGTCAGAAGCTCAATCGACTGAGCCACTCAGGCACCCCTAGACTTTTAATGGGATTTTAAGAATATATTTCATCATTAAAAAATAGACAAGTTAAAGATAAATCATTACTTTCAGATAAGAATAGAACCTTTAGTATTACAAGACATAAGGTAGCTACATTTACTACCTTTATTTCATCAATTCACATACCATTTATAGAATTCTAAATATGGTGAAACAACATTCTTCAATCTACTTTAACATGTCATTTCTTATAAAAGAAGGAGAGTCACATTCATAGATATTCTCTACATTTTGTAAGTATTTAAGGATAAAAAAGGCCTGCAAATGTGCAAAACTGACCAACCGTACAGAGAATGAAGTTGGGATGTGATGCTGCCGTCATCGCATCACAGTTGTCACCCGTCACCTATACCATGTTCTCAAAGCTCCATATGCTAATTGCATGTTGTATTTTATTCCTGTGCTTTGGGGAAGGATTCTAAATCTCTACATACTCAGTAAAGGTGGATAAAAAGTGACAGAAGCAGGAGTGTTTCATCTGCCATCACAGCAAGAAGGAAGTCACAGTTTTAGAAGGCTTGCCCATTTTACCAGTTCGCAATTGTTTAAAGGATCGGAAAACATCAGAAGGTTGCAGAATGTTTCTGGCTTTATTTCTGGAGGTGATTTTAGTACGGCTACCAAACTGTATGTATTCTCCCACTTTCTCATTAGCAATATTGGTTCTCATAATAAGACTGATGATGACTGTGACCTCAGAATGAAATTATGTGTGTTTTGCAGTCAATGAAAATAATACAAGGACACAGGAGAGATCGTTCTTCAGGGGAGATCTGAAGTTTTTGGTTACACCAGAGAGAAGGGACGGTATTGACTCCAGAGATAATCACCGAAGACTATAAATTTGAATACTTCCCTAGGTTTCAAGTTGCAACAAAGTTCTTGTGATGTAGCAGATGTGTTGTTGTGCATTTCTGGCTAAAATTCCACAATCTTTGTGAGAGGGTCAAGGTTCACCATTGAAGGGGAGCCTGGCCATGAAGGAGTGCTGCCTTTGAATGAAGGTAGCCATGGAGACCTTAGGTGGAGACAGGAGTAAGCTTTCCAAAATCTCACTTCTTTTTTTTAAAAGTTCATTTATTTATTTAGAGAGTGAGAGAGAAAGAGAGAGAGAGGGAGAGCAAGCAATGGAAGAGTATAGAGAGAGGGAGAGAGAGAATCCCAAGCAGTCTCCATGCTGTCAGCACAGAGCCCAATTTGGGGCTCAAACTCATGAACCCTGAGATCATGACCTGAGTCAAAACCAACAGTCAGATGCTTAACCGACTCAGTCAACCAGGCACCCCCCAAAATCTCACTTCTTTATGCCTCAGTTTAGGGAGGCATATCGTGAAGGTCAAAGAATAGTAGCCTTACAGAGTGATGAAAGTGGTGGAGGTAATATATATGCAGATTTAAAGGAAATTCTGTGTCATGATAAATATAAGAAGTATATTTATTATATTATATTATATTATATTATATTATATTATATTAAGAAGTATATTAATTGTTATTTCTATTTGCTATTTTATTATTCACCTTTGAGCCACGGCCTGCTCATCCTAGGTCCTTAAAGTTCCTAGGTCTACTTTCCTTGATGATCTACTTTCAAGTTAAAGCTTTGGAGCCTCATCTTAATTCTATCTACTTTTTGCTTTGACTTTGTCCCCAGCAGACAGAAATAGAACTCAATAAGACATACATGCTTCATAGAGGAAGTACTTGTCAAATTTTAGTTCATTAAAATGTGAAGAAGGCCATTAGAAACAATGCTCTCAGGAAACTCTTATCAATGTCTTTTGGTACATTTGTGTAGGTAGAAACACATGGTCGTGGTGGCATGAAAAATAGGGAAAACTAATGCATGATGATAAAAGCCAGATTGGTAATTTTTACTTCTCTAGATGGCGGGTAATGTCTGGCAGGCAGCACAAGGCAAGCAGCTAGGATACTGGTAATCTTTTATATCTTGATTGAGTAATAGTTACTTGTTACCTCCATTTTATAACAATTTGTCAACTGGCATTTAAAATAGGTACACTTTACAATTGTCAAAGTAAGAATAGAAGTGTTTTAAAAACATTTGAAGAAGAGGTATCTAGAAGAAAGTAAGGATTTTCATGAAGTGCATAGTGTTTAAAAATCTCATTGGAATATGATGGGTTTTTGTCCTCTGGTTTAGGAAAGTCCCTAAGTCACTGCACCTTAACTCTTAGGGACAATCCCTTCTCGTCTTAGGCCTTGCGTTCGGTTTTGTCCTCCTTCATTCTTTTTTTCCCTAGTTAGTTTCCATGACTTTTAAATCATTTCCTGTTATTTACTGAAAATTTTAGCACCCAACTCAAGTTGTTTTTTTCCCCATCCAAATCCTACTGCTATCTTATGCAAATTCAATGTCTTTGTTTTTGCTCAGCTGACAACCTGCCCTCTCAGTTCCTTGGGCTCATGTCCATTTGTCTCGACCTCAGTGACTAAGTTTCATAGCCACATATGGGCCTTGTCATCACCATGAGGGGCTTGGAATAAAGGGTTGAGACAACTAAATCTAACACAGCCTCCTTCCTTCGGGCACTCTCCTTCAGCAATTTCCAGTAAAGCAGTTCAGTGCTTTGTCTCATTCACATATCCAAATAACCTAACGGTTGTATTTTCTCAATAATTGCCATTTTTTTCATTTCTTTGCAATCTTCCCTGTTTAACTTATAATCCACTCTCAGGATAACACCTCATTTCTCCAGGCCAGTTGAACTCCCCTGCATCTTTCTGCCAAAGCCCAATCTTGGATCATTTGAACCGCCTGTCATCTCCACACTTCCGCCAGAACTGCTGGAGAAAATCACAAAACGATCAGTGTTAAGATGGCAACAGTGCACTCTCGAGATGCCCAGCACCAAATCAGCCTTGATTCTGCCCGGTGCTTCTTCATGCCCCTCGTCAAGTCTCTCTCCACTTCTCCACAGCAGCCATATCAATGTATCTATCTTTCTTGCTTGTGGTCTTTCCCTTTCCTCATCCCTGCCTCTCAGAGATAATTCAGCCACTTTCAGCAGTGGACAAAGAGATAACCATCAGATGAGAGCTACCCAACTTTCTGCCACTTAATGGATAAATGTGAGGATTTTATCACTTGTAATTTTCTTATTTCCTCTCAACACAGTAACAAATGGATTCTTCCTCCTATTTGATTTGAGTCCTGGACCTCATTCTCTATTTCCTTCTTGGAGCTCTCACCCTCCCTTTTATTCTTTCACTCCCATAGCCTTGACCCTTAAATTCTATACCAGACAAGTCTTACCATGATTTTCAACTGTCTTCCATCTAAAGCTTCCCTCCACTCCACACCTTCCACTAGCTACCACTCTCCCTTTTCTCTTCCTTTCACATCTTAATATGTTCCTATATGTAGATATCTATATATGTGTATTTATATATAAACACATATGATACATATATTTGCAATAGATGCATTATATATCTATATCTAACCATAAAGTATAATACATATACACAATTATATAATACATAGATTGTACCCCTTTCTAACCCTTCCCCACTCATGCTTTCTCTCTCAGAAATAAATGATACATAGATTGTATACCTATACTTATTTTGCATACTTTTTTGTCTCTACAAATCTGATCTCGTTAAAGTTGCAGATAAATGATACCTAGGTCACTTAATCTAGTCGACATTTTGCAACTCTTACCATAGATTGTGGCTATTTTGGACTTTCTCTCTGCTAAACTAGAAATTCTGTGAGGAGTAGGGCTAGATCTATCTTGCTACTCTTGAATCTCCAAACCCCACATACTAGATGTTCAATAAATATTTACAGCAGAGTTTAATTAATGCTTAAAAATCCATATAATACTCATTACTAGAACTTGCATTTAGAAAATTATTAGCCTTTGTGGTAAGCGTCTGTTACTTAAGCCCAAAGGAAATATTTGTAAAGCTTTTAGAGCTAAGCTTATTCAACTTTATTTAAATTCACACTTTCAGCATTTTAAAGTAAATTGATGCATTTATATAATGCAGTGTGTCTAAATGGATAGGAGAGTAAAATAATGTAGTTTATATCATCCAATATACCTTGCTTCTTTATTGCATAACAGAGGCTTTTAGTGCTTCTGTGTCATCCTGAATCATTCTACAGGTGAGAACTTGCTTTACTAATTTATATGTATGGGGAAATTTGGTTTTCATAAAAGATAAATATTCTTTTTTTTTTTTAATTTTTAATGTATTTTTGAAAGAGAGAGTGCTAGCAGGGGAGAGTCAGAGAAAGAGGAAGACACAGACTCTGAAACAGGCTCCAGGCTCTGAGCTGTCAGCAGAGCCTGACGCGGGGCTCAAACCCACAAACTGTGAGATCATGACCTGAGCCAAAGTCAATTGCTAAACCAACTGAGCTACTCAGGTGCCCCAAAAGATAAATATTCTTAAGAACAAAGGAAATATCTTAGGTAAGCAATAATTTTCTGAAGGTTCATCACTTGTGATGAGACTTTCAACAATGGATCTTATGTGTGTAGCCCATTTTGTTGTATATGCTACCACAGACTCAATATTACATCTGGAAACACAAAACAAAACAAAATATTCCTCCCATGTTATCCTGTGTTTGCCTTTATATGGAGCCCAGTATTTCCCTATCTGCGTATGAATGGTTCTTCCATCTTTTATCTTTCATAACTGATTGCCAGTCCTATCTCCCCATGGCTGGCTATTAAATTATGTGATACTATATTTTAGCAGCACCAAAGAATCATCTTCTACCAGGTAACAGTCACAGGCTCTCATGTCGATCTTACTCTGGCTCAATACATACCAAAATCTCTCCAAAGAGCAATGACATTCAGGGATGGAGCTTTTGCTGTCCCTCCACTCTAACAGGCACTCAAGAAGAGTCTAGTTTTTGGATTGATTTGAATATTCAAACTGTTACATATCATTTGACTCCTAATAGAATTACTCTTTCGAATTAGGGAATATTATTTTTCAAAGCCGTATTATTTTATACGAATTTGTGGCATCAAATTTCTCAGGACCCTAAGCATAAGTTTCTCCAGTCTCAATACCAGAAATAAGTATATGGTGTGGTCTCTGCAATTGGTTTCTTTCTTTCGTGGGCCTTGAATCACATTCTTGACTATGAACCTTCATTGTCTATGTAGCAGCTCAGAGCAAGACAAGAAAGTCTAGGTTCTCTTATTCCAGGTTAATCAGAAGAAAGCTCCTAATCCTTGTAAACTGTCATTTCAGTGACCCAAGGATTCATACTCGTTGCTCTCAGGATAAAACAAACCGCTTTTGCTGCTCTAGTGAAGCTCAGTATGTGGCGAGGCCAGATGAGTCATGTAATAATAAGTTTCGTGTAAAGAGCACTGGGGCGGTCACTAGACGTGTAGCATGGTTTCTGCGGGACCTCTGCTCTGTGGATAGCCTTTCAAGATATAAAGAAATATAGTTTTCTTGAGTCAGCCTTCTGGCTCAGAAACGGTCTCCCTGTCTTCACTTAAGCATAGATGTCCTCACTTTAGGATAAATGAGAACACAGTGCTTATCCTGGAGTCAGTTCTTCTGACCATGTGTATCAGCTTCCAGTCCTCCTGTCCACTTGGAAGCAGACTCTTGGCTTTGGATCATGTAAATCAGTCCTCCTGGCTTCTAACCTGCTGTTTCTCAGTCTGAAATTCCAACCCAGCTGCTCTCCTGATGACTAACCAAAACATAGCACCTTGGATCAGGAAATGATACTTTTCGTTTCAACCAATGCTCCTGAAAACCCAATGTGCCATGACGCTGCTAGAATTAAAGATAGCCAGTTGCATAGAATGAGGAAACCAATAGTGTTATTAAAGCTATAGTATGTTGCACTTTGACCAACATTACCCTGCTGTATAAGTGGCTTAAAAACCATGAGTTATATTTGAACTTACTTATATTGTGAAATCCTTATAAGAAAAACCCTACAGAAAGTATAAGCTCTATGAAGTTATAACTACAATCTCATATACATTTAGTAAGAAATACTTAACTCTTCAGGAGATTATCTCCATTCTGGACATGGGTGTATTTTGTCAAATTGAACAGAAACAAAAGAATCAAATAATATTCCATAATTGACAAGTCAGAGTTGATTCCTAATAAATTTTGTAGGAAGTGATGAAATCAGAATAAAATACTATAACTCTGGAGTTTTTCCTTTATTGCTTACTTTTTAAAAAAACCTATTGTTACAGGTAGCCATTTGGAGAAAGTTTCCATTACGTAGAAAATAGTGAACTGTCAACTTATATTGAATTGTGAAAACAGATTAAAATGAAAATGTGAAGTGCCAAGCTTGTTTTAGAGTTAAAAAAATCACATTGGCCTGTGGCCAAAATATTTGCCTCCCAAATGTCATCTTTAGAAAATGTTTTAAACCCTCTGTGATTGTCTACCCCTCCTCTCAACTCCCAGTGGTCTGAAACAGACTCACAGAGTCCCACACAGATGTAGACAGAGAAACTGCTCATTATCAATCAACGAACACAAACAAGTAGAAGACTGCTCAGTTTCCCCTGTTAAAGGTAAAGAGGCTTAAAGGCCCTAAAGAGTTTATTATTCTGGGCCTGAGATCGTCAGAGTCATTTGATTTTGACCTGCACAGTAGCCACAAAGGTTAAATTGAGGTTAAATTTCCCAAACAAAATGGGAGCAATTAAACAGTTAAATAATGTTGCTTTGTTTTTTGTTTGTTTTCAACCCAGACTCCGAAAAAAATAATAGTGCAATCAAAATGCAAACAAAATGTAAATTTTTATAGATTTCAGTGATACATAAGATATTGCCCTTTATGCTTAACTATATGTTTTTGCACACTATTTTCTTTTACTAAAAGTAATATTAAGAGTAATATATATATAAGTATATATAGTAATATGTGTATATAGTAATATGTGTATGCACACACACACACACACACACACACACAGCCAGACTGGTAATAAGACTTTCCTCTTTGCAATAGGATATGTAACATCTTTTGAAGTCTGTCATTCAATTAGGCAGGAAAAAAGTCAGCTGTATTGAAATGGCATATTAATATTATTTATATTTGTTTGAATATGGTCAATTAGAAAGAAAACTCTTCATAGAGCCAAAAGATGTGGATGTAGCTATTTTCCCTGTTTTAGAACATTATACAAGTATAACCCACCTTATTTTATGCATATAATTTTCATATTTATTATCTCACCTGACTTTAAACATAACTTTTTGAAGGTAGAGGGGCATTTGACAAATGAGAAAATAGAATATATGATTTGCACAAAACCACATATTAGTAAGAGTTGGAGCCAGACTCTAGTTCACTACTGATTGCATGCATTACATTAGATCAGACCTCTTAAGTATCACTTCTCTTTAAGTATCCTGGAGTATTTGATGTTATTTCTAATTTTAAAAATATATTTTTGGTGGGATCTGAGTGGCTGAGTCAATTGTGCATCCAGCTTTGGCTCAGGACATGATCTCATGGTCTGTGAGTTCAATCCCTGTGTCGGGCTCTGTCCTGAGAGCTCAGAGCCTGGAGTCTGCTTTGGATTCTGTGTTCCCTCTCCCTCTGCCCCTCTCCCACTTGTGCTCTGTCTCACTCTGTCTCTCAAAAATAAATGCTATTTTTTAAAAATATTTTTGATGGTATTGTTAAAGAATAACTTTTTAGTACTATAAGCAATAGTTAACATACTATTCACTGAATCTTGTGTGTCTGCAAAAATATCTTAACTCACGACAATGAAGAATGGGAGACCTGAATGCGTTGATTGTATCTGCATATGTTGGCAAAAAGAAGTAAAAAAAAAAAAATTGGACTGTGACCAATGTAAGTGTTCTTACTAAATTCTTTTTCCAGCTTGGTCTTAATTGCTATTCTAAGAACAAATACCCCCCTACCTTAAATTAATCTGAAAGAGTTTCAGGTGGAGGGGTTAATAAAAGGAGAAGGGTAGATGTGGAAAGTGACCCCTTCAGAGGCCCTCTAGATAGTGGACAAGCTGCAGATCCAGTAGCTAATGGGGACAGGGCTCCCTTGAGGAAACAGAGCACTGACATCCAACAAGATAGAGAGAAGCACTTCATTCCTCTGAAACAGGAAAGGGAAAAAACTGAGTGGCATAAAATATCACACATTACTTGCCAAGTATCGACACACCCAGGTTTCCTATTCCACATGAGGTTAGAGCTTGGATCACAGATGTCCAGCTAAAGGTGGCCTTGCTCTGACCCAGATCGTGTCACGAGGGAGAGAACAGTCACTCTAAGGAGCATTTCTTTTTTTGTTCTTTGAAGCCCTACCTCCTCATAAGGAGTCATTGGGCTACTAAAGGTCTTAAGGAACCCTTTTATAGTGTCTTCTAGGTAGAAATTGTCCCAACATACACTGTGTATTTAAAAAAAAAAGACATCAAAGAGGGTTTTTTTTAGGCGGTATACTTCAAGAAAACTTTTTAGCACTATAAACTTCATTGACATGCTGTTTATTGAAACATGCGTCTGAAAAAATATGTTAACTCCGTAGATAACTGGGCTAAAGAATGCGGCTGTTATCTTCAAGCAGAATAAGGAGAGACAAATTCTACAGGAACCTAAATGTCTATCTGCTGACTCTCAAGAAAAGACAAATGAGTGGTTGGTTTATGGTAAAATGGTTATTTGACCACATGCCACAATCTGCCAGCAAAAGGTGACACATCTCATGGATCCCTTTCGTTGTTGTGAAGTGTTTGCTTGCTGGAGCATGCAACCCAGAAACCTAAGTGATGCAGAAAGGGTTTCTACTTCTTACTTTGCCAAAATGGTGTGGTCAACAATGTGAAGTAGTTTTGCATTCCATATCAATAATTTTCCTTCCAAAATTATTAACTACTTTCTTAAAGGGTAGGCTAGAAATTACTTGAAGAGAAAGCAAAGTATTAGATACCTTTTTTTTAAAAAAATGGACAGGAGAAAGTTAGGATTAATTATATTTATTCAGTGCTAGTGATGTCTGCTTTTACTGGAAAAGGGACCACAAATTTAAGTTTCTACTTTGAGGTGATAAAGGTGGGTAAAATGTATGGTTATTTATCTACTTACAGGATCATGACAAGAAAGCCTACTTTATACCGTCCAACACAAAGAAAATAGTAATTCAATGTGTCTCATTTTCTAGACACGAAGAGCCAACTTAGTCAATTTGTGTAGATGTAATCCAGAAGATAAATCAGGACTAAAAGATTGTGAAGAAATAATTTACACTCAGCACATACTTTACTTCTAAACACTGAGGGGATCACCATCTGTCATTTTTAAGGTCTTCTAAGAGTCACACTTCCTGAGCAGCCATATTGTCCTCTGGACAGCTCCCTCGTGGTAGTAGTGAAGGTGGTTGATGCCGGGGTCCTCAGTTTGGTAGCTCATCAAGTTTACTCAAAGAATTTTTGAGGAAGAACAGCTATTTATTCAATATCGTGTAGGTATTTCCCTTGTCCTCTGTCTCTGTTAACTGGCCAGTAAAATGTTTGTTATGGATTAGTAATTTTTTTCATTCTTTATTGATTTAGCTCTTCTTAACCAAAAAGTTCTTGTTTTTGACACTTACTTTGTTTACAAAGTGGATAACTTCTTTCCCAATTATAAATGTTACAGACCAACTTTAAGATATCCTTAAATTCAGGGATCAGAAAGAAAGAGAAAGGATTGCTACATTTTGATATTATTATTTTTTTTCATTTTTTCCTAAAATGTAAAATGATAGATCAGAAACAAATATGTCAAGATGTCAAGGTTGGCTTAATCTTGGTAGTGAGATCTAAATGCATGTTATATATATTCTATTCTGTAGTTAGATATTTAAAAAATTTTAAAGGCAAAAAAAAGTTCTCTGTGGAGCCACCAGAGGTTAGAAATAAGAAATCTAACTCAACTGCATAGCTATTACTCAGAATTGCTTACTTTAAAAACTTGGGAATGGGTCTTTTTAGGCTTGCTTTTATAATCTACATTCTCATAAATCTTGGTGTATTTTACTCTAAAAATTTTTTAATGTTCATTTTACTTTTGAGAGAGAGAGAGAGAGAGAGAGAGAACAAGTGGAGAAGGAGCTCGAACCCATGAACTGCTAGATCATGACCTGAGCCAAAGTCAGCACTTAACTGACTTAGCCACCCAGGCACCCCTTGTTTGTTTGACTTTCTACAAAATCTTTTCATCCTGTGTACAATTTGACATTTTAGGTTTTCTAAATATTCATATTTCACCAAATTCTGCCACCCACAGAATTTCTGATATCATTAATTATACTTAAAATCATGATTTATAATCATATCATCATGTTGCTTTGGGTCGTTTTGCAATCATTATAGAGCTGTCTCCTATTAGTAGACTTGCATTGTTTTTAATCATTTTCCGCTGAAAATAGTACTGTGATAAATAACCTTGTGTAAATCATTTTGATGACTTCCTTAAGACTAGTTTTTAGATAGGGCACCTGGGTGGCTCAGTCGGTTAAGCGTCCGACTTCAGCTCAGGTCATGATCTCATGGTTCGTGGGTTTGAGCCCCGCATCAGGCTCTATGCTGACAGCTAGTTCAGAGCCTGAAGTCTGCTTTGGAATCTGTGTCTCCCTCTCTCTCTGACCCTCACCTGCTCATGCTGTCTCTATCTCTCCCTCAAAAACAAATAAAACATTTAAAAAATTTTTTTAAAAGACTAGTTTTTAAAACTTAAATTACAGTGGTGCCTGGGTGGCTCAGTCAATTGAGCATCCAGCTTTGGCTCAGGTCATGATCTCCCAGTTTATGAGTTTGAGCCCCGCATCAGGCTCTGTGCTGACAGTTCAGAGCCTGAACCCAGCTTCGGATTCTGTGGCTCCTCTTCTTTCTGCCCCTCCCTGTTTTCTCTCTCTCAAAATAAATAAATACTAAAAAATCTTTAAAAAGGAAATTAAATTACAGGGTCAAATATAATACTTATAGCACTTACACATATATACACATCAAACTTTTCTGGGAAAGTATAATTTCTCTTCTGAGATGAATATGTTAGCATTTAATTTTTGACACCCTCCTCTAAAGTGAGAAAACAAACAAATTAAGGATTGGGATTTTTGTCATTCATGGGCAACAATATATTAGTTCACTTTTATTTGCATTTATTTGATTGCCTTTCAGGTTAACCATTAAATTATATGTGAATTACATGGTTCCTTGAAGTTCTAATTTTAGTGTTGTTATAATCAGGGTTTAGTAATTTGATTTTTTATACATATATATTAGAATGATCAATCTTGTGTTATATATGGAATGAAATAATACTACTAGCTTGTATTTTAGGTTTGGCATACATAAGTTTAAGATTTTATGCAGTCAAGTATTTTGCTTGCTAGGGTTTTTTTTTTGCCATTTTTCCATTTTATTTTTTAATCAACTGTAAACATTTATTTTATTTGTTTTAATATAATTTATTGTCAAATTGGCTAACATACAGTATGTACAGTGTGCTCTTGGATTTTGGAGAAGATTCCCATGGTTCACCCAGTGCTCATCTCAAAGAATGTGCTCCTCAATACCCATCACCCATTTTCTCCTCTCCCTCACCCCCCCATCAACCCTCAGTTTATTCTCTGTATTTAAAAGTCTCTTATGGTTTGCCTCCCTCCCTCTCTGTTTGTAACTGTTTTTTCCCCTTTCCTTCCCCCATGGCCTTCTGTTAAGTATCTCAAGTTCCACATATGAGTGAAAACATCATATCTGTCTTTCTCTGACTAACTTTTTGACTTTTTGGAAAGTCCTATTAGTTTTCTATGATTGGAGTAATCCATTAATTACCACAGACTTGGTATCTTAAAATAATAAGAATTTATTCTCTCATGATTCTGAAAGCCAGGAGTACAGCATGTGTATCACTAGGTCAAAATCAAGATCAGCAGTCCAAATGTCCTTCCAGAGGTTTTAAGAGAGAATCCATTCCTTGCCTCTTCCAATTTTGGAGTCTTCTCCATCTTTGGCCCATGCCTCCTTCAAAGGCTATGGTGCTCCATTGTCCAATCTCTCTGCTTCCATCTTCACATTGACCTTCTACCTTCTGAGTGTGTATCTAATTGCCTCCTGCCCCTCTGTTGTAATTTTTAGGAAATTAACTTTTCTACCGTGTTGTATCAAACCTTAAAATTTACTTCGGGTGGTGTCTGGGTGGCTCAGTCGGTTAAGCGTCCAGCTCTTGGTGCCGGCTCAGCTCATGATCTCACAGTTTGTGAGTTCAAGCCCTGCCCTGGGCTCTGTGCTGACAGTGTGGAGCCTGCTTGGGAGTCTCTCTCTGTTCCTTCCTTTCTGCCCCTCCCCTGCTCACTCCGTGTCTCTCTTTCAAAAATAAATAAAGTTTTAAAAAATCTAAAAAAGTATTTACTTGAAGATAATACTTTTTTTTTAGAACCTCTTATTTTTTTTATAGGTTTTTTTTTTATTTTTTTTTAATGTTTTATTTATTTCTAGGAGAGAGAGAGAGACAGCGTGAGCAGGGGAGGGTCAGAGAGAGAGGGAGTCATAGACTGAAACAGGCTCCAGGCTCTGAGCTGGCAGTCAGCACATAGCCCGACGCGGGGCTCGAACCCACGAACCGCGAGATCATGACCTAAGCGAAAGTCGGACGCTTAACCGACTAAGCCACCCAGGCGCCCCTCTTATTATTTTTTTTTGAATTCAGAATTGTCTTTACCTAGACTCCTAATGATAGAAGTAGTGATTGTCTAAGAATGTTTATCATGCATGGAAGCAACTTTATCAAAACATGGCCTCCAAAAATGATTAAAGTCAGTAACATGATATTGTCTTTAATTTTAACTCCTCAGATTTAGTACCTCAGATCTCATTATATTCCCCAATATATGTAAAAGAATATTCTAACCGCAGTTATTTTCTTTTATTATCCAATTCTTCACGTATAAAAAGAAATTGCTACCTATAAAATAATTGGTATTGCATATTTAGTCAGAAAGATAACCAGATGCTTTAAAAAATGAATTCATTAAACAAGATTTTCAAAACTTATTTTATCAAATAACAGTTTGAATAATTAAAACATATAATTTATTAAGTATGTCTTTTATTTTTCTTTGATATTTCAGTATAAAATGAGAACACAAGATGGCTACACAAAATGGGTTACTTAAAAAGTATTTTATGGATGAAATTGCCCATAGGGAAAGGACTTCTTTACAAAGAACCTTTGCCCCATTTTCTAAGATAAAATATCTAATGTTTCATAATTTGAAATGAATTTTCTGAAAACTAAACTGTTGACAAAGTAGATACCTAATAAGCCATTAATATGTTGTTGTTTTGCCTAATTATGCATAGTTACACAATCATGGAATCTTGCAGACCACTCTCAAATTTAAACTATCTTTAAATTGAAAAAAGTCTTATTTTAGTATTACCATTATAATGTACTTTTCTTGGTCTACATCTTAAAGTTCTTGGATTTGAAACATAACTTTAAATCACTGTAGTTTTCACAGATACAATTAAAGAGGAAAGATGTTCATATATACACTTTTCCAAATAAGTTTATATATGGAGTGAAGCACTTAAAATTCTTTTGGAAAATAGAACCAGCATAGAAAAATCTTTATTTTAAAAAAAAATCCTTATTTTTACTCATAAAAAATTAAGTAAATTATTTAACATTGTGTATGAGCGATTACCAGTAATCTATTCATAAACTGCAATTCCCCTCTTTCTTTAAGCCAAAAGATTTGCGGCAGCTGATTAAAATACATAAATACAATGAAATGGAAAGAAGTACAAAAATATTTAAGTTTGAATTAGTTAGTAATATGTATTTGATTCCACAGTTCTTTGCTTTGAATAGTATGCAGAAATAGACAATTTAGCAAATGGAGAAATTATTACAAAGACAACCAGCCTAAAAATCACAAGATGCTAAAATTAACTGGAATACTAACAAGTACTGATACACATATATGGATTGGCAAATATATAAACAGTACATAGAAAGATATAGATCTGTATATCAAGAAACTGATACACTGATATATATCAATAACTACTGATATATAAGCCAAAATGGAAAGTATACTTACTGCTGTTATCTGACCCAATATGATATTTTTAACCAAGAACAATATATTTTATATTTGTTAATTTTCCCCAATGTAATGTCATTAAAGAGGAAAATGATGCTTATTCTTCCCCAGAGTTGAGTTACTCAGTTTATACCTGTTAAACCGATGAGAAAATCAGATGGAATGATAATAATTGACTTGTCTCGGTGATAGAAAGCCGGAGCCCTCATTTCTTGCCTTTTGGGTCACACAGTTAGCAAATAGTAGTCCAGTTTTAAAACTCATATTACTTGGCTTGAAAATTAGACCATTTAGTCCCTGATACATTCTTTTTATTAGAACTTGTTGAAACTTTGATTGCCAGAAGGCAGAGGGTTTCCAGATCTCCTAAATCTAGACGGATGTTTTTAAAGTTCATTGAAACTCATTCAAATATGCAAATTTTGACACAAGACCCTAATTTGGCCTGTATTTTTTAATTAGCATTTCATTTTCTTTAATCACACTGTAGACATATAAATAGCATATAAATTGATAATTTCATAATTTTGTATAAGATACTTTTAATTTAGATAATATAGATGTCTGTAAAATTGGTACCCCTTTTCTCAATAATTAGGTTTCAGAAAAACAGTGATCACTGATATCTGGTGATTTAATTCCTTCTCATTTTCTTCAAGAGGTCTAGTTCACACTGTTACCTGTCACCAATGGTTTGGACCTTTACTGTGGCTACTATAGGTTAACCACTGTCCTGTCTTAAGTTTAGTTGAAAATGTAGTCAACGTCCGTCTGAGGAATTCTCATCTCCTATACCTGAAAAATAACCCATGCTTCACAAAATCTGGCTTCGTCAGTACTTCCAACACAACCTTGCTATTTGTCCATCTTGAGACCTGTACTACCTTCTTTTTTATGGATGAGTTGTCCAATAGTTCTTGAATAAACAACGATTATGATTCCCACTCTCCTATGCATTATTATAGAACTTTTTTAAAAAGCATTCCTGAAGCATGCTGTAAAGTGATTGTATGTGGGTCTTTTGCAGTTTAACTGTGTCACACCATAGTGACTAAAGGAGTAAACTTCAGAGCATGACAATCCATGGAATAGTGCAAAACTAATAGCAACCTGTGTTCTAGGTGAATGCTGAACTCCTTGTCTTGGTTGCATTCATGTTAGAGATTTTTAAAAAAGCAGGCATTTTAGAATGTGGCTATTCATTTATGGCTAGTAGACTATTGGGAAGATGAGTGTAATTGTCAATAGAAATAAAGTTTCCAGGGAAGTTTGAAAGGACATCCTGGAGGAAGGGTCTGGAATGTCAAGCTAATATAATGGTAATATCCTTTCTCTCTTGCAAAGGGAGACCATCATAATCAGAATGTTAGCAACTTAACACTGATGTCTGTATGACTAAACGAAAAGAGAATTAGCAATCTCTCTTAGAGGCTATTTTGGATATCTAGGAGAGAAGTGATTAATGTCCAAAATAGGCCGGTGTAACTGGAGGTGTAAAGGAAATAGCACCTCATCTAAAACTGTACTTCATTCACCCATTAACAAATATGTGATAGGCATGTAATCAGTGATGATATGGTGACCAGCTGTGAGGCACCAGAGAGGAAGTACAAGTCTGGAGTTTTAACTCCAACCAAAGGAGAAGGTGGTAATGCATTTAAAATCAAAGACATGAAAGAATAAAAATTTGGAAGGGAAATTAATGAATTCTCATCTACCCCTATGGAGTTTGAGATAACTTCAGGCTTATTTTATGGAGTGAACAGCAGGTTGTTAGGTGTGTGACTTTGATATTTAGATAATAATTTGAGAATCACCCAGTAAGGATGATATTTGAAGTTGGAGGAAAGTGGATTGGTGAAAAATATGTAGGCTGAAAGAAATGCACTCTGAACATGGGAACTAGAAAATGTCTTACTTAGGGAACAAGTAGAATAAACTGGTAAAAGAACTTAAGATGTAGTGATATTCAATGTAGTTTAAAGTAGCCATGCTGAAAAATGAACAAACAAACAAATATTAATAAGATAAAATAGCCATGCCGTTGGAAGAGCATATGACTCTTGATCTCAAGGTTGTGAGTTCAAGCCCCACGTTGAGTGTACAGATTACATAAAATTAAAATCTTTTTTAAAAAGAAAGAAGGAAAAATAAATAAAGAAGCCATGCTACTAATAAAGGCAGTGTATTTGGGCCTGAGGATACTGAGCCTGGGTGGCTTAGTTGGTTAAGCCGTCCAACTCTTTTTCTTTTTTTTTTAATGCCTATCTTTGAGAGAGAGAGAATGCATGGGGAAGGAGCAGAGAGGGAAGGAGGTACAGAAACCCAGTCAGTCTATAGGTTCTGAGCTGTCAGCACAGAGCCCAATGCAGGGCTCGTACTCAGGAACCAGGAGATCATGACCTAAGCCAAAGTTGGATGCTGAAAAAAAGGCAACATACTCAGCCTTGTCAGATTCTCCTGAGAGTTGTCAAAGAATAAAGCATCGGTGGGTTTTATGGTTCAATGGTAATTGAGCTTCACAAGAACCCTCTTAGTAGAATAGTTGGGAGTAAAACTTAAATTCCATTTTGTTTAGAAACTAAAGGGAAATGAGGAATCAAAACAGTTACATCTAACTATTTTCCTCAAAATTAACATAGTTTAATTGTGAAATTTTTCTTATTACAATAATATATATTCATGCAGGAATTTTAAGTAATACTCAAAAGCATAAAGAAACAAATTCATAAAGATAAGAATGTATCAAAATCATGCAAAATTTCAACAAGTGAATCATTAATTATTTAGCACACATTTTCCCACATTTGTGTGTAATTACGTGCAACACAAGAAACACATATGTATAATTGCATACAGTAATAGTTATATACTCACATCTATGTAATAGTATGTAATATTCCAGTTCATAATATTTCATTTCACTCAGTAATATTGTAAAGATCTTTTATGTTAATTAATAAAAATTAATATAAAATGTACTTCATGGCTGTATGTATTCTACTATAGATACATAAAATAATTTATTAAATTCATTATATGCAAATACAATATATGAATTTGTGCACTCATCTGATAATTGTCTTTGAATAGTGCTAATGTTTTATGAACATAATTTTTAAATCATTTTTATACATATTACCAAATGCCCCTCCAAAATATTTCCATCAAGTTGAAATCTAGGCAAGTTGAAGTAAAAATTTTCTCGTATGCCAAATAAAAACTAAAAAGAGAAAACAATGTTAGGATTTAAACTGATATTAATTAGCATTTGTTCATAATTGATACAATTACCCCTGTTACTTGACCCTCTTCAGCAATGCTCAGCAGTTAAGAACAGAAATGTTAAAAGCAGGGTGCCCAGGTGGCCCATTCAGTTGAGTGTTCAACTCTTGATTTCCGTGAGTTCAAGCCACACATCAGGCGCCATGCTGATGACCACGGAGCCTGCTTTGGAACTCTTTCTCTGCCTCTCTCTCTCAAAAATAAATAAACTTAAAACAAATAAAGAACCAAAATGCAAAAGATTATCCTTGATTTGAAAACTGAAATGGCACACATGGCAGACAGAAGGTCAGAGTGAGTAAGTAGCACGTCTATAGGTATGTGAAATAATGATGAAACTGCCAGATAACCGATCCAAAAGGGGTAGGAAGGCAGTGAGAGCAGAGGACGAGCTGGAGGGAACTCAGCTCATAAGAATAGAAAATGTTTTTATAAAGAAATGCATGTGTACGATAAAAATGGAAGTCTTTGGAATTGAAAAGGTGTAGGTCCTAGAAGGGGATGCTTACAGGCATAGTAACTTGAATATTAAGAACCAGACTAGGGAAGGGTATTCAAAGAATGTTGTGATCCAAGTAGGCTTAGTCAACAGAGAAAAGAAAAGAGCCAATAAAGTTGGAGAGATAAAGACAAATGGGAAGAAAACATCACCGTTGAATGGCATGGGCATCAAATAAATAATGCTTTTTGATAAGTAACAGGGCAATGATTTCAGTACAGAGAGGAGTAAGGAAACCACGGGCATGCTTTCTTCACTCATGAGTATGAGTGGGAGGGTGGGATTCAGGATAGGGAGCATTATGAAATTTTGGTCAGGTTTTGGTTGGAGTGAGGAAATGGAGACAGTATTCTAGAAAAAATTTAGAGGTAGTAGGATTTTCTTTTAGTTTTCTAAATGATCTAGAATGTGGGCAGAAGCAAATCCAATTTAGAAGGATCCAGAGAATAAAAACGCTATGGTCTGATTGCTACCACAACCCCCCAAAATCAATGTATTTATTTTTGTCTGGCTTTTTATTGATTTCCTGTGCTGCATTATGGCTATGAGGTCACCATTAAAACAAACAAATGAACAAAGAAGAAGAATAACGATGGTTCTGTAATAATTTATAAAAATGAGATAGTTGTTTAATTTTAGTACAGAGAATCTAACAGATTCACATGATAGCTATAATATTTTAAATGTATTATTAATTAAATATGTCATGCACTTGAACAGACACTAAATGCTGAGTTCCTACCAAGGCTCTCAGCTTCTTTAAATGCACTGTTGTGTCTTTGCATGGCATAATTTGCAAGAAATTACTTAGAAAATATAGCAGAAGTATTCCTTTTAAAATAGTTAACTTCCTGATTCAGTATAAGTGATTCTGAAAGAAAATAGAAAGAAGAATCTACTTATGACAAGCGTTTAAAGAATGAGACAACATTCTGACATCACTGAATGTATCCCTATGGGCTTGATGTCTTCTTAAGGTTTGTAGATGTTTTGGAATCACTGTTTTCTTATCATTTAGATACCCAGCACCCCATTAATTTAAATCATATTCATTGACAAAAAAGGAAGTTTTCATTTTTGGCAAGTGCAATAATTGCATACTTGTGAATTTGCCTTTGTAATTTTACCACCCAGAATAATGTGTAGTAGGTACCCTATACACATGTCACCCTCACAGCAAACCTGATGAAGTAAATACTATCTTCCTTGAGTTGTTTTTTTCTTTTTAGTTTTATGAGAAAAAAAAAAAGAAGTCACAAATAAGTAGCAAAAATGTCACACCCATCACAGACGTAGGGCTGAGGTTTAAAACAGGTTTAAAAGTATTTCTGCTTGGCTGGAGTACTCACCAGAAACCTAAGTTTTACCCAAGAGAGTACATGTTTGCAAGAAAAGTTTTATTCTTTACCATGAAATGTATTAACACAAAAGAGAATAAACTGAAGAAAATACGGTATTCCATGTTAACCTGAATTTTATCTTTTGGTCAGACCAAGTCTGTATATCAGCAAACGAGATATGGAAAGTACACAAAGTTATTGAAATCACTTGAAAAAAGAGTCGAATATCTCCTAGAGTAGTTTCATCTGAATCGCTTGTCAGTTTCCTGTCTAAAACAATATTCTTCACTTAATTACTTCTTGGTTACTTAGTACATACTGAGAAGGGACTTGATAAAATCAAAAGCCACAGAAGCTCTTCTAAGGAAACAATTGACCCTTAGCTCAGACTCCTGGAAATAATCTGAGGTGGTGCTGAGACAGGAAAGCACCTAGAACAGCAAAGATGATTAAATGTCTGTTTGCCTAAAGCATTCTTTTGCATTTAAACAAAACTTGGAGGCATTTCAAGAAAATGAATGAAAATACAAACAAGTAAGTTTTGTAAGAAAATTAGAAGAAAAAAAGGGGAGGCAAACTTGTCTCAGACAAGTTCTGGGAGATTGAATTCAGTGTTGTCCTACATGTTGGGGTTAAAATGAAGAGAATAACACATCAGAGTCTAGTTAAGAAAGGGCTAGCATGGCCCATACTTAAAAAGGGATGGTGGTTGGGCACAAGTGCCACTTTTGTTGTTCACATCTGTATCCTTTACTGATTGGTGGGTGTGTGCGTCTAAATGAACAATAGGTCACTGAGAGATGTGTTCAAATCTTTTCCTCTGAACATGGACTTTTGCATTTGTCATTGGAAGATGTCATATTTTGCTATCCATATTTTGAAACTTTGCTTCTAATCGCAGGTGAATATTAGAATATTTTCTCCATTGAACTGAAAATTTTGTCATATTTGGTGAACCTCTTTAAGTAATGCTATTGATGTTTTGTCAGATATTAATAAAGGCATATCAGCTTTCTTTTAATTTAGTATTTAACTCAATGATCATCTTATTATACACACACACACACACACACATGCACGTATATATACATATCTTTACATCCTTTTTTTCCCCAGCACCTTTCTGTCTGTCTCCCTCCCACTGTTATTGTTTTTCTTCTCTACTAAGAACCAAGTCTAAAAACCAAGGCTAAGAATTTCATGATACCCACTGTAAGGGAGTATTTTCCTACCCACTTTAGCCTTGACCTTATCTCTTGTCTTCTACACCCAGCCCATTTAAAATGTATATTTCTGATTAGCAAGTGTAGGCTGATGTCCCTAGGGTGCTAGTTCATCTCACAGGAGTCAAACTTTGCAGTCCTTTCTGGACTCAAAAGTTTGTCATTTTTCCCATGATTTTTTTTTTTTTTTTTTTTTGTAGCTGTGCCACATTGGAAACTTTCCTACAGATATCTTGTATGCCATTTTAATTAGCATTTATATAAGATAATAAGTCTCTCCTTAAAAGTTAAATGGGGAAGGGTCAATTAAGTACCCAACTCGATCTCAGCTCTAGTCATGATCTCACAGTTCCTGAGTTTGAGCTTTGCATCAGGCTCTGCATTGATGGCACAGAGCCTGTTTGGTATTCTGTCTCCCCGCTCTCCCCCTTCCCCTGCTGTCTGCTTGCTCTTTCTCTCTCTCTCTCTCTCTGTCTCTCTCTCTCTCAAAATAAATAAATAAATGTTTAAAAATTTAAAAAATTGGGAAGTTTACAGTCTCATTCTCTTTTAGAGTTTTAGGATGCTATTATCAGCTTGTTTATAATTTCTACTCCCAGAAAATTTCTCATCTAAGAGTTTCTCTTCCTTCTGCTTACCCTCTATTTGATGGGGACTCATAGTGTCTCTCTTTCTATCTAACTACATGGATTCTTTTTTCTTGTCTGCGCTGTATACTATTACAAGGTTGCCATCTATTTCCTTCTCCTTCCTATATTCATACTCTGTAGCTAGACACGTACTTTATTAACTATTTACTATGATACAGGCACTGTGCTTAGAACTGAGGTGTTAAGGAAACTAAGATGTATTTCCTGTAGTCAAGGCAAAAGGATATTTGGGGGAAATACTATCTGAACAATGAACCATTCCAATACAGTAAGATGCATGCAAGTAAATATATGTGGATGCACCAAGGTTGGTGTGATTCATTCTCTGTGAGATCAGGAACAGAAAAAGTATCAGGTGAAGATAATTTTTAAAAATGTTTATTTATTTATTTGAGAGAGAGATAGAACTTGAGCAGGGGAGGTGCAGAGAGAGAATTCCAAGAAGGCTCTGCATTGTTAGTGCAGAGCTCAGTGAAGGACTCAAACTCATGAACCATGAGATCATTGACATGAGCTGAAATCAGGAGTTGGATGCTTAACCAACTGAGCCATCCAGGCACCCCGAGTGAAGAGAGTTTTAAAGTATTATCAGGGCTTCCCAGTTAGAGCAGCAAAGCAATCTGGCCACAATGATTCAATTATGTATATATACTTCCCTGAGATTTGCTAAGATTATGGATAAATTGTAAGTACACTGGAATAACTGGATCAGGCTGCTAGCAGAGAGACATTAGAAGATAAAATTAGAAATACTGAAAAAAGCCAGATTATTAAAAGCCTTTTATAGAACAATAAAAAAAAAGAAAACATTGAAAGACTTTATGTAAGGTAATAATATTATAGTTTACTTTTAAATGCATGTAATAAAGATTACAATAACTTTGAGGTTACTGTAAAAATGTGATCAAAAGACGTTGAGACACCAAACCAAGCCAGCGACAGTAGGGAAAGGAGCAGAACCAGACAAGACATGGCTAGGTAGTAAAATCAGAAAAAAATGATGATTGATTAGGTAAAAAATACTAGGAGAGGCAAGAGCCAAGATAAATGAAGGGATACGATGGACTTTGGCAGCTCAAGATTATTATGTACGTTGGAGAAAAGTATAAATGAAAGAGAAGTGATTTATTTGGGACTATAGTGAATTTAAATTGCCCTTGTTGAAGTTTAGTTCCATAGAGGATGTCTTCAAAGCAAATAGAAATATGAATTTAGCAGCTTAAAAGAGAGTTATTGGTCAGAGACACTGATTTGGAAAATAACAGGATATACAAATAGTTGAAAGTATGATAATGAGGTGAAATATTATTTTAAAAAATGGTTACCCTGAAAAGAGAAGAGACCAAGGATAGAACTTTGATAAGAAATGAGGATACAAACAGTGATTTAGTCAAAAGAGATGATGGGGGAGGGGATTGTTGATCGTAGACCTCTGAAGTAAGAGTTCAGGGAGAGCTTTAAGGTAGAAAACAAAGGAGGGGAAATTTAAGTAGGAATTCCAAATGATTAAGAGTGTCAGGGATAAAGAAAAGATCGTGTGTGTGTGTGTGTGTGTGTACACACGTGTGTGTATAAATATAAAATACATATAAATATATAGATTTATAGATTTATATAGAATACATATAAAATATGTATTCATCTCATACACACAGACAACAGAGCATTACTCAGCTGTTAAAAAAATGAAATATTGCCATTGTGATAACATGGTTGGATATAGAAGGTATGCTAAGGAAAGTAAGTCAACAGAGAAAGACAAATGCCATACAATTTCACTTGTATGTGGAATTAAAAAAAATGAATAAACAAACAGAACAAAGTGGTGGTTTCCAGAGGACAGGGGATTGGATCCTGGGTGAAAGAAGTTAAGGGGATTAAAAGATACAAATATCCAGCTATAAAAGAAATAAGTCACAGAGATGAAAAGAACAGCATAGGGGATATAGTCAATATAATTGTAATAACATTGTATGGTAACTACACTTTACAATATAATGGTAACTGAACAATGAGTAATGTATAAATTTGTGGAACCATGTTGTACACCTGAAATTAACATAGCATTGTATGCCAACTATACTTTAATAATTTTTTCAAAAGACTGTGAAATATCAGAAATTTGAAATAGGATAATAATTAGAGAGTTAGGTGATCTTAATGTCCTACTTAGGCCATTCTATTCACTATAGAGAATTGAGTAATGAGCGAAGGAAAGATT
Organism: Hyaena hyaena; assembly: GCF_003009895.1. Classification (NCBI taxonomy): domain Eukaryota; kingdom Metazoa; phylum Chordata; class Mammalia; order Carnivora; family Hyaenidae; genus Hyaena; species Hyaena hyaena. The sequence continues at coordinate 335,682 of NW_024081480.1, read as the reverse complement.
GAAGATACTGTCAGTTGACTCCTCTTCTGAGAAAGTTGGCTATGAGGAAAAATGGAGATTGGTGCATAGCAAGAGGGAACATAGGACAATGAGGAAGTTGTTTTTCACTCCCTTTTTTTTCTTTTTCTCTTATAAAATCATAAAATTGAGCATGTTTGTTGACTGGGAAGAAAGGAATGAAAGAAAAGTAAGACAAAGGAATTTAGAGACATAACAGAGAAAAGAGGTGATGTGAGTTCATTTTATGGGTATACTTTAGGGACCCAGAGGCCAAGAGTTTTATATTGCAAAATTCAAGGTAAAATTTTGATTTTCTCTCCATGCTATTGGAAACCTAATTAAGTACTATTATTGATATAATCCTAGAACTGTACAATGTGAATACAATAAAAATTATAGAGGCCACAGGTCTCATTATGATGGTCAGCAGAAAGCAAAAAATATTTTAAAGGGAATTTACCTGAGAAATCAAATTCTGCTGATTGACATACTTTACTTAATCAGTAAACCAAGATTAAAATGGATTGATAAGGAAACTGGAAGAAGAAAATAGTATGCTTATGACATTCTAGTGACTGCCATTTCACTAACTCAATGTTCAAAAGGAGAGCTACTCATAGGGTCATAGGGAGCACTTTGTTGTGTTCCATTTATGATTAGTAATAGTTTAAAAATGCTCTACTATTCTCCGTGACCAAAAAATAGCTGACTTATTTGGTTTTACTATCCATTGAAAATGCTACTATATAGAGCACCTGGGTGGCTGATTCAGTTAAATGTCTGACTCTTGATTTTGGCTCAGGTCATGACCTCACAGTTCACGATTTGAGCTCCACATCAGGGGCTCTGTTAGTGCAGAGCCTGCTTGGGATTATCTCTCTCCCTTTCTTCCTCTCCCTCTCTGCCTCTCTCTCTCTCCCTCCCTCTCTCAAAATAAATAAATAAACTTAAATAAAAAAAAAAGAGAGGGAAAGGAAATGCTATTGCTCACAAGGAAACTTGAGAAATATAAAACTTTTTTGGCCAAATTTAATACAGAATTTTAAAGCAAATATATAACAATCTCCATGTTTCACCTAGCGATGTTTTAGTATAAGTTCCTATACTGAAGATTAAAATAAAGCCCCCAAAAGTGATTTTCATGAAAGATAATCCCAAGTAAGCATGAAAGTAAGTTACATATAGCACATGTAGTATATTCTAAGAGTCAGAGTCTGGAAGAAACAGCCAGCATGTTCAAAATGGGTAACTTGAGAAAAGTTTAATAAAAGGACAATTTACAAAGGTATGGCAGGGTGGTGTAGGGAAATCACAAAGGGTAGTGTGTGTACAGAAGATGGTATTACCAACCAAAGGACTAAGGGTGGGAGAGGAGAAGGTGGAAGTGTTTATAGAATGTGGAAAAAGACACAGTATAGATGTGGCCAGCAAATGAAATCCTTGAAGGAGAAAGCAAGGGAAATAAACATGGAACCTTCTTCTCTATCCCTTTCTTCACTCATTCCTCATTCTATTCTCATGCTGATAATCTCTGCTGGCAAATACCAAATGAAAACCAGAAGATACAAAAGCCCGTTGGCTGAGTTTATGTTTATACATGTACTGTTAAAGTCCTTGGGCACACGTGCGCACGCACACACACACACACACACACACACACACACACCAGAAGATAAGAAAGAGGATTGAGAGGGGGAAATAAAAAATGCCTAGCACATGTATAGTTTATTTTTAACATGAACAATGATCTAGCATTTTATTAAAAGAAAGTTTCTTACTAACTTTGATTAATACTAAAATATAGAAAGAAAATATCAGGTCAATGGGGGTACGCTTGCAGCCTTTCTAAGGTTCCCAAATATCGGTCTAGCATTGGTTAAAATTATTTCTGTTTTCTCTGTAGTGAGATGTTCACTGCACTTCACAGTTCCCAATTCACATGACTCAGACCTCCATTTACTCTTGATTTAACTAACTCATACCAGTTGTACCCTGGCTTCTCCATCACCTTGTTTTAGAGCACATCTGTGATGCCATATCTCTGCATTCCACCAATGCCAGCCATATCTTGCTTTCTATACAAGTAGGGCATTTTTTAAAATATTCATTTATTTTTGAGGAGGGGAGGTACATAGGATCTGAAGAAAGCCCTGCACTGACAGCAGCAAGCCTAATGTGGGCCTCTAACTCACACACTGCGAACTCATGACCAAAGCTGAAGTCAGATGCTTAACCGACCGAGCCACCGGACGCCAACAAGTAGAGCAGTTCTAACCAAAGCCTTACAATTAGAGTGGCCTTTTTCTGTTTTAATTGAGTTTTCCTCTGTCTCATTGCCTGTTCACTTTTGTTATCAATTTACTGCAAGCTTTCACCTACCCCATTCCACCCAGACACACAAACACGTACATATCACCTGTGCCTCCAGTAGCTAAGAAAGAGGAAATTACTCAATGATAAATTGGGCAGAAGAGCAAATTTCTACAGTCTGGTAGTGCCATTACTTTGCCTAAGCAGGGTTTTTGATTCCATAGAATTCATATCACACAGGTGGTCCCAGTCAGTAAAGAAATAATCCACGTCCCTAGGCATTGGGACTAATACTTTTAAATAGAATGCATATGAGGATGCTTACTCGAGAGTTATTGGAAAAACATTCATGACTATAGGAGTCCTGTTTTCAAGAGTAAGATTAATCTAATAATAAAGTAGCTTTGATTTACTAGAGTTCAATCAAATAAATTGAGCCGATGGGTTGAATGACTTTTCCGGTCAGCTATTTCATTTACAGCCCTTTTGTTGTTTGAACTTTCTCATAGACACACTTACTTAAAAGTACACATATTTTTTTTTTTTTTTTTTTTTTTTTACATTTTGCTGTTGCTTCAAAAAAGAAGATACCACAAAATGCTTGTTGCATCCAAGTTAGGATCACAAACCCTGCCTGCTCTGCAATTGAAAATATCCCAATGAACTCTCTTATCTTTCTTGAGAAGGATTTCATAGAGTAACTGCTTGTCTATTTGTCTGTTCTGTCAAATCTTTGATATCTCCCCCAACTGAACAGAGAAAACTGGTTTTCTGCCAAAGCTTGTCTAAATGGTAACCTATGCAGTTCATTTTAAAGCACTCATTTATCATCCACGAATTAACCTTGTGCGGGAGAGCTCCTCTCATTTCCATTGCCTTTCTGTCCTATGAAAAATAAAACTCAAGTATTAAACAAATACCAAGAGTTGAATCTGGGAGGCGTATTTAATACAAAGAGGATTTTTAATGGCATCTCTATAATTATTGTTATTAAAAACTGGCTATAAATCTTCATTTCCCAAATGCCACAGTTATCAGGAATAGAATGATCATTTGTACTAGATGTTTTTAAGAATCTTATGCCAAAATCATCTTCGTTTCTTTTAGCTTCAATATTGGTTTTGGGGGAGTGGGAATCAGTTGTCTATTATAGAACAGAGCTATGAAATACTATGCAGGATTACTTTAAATGTTTGTGGTTTTTTTTACTTTTTAATTAGAATATGATATACGACCATGGTACTGGCTGTAAATCTTTGCCCAACTGTTGGACAGCATTTGAAAAAGTTCATTTATTTAAAAAAAAAATATTTTTTAAATGTTTTTTTTTTTTTAATTTATTTCTAGGAGAGAGAGAGACAGCGTGAGCGCGGGAGGGTCAGAGAGGGAGGGAGTCACAGACTGAAACAGGCTCCAGGCTCTGAGCTGGCAGTCAGCACAGACCCTGACGCGGGGCTCGAACCCACGAACCGCGAGATCATGACCTAAGCGAAAGTCGGACGCTTAACCGACTAAGCCACCCAGGCGCCCCTAAAAAAATATATTTTAATGTTTTATTTTTTTTTCTGAGAGAGAGAAAGAGAGAGAGGCAGCATGAGCAGGGGAGGGTCAGGGGGAGAGGGAGATATAGAATCCGAAACAGTCTCCAGGCTCTGAACTAGCTGTCAGCATAGAGTCCGACGCGGGGCTCGAACCCGCGAACCGTGAGATCGTGACCTGAGCCAAAGTCGGACACTTAACCTACTGAGCCACCCAGGCGCCCCGAATTGTAGTTATTTTAAGTAATAATAATATTTCAATCTGGGTCACTGTGGTAGGCAACAGGCTCCACCGAAAATGTTATCGATGTGGTTTTTACTGCAGAAATATTTGTTCTTGTGAGATATGCCATGTAACTTTATTACAGATGAATTTTTGAAGTGGTTCGAAAATTCTCTGGAACATTTGTAAGCCTGGGTCCTCCCAGCCCTTGGTTTTTTTGTAAAGCTTTATGGGCTCAGCTTGTACATTTAAAGACATTGCCTTTAAAGGCTTTCTTATAGGGAAGTACATGGCAAAATGTGTGATTTCTGACACCTTTCCTGTTCCCAACGGCACCATTCTGAATTTATGTTCCCCATCCTGAATCCTGTTCTCTAGGGACAGAGACAACAAACTGTCTCATTTAATAGTTAATTTCTGATTTGCCACCCCTTGAATACTGAATACCCTCAAATGTTTGGAGAGCTATCATTTCACCCTTAGACTCACTTCAGTGTGATTTACTATCCTTCTAAATGCTCTTGCACAATTAAAATCTATCTTATATACAGTATGTATACTGAAATTGAATAAGAAGATACATTTCTGTATGGCTTTCAGTCATGCTCTCAGGGGAAATTTACCACATAGCCAACTAATAAATAATAATGTTTAAACTTGGCATCCAGGACTGTTTAAGTGCTTCTCAGAAATTAGCTCATTAATCTTCATGTGGCTGCTTATAAAGTAGACAGCGAGTTGTCTTATTCTTCCCACTCTCTTCTATCCATTGGCCTAGAATTCTATACTCTTGTGCCCACGTCCTGACAGGCAGGTTTCTTACATGTTTCTCTGAAGAGTACAACACACAGGGCTTGCGTGTCCCTATGCTCCCTTTCGTGTGAGGGCCTGGGGAGTTCATACCAACCCTCAGAGTTCTGTTTCAATGGTGAAACAAGTGATTGGTGCATGCAACGGCACTGAGTATTTGCATGAGCTGAGTCATTGAAACTAGTCTCTCTGGTTTATAAACAGGGCCTCACTTCTCCTAATGGAAACCCTGGCACCTCTTCTGTATTCATTCTTTGCTGATTGTAAAGGGGATAGTCCACTAATGGTAGAAAAGACCTTTAGGATCTGCTTCATTACTGACTTATGGAGCTCAAAAAGAATAAACTTGCATTTCCAAACAGATAAGTTTGTTTAAGAATTTTTAATTTCTCGAGGCTCCTGATAATTTCTCTCAGTCTGATAAGCGTCTGACTTTGGCTCAGGGCATGATCTCATGTTTCATGAGTTTGAGTCCCCATCTGGCTCTCTGCTGTCAGCGCAGAGCCTGCTTGCAATCCTCTGTCTCCGTCTCTCTCTGCCCCTTCCTTTCCCTCTCCCTCTCTCTCTCTTCGTCTCTCTCTCTCTCTCCCTCTCTCTCTCTCCCTCTCTCAAAAATAAACATTAAAATCAAAGAATTTTGATTTCTTACCACAACTCTGGATGTGCTGTTCTTGTTTCCCGGAATAAAAACATGTGGCCTATCAAGATGAAGCATAATGCGTGAGATATGCTGAAATGTTTAATTAAGTGCTGTTCTTATTGTACAGAGCTGGGACCACAACCAGATCTCCTGATCATGTTTCATATCTCTTTAGAGTATGCATGATGCTTTTCTAGAATTCTATTCAGTCTGAAACTGAGAATGACAAAATGTATGAGTTGTGGATTGACCGTAAATCAGAAAAATGAATTAGAATTTTTAAGGCACAGTAATTACTATTTTTAAGTATTTCCTCTTTGCCCGGCAGGAATGTTGTTCTCATTCTATACTTCCTGATTCTTTTCTTCTCCATTTTTCTTCCTTCTAATGACTTAGACTTCAGTACATATACCTGAGCAGAATATAAAGCAGGCTCAACTTATTTTCATAATAGGAATTGGACTATTACCTTATTACATTCCGTATTGATGGCTCACAATCCCCAAACATTCACAGATTCAAGGGGAAACCAATGACTCAATTAACTTCTACTTGAGTAGTTACCAGCTGTTGGGAAAAGGTCTGTGTACTAAGGGAGGCACCATTCATTTCGAGAGTGACAAATGAATAAGCATGAAGTCACATCCACCTCCCAGGGAGTGATGTGACAACAAATATTATTTATTTCATTAGTGGTACTTGAAAGAGTGCTCAAGGTGTCCTAAATCTCTTTCTCTTTCTCCCTCTCTCAGTACTCACACAGGCTAAGAAAAAACTGAAATGGAATGGACTCTGTCTTGTTTAATGGATTGTGTATGGTTCATAACATATATTTTCATGGGAATGTTTTAGCTTTGTGTCAATGCTCATTCATCATGATGTTGTTTGTTTTTTAAAACCTAAATAGAGCAAAAGATTAAGTGACCTTTTACTCTCTAAGATATTTACCATACGATTTCTTATAAATAATTAAATCTGGAGAATTTGAGGGGTTGTAAAAAACACCTAAAATTCCTTTCTGTCAGACAGAACACACAATTAGTATGGCAGTAGTTGATTTTTTTCTTCATTTTTCTATAATTTACAAAGTAGCAATCTTTGATTGTTTGTAGAACTCGTGTCTTTTGAGTCAAACCTCCAGCTAGAAAAAACCATGAATAACTGATTTAGGGGAATCACCTATCACATAGGTCACTTTTATATTTTCCAACCTTCAGTCTAAATTAGCCACCTTTAAATTAATGTTGAATAGAACATGAAGAGCAGAAAAGTAAAAGTGGTCTTCAAATGAATGATTGGGTTAAAGATGGGGGTAGCACAAGAGAAAATTATAAGCTGTTTTGTTTATGCTTATCATTTGAAAAATGTAGTTGTGGTAAATTTTTCTATTATCCCCCTTTTAATTTTTGACATATTTCTATAGAAGCCTTTTAAGATATTGCTTGGCCGTGCACTTTTATTCACATATCGGTTCTCATTTTTGGCAAGATTTCATTCTGTAATTAACCTTATATATACCTGGATATTTATTTCAATAGGAGTATGTAATACAAGTCTCAAGGTTTCTTACTGGTGAACCCAGCAACTGGGTTCAGTTAAGATAAGATTTCTATTTTATTTCTGAACTATGATATCATCTTATCTTTCCTAAAGTTCATGATAGCTGAAATTCTCTAGATGTCATGTTAATTTTATTATCTTTATTCCTCGTATTGGTTTCATATGTTGAAGCCTTAGCATTTCACATAGATATAAAGTATTACCCTTCAGCACCCATATTTTGTGCTTTTTAAAGTCCCCATTTTACTGACTAACCCTTGCATATCAAAGCACACTATATGTTGTGTTAAATTTTGTAACCCAAGTAACTTAAATTTCATTGTGTTGATGATGCAATTATATGTAATCCCATCAAATAAGTTCACTTTCCTCTAAAATATGAGTCATGATATTGGAAACATTATTGATAAGATTTGAGCTCCATCAGAGTTAACTTCTATATTAATCAGAAAGAGTTTACAGACGACGTTGGACACATGTATACACACCCAGACACACATATTCCTGAGCACAGAAAGGTGACAAACCAGTGTTAATACTGTAATGTATTTCCTTCCTCTCCCACTTCCGAAAACAATCAGTGAAGCTTGCTGTGATCATGGCAGTTTTCTTACTGTCTGTATTCCTTCTGTTCTTTCCCGTCTTCAGTGAACCACCTTTTAATGAAGGTGCAAATCTGTAATCAGTCTACACCTACTTCCTCGGTTGTCAGGCTGAGGGAGTCTACTGTAAAATATTTTGTGCATGATGTGTCAAGATTCTGTTAGGATAAGATGTTATATTCAAAACCATGTTCAACTAATTTAATATGGGTCTCCAGCATCAGAGCCGTCTGAGACATTGGAAAAAAAAAAAAAACCCCAGGTAACAGATGATTATGCCTTACACCTTTGGACCTTGAATCAGAAAGTGTGAAGTGACTTCTATCTATCCCTATGTTGAACAGCTTCCCCAGACTCGCCAGTGCACAGTCAGTTGTGAGAACCATGGCCCTAACACAGGTGTCACACATGGTAGGTATTAGATGCTTAAAGAATGATTTAATGGGTCAACGAATAAGGCTAAAAAAATATTAATTTAGAACCAATAAACCTTTCTATACTGAAACTAAATATAATGCATTTGTAAAAAAAAAAAAAAAAACGACTATGTGAAATTTGTACATATATATTCTTTGGGAAAATCTATCCTGTGATCACAGTTAATATTAAGTTTTGCAACAAAAATAAAAACTAATTCCTTGTAGATTGCTTTGTCAGCAGCTGTCATTTCCAAACCTCTCAGTTGTGCCAAATCGCTAAAGGCAATATGAGATTTTAATTGTTCTTGTTTTTATTCCGCCATCCTATCTTATCTGCTCGTTATATTACAAGTGATGGATTGTCTTGCTTGGATCTAGTCTTATGTGTCCAGTCCTCTGTATTTGATTTTGTTGTGTGTAAGAACAGTCTTGTGACCTGGTTTGTACCTAAGTATTTGTCTTTGGTGATATGTCCTTCTACTCTATCTATAAAGCGTAAGGAGGTGGAAATATGTGGTGTTCATAGTTTAGAGGCTATGGTTATTGTTTCAGGTATACAACTTGAAATGAAACTTCCTTTACATAGCTCAGTTTAATATCTGTTTGATCATCTTATCATTGAATAGCATTGATCCTAAATATCAGAATCAATGACAACTTGGGTTTTTTTTTTTTAATATAGATCTTGTTATCTTAAATTTTGACAGGAATGACTAGATTGTAGAGTAACTAATACTATAGAGACTCATATCATCATGATAGAGCTTAATGGTATTGATATATGTGATAAAGTCAAGCTTCCTGACAAAGTGCCATGGTTACTTCCTCAAGTACTTTTGGGAAAACTACTGTTGTCATGCTTGGAAGTTTCCTAAGATCTCTATACATTTCAACATCCATTCAGGAAAGTTCATACTCTTTATACTGTACCGAGGGCTAGTTTTCAGGACCTTCTGCTATTACCTATCTTTACTTCCTATTCCCTTTCTAGGCCCTACATAATCAGTTAATTTTATTAAGGAGTGAGGTGCAAATATAGAATTCTTAGAGCAACAAAAAATAAATATTTTAATACCTTTACCAAAAATCCTTTTACTTTTCATTGAAGATAATCTTAATCAGACATCACCATCGCTGGTTTATCAGCCTTCTTTTAGTGATGTGGAGCTGTTACTAGAAGCCAAAGGCAAAGAATTATGTACATTCAGCATTCTGAGTGGGGCATGGAGTGCTTTCTGTGTCCTCTGTACCAATATTTTTATAAATAATTCCTTGTAAGTAAACCCTATTCAAAATATCTTATTTTGCATGCATCATCAATTTGCTGTTGGGATCCTAAGACAGGAAGCCATGACATGAGCATAAATGAAGATAGGTGAGTTCAGAGTAATGTGATAGGGATATTAATTTAAAAAATATAACATTACTTCACCACTGAGAGTAGAGTTGTTTCCTTCAAGTTACAAAAAATTATAGGCACAACTCATAGGAAATGTCACAATTATATTACTATACTGTTTAAATCTCCAAATACCATTAATGCCTCATTTCTTTTTGCCTTATTTCTCTTTCTAGAAATTACATTAAATTAAGAAATTAAATTCATTTCCATTATTTAATGATGGCTAACCAAACAGTGTAAACTCAAATTCAGTTCATGAAGGCCACAAAATAATGAAGAGTTTTAGAGTTTTTAGTACTCAATTTGATATTTCTAAAAATATCTAGAAGCTAAAAAGTATTGTTTCAAATTTATAAAGTGTTCAATGACTTTCTCCTTGAAGTTAAGCAATTTTTTCCCAGACTATTTTCTCTCTGGTGTACATCATCTTGTATACTTATACTACAACTTAGTTATTGGGACCCAACATTTTTTTTTATGATGAAGCATGTTTAAATTTTTACTCATTTCTTCAAATGCACGTATAGGAGTGTTCCAAATTATGGCAATTTTGAGTGAAAAGAATTTTAAAATAGGCTTTACTTAAGAACTATAAAATGAGGACCACCTGGGTGGCTCAGTCAGTCAGTTAAGCATCAGATTCTTAATTTCCTCTCAGATCATGATCTCACAGTCTCTCGGATGGATCCCCATGTCAGGCTCTGAGCTGACAGCTTGCAGTCTGCTTGGGATTCTCTTCTCTCTCTGCTCCTCCCCTGCTCATGATTTCTCTCTCTCTCTCTCCCCAAATAAACAAACAAATTAAAAAAATGATTTAAGTACATTAACTTAAAAAAAAAAACTATAAAATGATTCACATGTAGGCTAAGATGAGCCAATAACGGTATATCAATCATTTTAGGCTTACAAATGATGCTGTAATAAAAAATCTCAAAAGATTTCTTTCTTGTTCACTTCATACCTTTTTGTGAGCTCTGTCTATCTCTGTTCCAAGTTTTCTTCACTTGATTTACAACTTGAAGGAGTAAACTTATCTGAGACATGGTTGAGAAGCTGGTTCTCACAGCTTCTATTCAGAGGTTGCAGCAGTTGCGCTCATTCTTCATTGGCCAAAACAAATCAGAGGACTAAGTCAAATGTCACTGGGTAGTGAATTATGATTTTCCCATACGAAGAGGTAGCAAATCGTGAGGAACCATACTTCAGTTTACTTTTATGAAAATACTTTTTCCTGAGGGTGTCCTGAATGATATAAACAAGTTTATCTAAAAATCTGTCATAAAAATGCAACATTTAAGAAAAAAGTATTTCCAAATAAAAATTATATTAAATTATATATAAAGTGATGCCTGGGCATTTTCATATAAATATAAAAGTCACTGGGGCATCTGGGTGGCTCAGTCGTTAAGCATCCAACTTGATTTTGGCTCAGGTCATGATATCACAGTTTGTGAGATGGAACCTCACATCAGACTCTGTGCTTACAGTGTGGAGCCTGTGTGGGATTCTCCCTCTCCCTTTCCCTCTCCTCATATAAATAAAAACAAAAGGAATATATATATATACATATATACATATGTATATGTGTGTGTGTATGTGTGTGTATGACAATTAACATTATGTGAAAAAAGTGTAGTTTTTTTTCCTAGTCAGATGCAGGAAAAAAAGCTTTGTTATATTTAACAACTTCACAAACAAATATACACCTGCCTGAACTGATTTTAATGATGAACCGCTTTTATCTTAATTTATTTTTTTAATATTTTAAATATTTTATTTATTTCTGAGAGAGAGAGAGAGAGAGAGAGACAGCGTAAGCAGGGGAGGGGAAGAGAGAGAGAGGGAGACACGGAATCCGAAGCAGGCTTCAGGCTCTGAGCTGGCTGTCAGCACAGAACCCTATGTGGGGCTAGAACCTACGAACCACGAGATCATAACCAGAGCCGAAGTCAGACGCTTAACTGACTGAGCCACCAGGCTCCCCTATCTTAATTTATTAACACTTTAGTATAAAAGCAGAAATCTGCTTTTATTGCTCTTCTAAAATGTATGCTTATGTTTATAGCATTACACAAATATCCTTAAGAACAACAATAATGACAACATGAGTAAATAGAGGCAATAACTTCAATTAAAATATATAAATATTTCAGATTTGGGATTAGCATATATTTGCCTATAAAGATCATTTTCCTGTTTTAGAGATAAAACCAAAATTGTTTCATATCAATTTATAGAAAAGCATCATATTTTTCATCATTCACATTTCTCTAAGACTAAATTTAAATTCCTTTTTGAGATCTTTCCAGCAAGAAACTTTACTGTATAAAAATCATATTTCCTTCATTTTCCATTATCATTAAATAACATATTCATCATCATAGGGGCGCCTTGGGGGCTCAGTCGGTTGAGTGACTTCGGCTCAGGTCATGATCTAGCAGTCTGTGAGTTCAAGCCCCATGTTGGGCTCTGTGCTGACAGCTCAGAGCCTGGAGTCTGCTTCAGATTCTGTGTCTCCCTCTCTCTGTTCCTCCCTCCTCATGCTCTGTGTCTCTCTGTCTCAAAAATAAATAAACATTAAAAAAAAGTTTTAAATGAAAAAAACATATTTATCATCATTTAAATATTCCTTTATTATTAACCACTACAGTGTTCTTTATAAAATCTTCAGCAAATTTCAAAAGTTCTTTATAAAAATACCTTTTAAAATATTTTAGTGTTTTTAATTTTAAGTTATTTGTACAGCACATATTAATGGGAAATATTTCAAAGTCATTTCTATAGTAGGAACTGGCTTTTGGTAATTAAGGAAGTTAGAAGCTCCATTCAAATTGCAAAATTAGGTGTGAATTTATTCATATCTCTGTTGTTTCTTGCAAAAGGAATGAGCGCCTAAAAAGGATAAAGGATATATCTAATTCCAGGGGTGGCTGGGTGGGTGGGGAAGATATTTTTAAAAAGAGATTTTTAAACCTGGGGTTGTTTGATTTCTTCCTTATTCCCTCGGTCCTTCCCTTCTCTGGCTCACTCTTCATCTTCTCCTCCCTCTCTCTCTCTAAATGTATCCCATTTCAACACCGTAGCACATGGTACAGCTAGCAAGCAATGAGTGCCTAAAAAGCACAAATTTAGAATGGAAGCTGAATTTTTTACACACTTGAATTTTTACACGAATGTTCATTACCATAAAAATTGACAGGCCTGCAGTTTAGAAATAATAACTTTGTTCCCTTTTAATGATAGGAGACAGCACATCTCAACGCATCAATAATGTATATTGGAGAGTTCAGTTTTTATCGCTAATTTCTCCTAATCTGGAAATATTTTGGTATTTTTAAATGATGAGAGAGGAGGAAATTATAGTACAAATGTGTTAATTAATTTTTGCTTGAAATACTTATGAATGAGATTTAAATTCTCGTCTATCAAACAGAGGCGTTCGTTTTATTGAATTGAGTATTGGTTTCAGGAGAATATGCAATACACACTGAAAACACATTACAGCTGTGCCAGTCTTTTTGCAATTATTTGGAATAGTTGGCTATTTGCCCCATTTGACAGTTTGTGAACATGGTGAATAATTTAGCATTCATGCTGCTGCTGTTTTGGCACAATTAACATGAGTCGCATATCCGCTGCTATTCAAACTGATTGCAATATGGGGGGAGCGAGAATCACTGCCTTAATGTTCATTTCTTTGTAGTCTCTTTTTTCTAAAACTGGCTTGCAAGACAATGCTAAACAAAACACAATGAAGCCCACTTGTGTGATGACTGAAAAGCCACTGAGGACATCCCTTTTTATTAAATTCCTGATACCAAATTAGATCTGGTATCTAATTTTAGAATTTTCTTGGAGAGCCTGTCAACTGGACGTCCATGTATTCCAAGCATGTGCAAAATATTTATGGACCTCTGCGCAAAGCCAAAGACTGCCATGTCATTATGTATATTATCGTCCATTTGTCATTCTGCCTAACGTGACTCAGAGGCAATGACTGTTACACAATTTCTTTCTTATTCTCAGTGGCATTACTTGAATTTAGCCTTCTGCTGTGCTGTTTTAATCTGACCAAACATGTCAGTGTGATTTAAACGTGAGAAGGGGTCAGGTTTGGAAAACAATACTTTAAAAATATAGTTACCGTAGATTCTTAATATCTTAGTAAAAACAGTTACATTTCCAACTGCTCTGTTCTCTTATGAGACAATCTGAAAGGTAGATGGTTTTATACTCCCAGAGGTGTCTCTTTTAAGTATAAGCTAAAAAGGATCATCATCAGTATTTGTTCAATGAACGTGTAGTAGTGTTTAGTAGTTCATCTACAGATTTAAGGTAACAATAATAATACATTTTAACAGCTGATGCTACAGTCTTCTCTTAGCCCTATTGTAAAGGATTGCATATTTTCTTTTTCTTTTTTTTTTTTTTAGTTTTTATTTGCTTCTAGGAGAGAGAGAGAGACAGCATGAGCAGGGGAGGGTCAGAGAGACAGGGAGATACAGACTCTGAAATAGGCTCCAGGCTCTGAGCTGGCAGTCAGCACAGAGCCCGACACGGGGCTCGAACCCACGAACTGCGAGATCATGACCTAAGCAAAAGTCTAACGCTTAACCGACTAAGCCACCCAGGCGCCCCTGCATATTTTCTATACAGCACAGAAAAACATATCTGTTTTAGAATGAATGAAAAATAAATCATTTCATTTTCCACAGTTATACTCCTGGACATGTTAAGAATTTATTCATTCAGGAGATACTTAGTGGTACTTACCATGTATCAGGCAGTATCTCAGGTGCTGACGATAGAGAATAAAACAGACTGGTCATGGGGAATGCTTTCTAAAGGGAGCAGACAGACAGAATCTATATAAGTATAATTTGTCAGATGGAACTAAGAGTTATAAATTTAAATAGATCAGAGTTAGGGAACAGAAATGAGGGCTACAGATTTTATATATGTATATATATATATATTTCATATTTTATTTTTTAAGAGACAGAGAGGGACAGAGCGCGAGCAAGGGAGAGGGACAGAGAGAGAGGAGACACAGAATCCGATCCTCTGTGCTGACAGTACAGAGCCTTGTTTGGGATTCTCTGTCTCTCACTCTCTCTGCCCCTCCCCTGCTCATGCTCTTTCTCCCTCTCTTTCAAAATAAATAAAAGTATTTACTTTAGAAAAGTACATACATACATTGGGTGCTCAGGGCAAATGTATCCTCAGTGAGAATATAACCTGGGAGTGGATCCCTGAAGAAGCTGAGAGAAGCAGCGAACTATCTGGAAAAAGAGCATTCCAGGCTCAGGGAAGAGCAACTCTTGGGCTTCTGGTTATCGATGTTCAAGGATGTGAAGCTTCAAGGAACTCCTATGAAATGAGAAGCTGAACTCTGTATAATTCAGCAATTCCCTTGCGTGCATAATGCCAGAGCAAAATATTCTCTCATTACCATTCCAGTTTTGTCCTGTAACGTTCTATCATCTTAACAAATGGTTTTGAAGGGGCGTCAGTGCTGGCAGCATGTTTGTCCAGTTTTGCAATCCAATTGAAAGTTGTTTAGTCTTGTATATATCTAACACACTACTTGTTATCTGACTACAGATACCAGTATAAGTCCAATTGAACTGTAACTACATCAAGTGCAATGTGAACTCTTTGTCACATACCAAATCATTTAATTTGCCCAGGGCTCATCAGTAAAATGGGAAAAATTTTCGTCTCACAGATTCAAGGTATCATAAATGAGTATGTCTAGGTTAGTGTCTGGCTTATTGTGGGCAGTCAAAACCTGATGCTTGTTTTACAGTGGAAAAAATCATAATGTTTATTATTAAAGTACATTAAGAAACTTAACTGTCGCTGGTGGCTCAGTTGGATAAGCACCAAATTCTGCTCAGGTCATGATCTCACAGTTCGTGGGTTTGAGCCCTGCATGGGTCTCTGTGCTGACAGCTTGGAGCCTGGAGCCTGCTTCGGATTCTGCGTCTCCCTCTCTCTCTGCCCCCCCCCCCCCCACTCGCGCTCTGTGTGTGTCTCTCTGTCTCAAAAATAAAAAAAAAAAATTTAAATTTATTTAAAAACACTTAACTGTCACAAAACATGTATTGTTTGCATTTTCATGACAATCACATTCCGTATAAATAGAACACTTGTAGCCACAAGAGTAGCTGGTAACATACTTCAACATTCAAGGGCATCACGTTGGGGCATAGCCTAATGCATCTATTTTCATAATTTTCCTGTGTTGGGACCACCTTCCCTTTTCAGAAGATGAAAGTCCAGGGGAGATTTATGTGCTGTGCACTGCCACAAGTGGGCTTTGCATCCTTCTTCTTCGTGGCTCCATGGGTGTTTTCTCTCCTGGTGATTTGCACATTTTTCTGCTCATGCTAATACATTCAGACATATTCATTCAATCTTCTTGTATTCTGGGAATTATGTGATATTTATAGGTGATTTTGCATCGCGACTCCAGAGCACTGTGTGAATTTAATGTTGGCTTCGTAGGACTCCGTTTCATTTCCCAACTTTTCAAATTCTTGCTGGAACCTTTATTCCTGACGCCTCACGCCATCAGTAAAAATTATTACCACCAATTCCATAATGACTCTGAATGTACAGCAAGAGAAATATTTAAAATCCAGAGTGATTCCTCATTATCCCCATTATTCAGCAGTTTTCACCAAAATGTCTGACTCATCCCATCCTTCATTCATACATTTCAGCTTTAAAAAAAAAAAAAAAAGCCTTTGTTGAGTACCTACTGTATGCTTACTGCTTAGTTTATAAGGTACAATAGGTATAATTTCTCCCTAGAAGAAAGGAAGGAAGACGACCCTTACATAAATCATTATAATATATTTTGAGATTCCACGATGATCACTAAGAACAGAGAGTGTCAGGAACCCAGAAATGGACACACACAACTATGTAAAGTTTTAGAGAAGGGTTCAAAACCAAGATGATATTTGAGATGGGCCATGAATGGCGGGAAGGGATTTAATCACTAGAATGCCTTGGGATTTCTTACAGAAAGAAGCAGGTTTTTCCAGTTCTTAAATCAATCCCCCTACAATTCTCACACCTCTACCCAAACTGTAAGCTTTCCACAACTTTGGATACAATTTGCATTTTTTTTACTTGCACCTGCCCCTCTTAACAGTATTCTTAGGATATTCTGTATAGGGAGGAGCAGGCAGAAGGGCGGCACACATATACATAAAAGCGGGCTATTGGAATATGAGAAGAGAATGCCATAAAATCAGCTCGAATTAGGTTACATAATCTCAAGTGGTTCTAAGTGCAGCTGAATGTCCTGTAAGAAAATCACCGCTGATATTTGTATTAATTGTAGCAGGATCGGGATTATATAATGAAAAAATAAAGATAAAAAATAAAGATAATAATAATGCTTTTCCGACCAGAATTAAATTATATTATATCTCTTTCCTTAGAATTAAGTGTATGGCAGAAAAGGAAATCATAAAAGAAAAACTCATAGAGAATGTATCTTTAACTAAAATAATACCACCCCAAAATTATGAGTATGTGAAGAAAAAGAGAAATAAAATGCTGACCACATACCTTACTCCTACTATTTATGTGATCAGTTGCACTTCTTAATTTAAAAGCATATAAAGAGAACTTTAGTTAACGTTTACACATGGACATACATCCATGTTTATAGTAGTACAGAATGAGAATACATAGAAAAGAAAGGCAAAGGTACTCTCCAGAAACTAGAAACCAGAAGGTACAAAGAGCTGGTTTCTTCGTGGGAGCTTTAAATGTCATTTTGAACTTCCCAACAGCAAAGGTTAAAGGGAAATATCTTTCTATTGACTGATAAAAAAGGGTATATTCGTTCCTTATTAGGCAAAATCTTTTTCTGGCAATAAATTCTGGGAGGTATTTATCACGTATATTATTTTTGCTACATTAGCTAGTATAATGAATAGCGGTTTTGCAGACGCTGGGAGAGCATTGTTTGTTAAGATTGTCTGCTTTATCAGCCTACAGTAAAAGCTAAGGGCATAATATTACATTGCGGATCGGCGACTCAACTTCTATGAGAAACCTGCTTTTGAAGCCTATTTTTACACTTGGGGGAAAAATGCAGAAAGAAATTAAATCATTTGGAAGAAAAGAGATTTAATGTCCGTACTGTGGTGACGGTAAATGAAAATCGTGTGTTCTAAATCGTTTCCTTCCTTGTAGTAGATGTTTCAATATTTGTTGTGAATTCAAACTTCTAGGATGATAAATAATTTTTAAGTCTCATTTCATCTTTGAGAAAGAGAGAGAGCTGGTTAGCCAGAATGAGCTCATTACTA
The DNA here is from genome assembly GCF_003009895.1 of Hyaena hyaena. NCBI lineage: Eukaryota > Metazoa > Chordata > Mammalia > Carnivora > Hyaenidae > Hyaena > Hyaena hyaena. Next base: position 317,842 of record NW_024081480.1, on the reverse strand, counting down.
GTTAAGTATTTCTCTCGCACTGGGTCTTCCCCAAACCCCCTGCACTTGCATTCTGCTCTTACCACCAGCTCTGTTCTCACGCAGGGTAGGGCTCATTTTCCTCCGACCACGTCACATAGGACTTTCATTACCCAGTTTCCACATCCTTCTGCCACATCTGCCACATCTGGCTGACCTTCTTAAAGGTTTATACCTGATGTTCTTCCCTCGTCATTTGTCTCATTCTCCTGTTAGGGATTCTCCTCTCGTGCCTGTTCCTTACGCTATCTAAGTTCTGTCTGCAGCCTACTTTTGCTCTCTACATTCATCCTGACTTCCACAGATATCCCCATCTTGTGTCTAGCATTGGCGTCTTATACTAGTTTACCAAACGGCTTGTGTGTACCTAAAATAATCTTCTTGAAACTGACAGGTTCCCAAGTGAGCTCCCTTGTCTTTCTTCAGGCAGGTCTGTTCCTCTTCTCTTGTTGGTATGCACGGGTAATAGCTCTATCCATCTGTGCCATGATCATGGCAACTATTGTGAATAGTAACATTATTCATAATATTGTAATAACAGCATAGAGAATGTCGTGAAGCCCATGTCTCCATTCCTCTTTTTTTTTTTTTAATTTATTTTTTTAATGTTTACTTATCCTTGAAGGAGAGACAGAAGGAGAGTGGGGAGGGGCAGAAAGAGTGGGAGACACAGAACACAAAGCAGGCTCCAGGCTCTAAGCTGTCAGCACAGAGCCCGACGTGGGGCTCAAACCCACGAACCATGAGATCATGGCCTGAGCCAAAGTTCAACCGACTAAGTCACCCAGGCAGCCCCTCCATTCTTCTCTTTATCAAACCTTCCCCTAGGACTAGCATGCCTCCTTTATATTTACCTGACTGACTTCTCTCTTCCATTCATAATCTACTACCATGATTTGGTGCCTTGTCATCTCTGGTCTAGACTTTTACAATAGACACTACCTGGCCTTTCTACCCTACTGCTTGTTGCTAGTAATCACGTCCTCATACTGCAACCAGACTCATTTATCTAAACACAGACCTATCTATGGATTTCTCCTCTTTAAGGTCCTTCTATGTCTCTTCATCACCTTTATTAGAATTGCAAGTGTGACTATATGGACACCTTTTGATTTGGCCCCTGCTGATTACTCCTTCCTCTCCTCTTTGCAATTTGCACCCCATTAATGGCAAAATTGCTCCCATTTCCTGCACTCACACATGCTCTCTCCTATTATGTGACTTTGTCCTTTGGTGGAAGCCCTGGCATGACCTCCTCATCTTTCTTCACCTGCTCTCACTCATCATTTCAGACCCAGCTCAGGCACCCTCTCCCAGAGAAAGCCTCCGGAAAGTCCCAGTTGGGCTAAATGCCTGTCATCTGTGCTATATGAACAATTAGCATGTATTTTCTTTTCCTGTCACTTCCCTTTACTAGAATGAGACCTCTTCGAAGGCAGAAATCACAATTTTTGTCTTTCCTGTAGCAACTAGTTCAGTACCCAGAAGTGATTGATAAATGGGAATTGAACTCAGTTGAATAAAAGTTGTCATCAATAGTGTTGTTTTTCCTTCATATCAAATTCATATCCCAGTATAACCAAATGAGAGGAAGGTAAATTGAACATGTGTATTTTGGTCTCTATTAACCCTTTGGAGGATGAAATTTAACTTTTTCCTCCAAAATGGTGGGAGTAATAAACATTCTCTCAAAACTTCAACTTCAGCCAAACTTTCCTGCATCATGCTAACTATATTTAACATCAGAACCATGTGATTGACTTTCATCCCAAATTTCTCCTTCAGAGACTAGTATGGGGTATATTGTAAATATATTTTATTTAATAAATTAATATTTTGATATTGGGGCTATTTTAAATATTTCAAATATTTTAAGAACAGAAGTATATAATAGATACTACATTCTACTCCCCAAATGAAATTACAGTTTTAAATGGAGCAATATGAATCATTAAATTCTTACTTCTAACTAAAATAATGAAATATTTTTAGTATTTTAAATGATAAATTTCATACGATGGTTTGGAAATACACCTTAGCGCATAGTACTTTCAGCAGTAGAGGGAACCAAAGGTGGAGTATTTCTAGTCCAGCTAACTCATTTATGGAGAATGATATTGAGACCCCAAGAAATTAGTGCCCAACCGGAAGATAGGACTCCTGTTGAGTTTCGCTCATCACTTGTACTGCCTGCCACCTTACTTGTTATTTAGAAATATAGTCCATGTATTTGGATCATACACATACATGCTTCCAACATACACACCTCCCTACGTGGAATGGTTAAATAATGGAATTTTTTAAAATGTTTATTTATTTATTTGAGAGAGAGAGAGCACAAGCAGGAGAGAGGCAGAGAGAGAGAGAGAGAGAGAGACAGAGAGACAGAGAGACAGAGAGACAGAGAGAAACACAGAATCCGAAGCAGGCTCCAGGCTCTGAGCTGTCAGCACAGAGACCGATGCGGGACTTGAATTCATGGACCCTGATATCATGACCTGAGCCCAAAATGACGCTTAACCGACTGAGCTACCCAGACATCCTAAATATTGGAGCCTTTTTTGTTGTTTTCACTCTTACTTGGACCAGTGAGGAACATGAATGGCTCATCTCTGAAATTAATAGAATTAATGAGCTGTCACAGAACATTCATTTCTGCTTCCCCATTTTATTACAGATTTTTTTCCAGCTATATGTAACAAAATGGAGGTCTGAAAAGTGGCATTTCATTTCCAGGAAACATGAAATATAACACTCAGAAAAAAAAGAAATTTAAAGTGCAAATATTCGTAACAAAGAAAATAATTTTCTTGGTATTTAAAATTTAATCAAGGTGTGTCAGTCACTAGCCCATCATTTGTAAAACAACATACTATTTAGACGTTGAACATTATTTTTGAATATACACAGTTTCCATTTCCTACAGTAAGACTCAGGTGACAGTATTTACCTTTAGATCCATTTACAATGCACTAATCAGAAGCCTGCAGTTTTCTATAACCCAAGAGTCTGATTTCTGAAAATAGCCTTTATCACTTTTTCCAAGGCTGAAATCTGAGAGTAATTCTTCAGAATAAGGAAGTGGGTCAAAGCCAGCTGTTCCACTTTTTTTAAGATGATGCCAGAAATCTCACGAGTTTGTATTATTCAAGCAAGAAGAAAAATATTTTGTTACTTATCTTTGAAAACTACCTCAGATTAGCCAAATGCTTTTAAATGACAAGAGTAATTATCTTTTACCTATGTTTTAAGGTTTATAATTAAATGGCATCTAGGAGATTGGTGGTATATATTTCTTATATATATATATATAAGGCTAGTCTTAACACTACTGCTTCAACTCAACTGCAGATATTTGTGGGAGGAAATATGTTCATTTGGTTTTGAGTTTTTATAGTCTTTGCACAGTGCCTGGCACAGAAATTCAGTAAATGTTAATTGAATTACATTTAGTGTGTGTGTGTGTGTGTGTATATATATATACATATATATATATATACGCGTGTGTGTGTTCATGTATACATAGATCTATATGTATATATGTATATACATATACACATATATACAGAGATACATCTATACATGCATGCATAGAAAAAATACATAAGACTACAATGTTTTCTAATCTACAGAGTAAAATATCCCCTTAATTCAAATCCCACACTATCTCACTGTTTTAAGGTCCCTGTTGCTTATACAGTCTTACTGTCTCATAGCAACATTCCTTCACCTTAGAGCATTTGAAGGGAAACCTGCCTCCCTCACCAACAGCCCCACCACCCTTCTGGGAAAAGGGTGACACATTTTTCCCACACCTACTTACACAGGAAGAAGACATACCTCTTAAATGTTGTAACACCTGATATTTAGCTTATAGGTCAGAGAACTGGGCAAAACGAAAGCCATTCCTGTCAAACCTAACCCTAATGAAATTCTATTATTTAAGGATATTTCATCACCCTACTACAAAATACTTTTCTATATATCCCAAATGAGAACACAGTAATTTCTTCAGTTAAATATAGTTTTGAAACTTAGTAACTTTTGCTCTTTTTTTTTTCCCTTTTTTAAATAAGCAAATGGTCATGGATCAGTTTTTGGGTTTTTTGTTTTTTGTTTTTTCTGGGATTTGTTTTTCAAATCAGTCTTCATGGGCTCTGGAGTACATGAAATTCCTTGGATCCATTTTTGACAGAATGGGCAGAGTTCTTCTGAAGACCTTCAGATTTCTTTCAGCGCCTATTTTTGCTGTTCATCTGAAAATAGTGGTTTTGACAGCCAGCTTTGTCTCTGCTACCAACCCCATCCTACATCTCCATGACAATAGTCAGGAAGTCATTCACTTACATTTATGGAGGACCCATTGTGTGAAAGGAATTGCACTAAGAACTTAACAGGAAACAATCCATATGAGCCTCACCATTGAAATTCCTATAATCACAGTGGTATTAAAGACAAATATATTCATGATATATGTGATACATGTCACTTTACTGACAGAATGAATACATATAAATATGCACATATTTATAAACACAACACATGCATCTAAAGATTTTGTTCATAATGTAGCACAATGGACCCCATGGTGACTACAGTTATATTATTTTGCATGACTTTGTAGAGAATTCGCTATAAAGAGGGCACTAACCAAATTACAGATAGAATAAACTAGGGAAGGGAGGACTTACTATAACACTATGTTTACTCTAATATTATACATGAAAAAAAGATATCTTACCCATTTTTTACAGTATCCAGTCAACTCATTTTCACAGTGGAAAGGACTATAGAAAGATTCGCAAGGTGCATTAATGAATACAAAAGGGAAGGAAGGAAGGAAGGAAGGAAGGAAGGAAGGAAGGAAGGAAGGAAGGAAGGAAGGAAGAAAAACAATAGCAATCGAGAAAAACCAAAGCTTAAGTAAAAGTTCATCTTAGTTTGTACAATCAAGTAAGTTTTTGAAATTCACAATGTAAAATTGCCGGCTTATTTTTCTTTTCTACTACTTTTGAAGCATAAATGCATTGTGGAGATATTAACATTTCAATGAATCAGAATGGGAAGAAAGCTATCGTGTCAATCATGTAATTTTTATGAAATTATTCTGAAATTGTCTGAGGCAAAGGAAACGTGATCTAGCTGCTGGGGTGGCAAACAGCCCGCCACTGTTAGATAGCTCAAGTGCCACATCCTGGATCTTGTTAAATGTAACTCAATCCAGTCTATTTCAGCAGAAGGGTCTTTATTTTCATCCTGGCACTCCACTCTTAAAGTAGACTAAAGCTTAAGTTTGTTTAAAGCTACAACATGATTATTCCTATAAAATAATTAGTGACATTTGAACCACTTTCTGATAGACTCAATTTAGCGGGAGACTAAGTGGCTTTCCACATTTATTGAATTCACGTTTGAAAATGCTGCTTAAAACATTTGAAACACAGGATTTTTCGGGGACCTTCAGATTTCAGCATAGGTTTATACAACATCCTTCTCTTTCAAAAATATGCTTCACATATCCCACTGCTGATGACCAAATACATCTAGAAAGGTTTGCCTTAGACTGATACTTATGCCAAAATAGAAATTGTAACTATATTCAGATTGTGGTGATTATATTTTTGTATTTCATTATGTTTTAACCTCTGGCACTTATTGTGAAAAAATAAATATGAAAATATGCTTATTTTGTAAATTAAGATATCCACAATTTATCTCTGAATCTAAACGATACTTGGTGGGTATCCATTTGTAGATTTGAGAAACCATTCAAAGATAGTCGTATAATATGAATCATTGTCATGTCTCTGCCAATGTATTTTAACAATGCTAATAAAAGTAAAGGGGAAATGTTCCTGTTGAAACTATTATAGTAAAACATTCCATTTGAATGGAAAATTAACTTCTTTACCAGCCAATCAAGATTCCCTTGTGTTCAGAAAACAGTGTGAAAGAAAACTCCTGAACAGTAAAAATACAAAAGACCCGCTGTTGACCTGAGAGGTAATGACTTAAAATAGAAATAGTAGCGGGAGATATTCCCATAATAGTTATACAGGTGTTTCACCTGTTGACCTAAACTTCTCTGCTTCCCAAAGTTAAGTATGACACTTATCTGGGAAAATAATTTGCTCTGAAACATAAATACTCTGTAACGCTTGAAGTTTGCAACTTAGGTTATTAAAACTCACTTGCATATTGAGGATTATTGCTTGTAGTGGGTCTTTTTTTTTTTTTTTTTCCATTTAAGGCTCAATTTACCATAAGAGATACAATTCTTTCTGTGTTGTGCAAACTGTGAAAGGTGGAGGATCTCAAATAAGCATCTGGCCAAGTGAGTCAGCAGCAATTTGTTAAGAAGCGAAATGCTTTTCTCCTAAAGTCTGCAGCTGCCCACAGTTGCAGGGCTGATTAGCAAATGGGACCTCAGGCATGTTAGTCTAAGTCAAGGTTTCTTCCTACTGCCTTCTCTATGCCTCCCATTGTCATTTAGATATCTTTTTCTCCCCCCCATCTAACCTGGGCACTTGGTATGTAAATTTGGTGCATTTAAAATCTAACCTGAGATACTTAAAGGACAACTTTTCAACCCATAAAATTAATAGCAGCCTAGATCCTTCTTTCTTCTTTATCATTGACCTTCATCTTTTCTGTGCAGATTCTCAAGGGGCTGTCTTTTCTTTCTTTCTTTCTTTCTTTCTTTCTTTCTTTCTTTCTTTCTTTCTTTCTTTCTTTCTTTCTTTCTTTCTTTCTCTCTTTCTCTCTTTCTTTCTTTCTTTTCCTTAAAGAGTTTATTGTCAAGTTGGTTTCCATATAACACCCAGTGCTTATCCAACAAGGGCCCTCTCCCATGCCCATCACCCCCCTCCCACTCTCCCCCACCCCCATCAGCCTTGAGTTTGTTCTCAGCATTCAAGAGTCTCTCGTGGTCTTTTCTCTCTCCAAGATGGCGTTTTAGAATCACTGGTGTGTTTCTGAACAATATTGACATGGTGCTCTGGCTGCTCTTCTTTCTTTAATTCTGATGCCCAGACGTTTGGCCCAGCTCTTGAGAGTGCAGAGCCTGACTCCGTGGGGTGCCGACGCAGAAACTTGGCCTTGGAACTCTGGCTTCCTGGAGGTTCTTATGTGGGGCAAAGCCAGATGTTATATCTGATTCAATCCTAACAGGCATTGGGAAGAGGGGGATGATCAACTTCACTTCCAGACAAAGAAACAAAATTTTCAATTGTATTGCTACCACTTGTGGTCTTGGGCTTTAAACACACGTATCGTGTCTTGTATAATACACACGTTTTCACAATTGTGGTGACTTTCTGAGAGTTTTATAACCACCATTCTTAATTTTAAAATAAAAAAAATGAGTACTTACTGCCTGCCATTTGAAAACACTATACATTTGAAAACCCCATTAGAATGCCATTTCAATTAGCATCTATATTAGCAACGTACTGTAATTGCTTGCAGGCTAAGGAAATCTGAAGAGAGATCTTTAATCTGAAAAGAAACACATACTTGTATAATAATTATAACAACAACAACAACAAAACTGTGGTATTTTCTATGCTTTGAAGGAGAAGCCAGAAATATTCTAATTCATGACCTGTAATATTATATTAGCAGCATTTTATATTTATTTTTTGTTCCAAATTGTTACTTAAAATTTCAGTTAGTTAACATGTAATGTAGTATTGGTTACATTAGCAGCATTTTAAATGAGCAAACTAGATCTCTCTGTAATGCTAAAGTCTACACTCCGATACATTATTAATAAAATAGCATGGAAAACTAGTGCAAATAAATTATTTCTACCAAACTATTTATTAAAGTTGTGAGATTTGGGGGCCACGGTATTTTAACTATCTAGCATATATTTCCCCTGACACATTAATTAGTGAATTAATCCATTAATTAATAGGTTAATCTTTGTTCTGTGCCAAATGTTATGCTGAGCACTGAAAATATAACTAACGTTTCTGTTCATTTTGAGATGAGAGTGTACTGAAGAAACATTAGAATATAAGGTAGTAAGAGGTATAATAGATATAAGCACACACCATAGATTCATAGAAGTGACAGCTCCCATAATACTCATAAAACATTGTGAAAATCATGCAAGGCCTTTCCTTTGTTTCTTTTTTTAAAGCAATCTTATATCCTGAGTCCCAAATGCAAAATCCTGATATAGGCAGATTAACTTTAGAGGAATACAATAGCCTATAATCATAAGTAATCCAACCAAATATGTAGACAATCTGTCATCAGCCAGAGTCTTCCACAGTAACAAGGAAGATAGTATACAAGGCATAAAAACAGATACAGGATTTGACAAAAAGAAAATAGGAGTAGAACTATATTTCAAATAAATAAATAAATAAATAAATAAAAGCACCCTATGCCAAAATAGGTACAGAAAGCTTTGTAGACAGTTTTTATGCTTGGTGATTGAAAGTTAACAAAAAGTAAAAGACAAATTGCCATTGGTTACTTGGAACACATATCACTAGTCTCAGAAACAACTTGCAATTTGTTTTTTAAGTCACGAGGATTGACATCTATGTGCTTCTCAAAATTCTGTTGAATAGGTGGATAAATACAAAATAAAGAATGCAAGAAACACAGTAAGTAAAATGTTTTCAAAGGTGACTGGAGTTGAGGGTAAAGAGGGAATATATTTCAAATCGCATCTTGGGAGCCGTGGTGGGTTGGCTGGGTTACACGCAGCCGCAGTCACGTATAAACTCATGCTGACCGTCTGAGAAATAAATAGATACGCATGTTAAGATCGAGTCATTCAAATTCAGTTTTCCAATTTCTCGAAGCATTTTTATTCTGGCTTCCCAAAATTGAAATAGGTTTCACAGCATAATTAAATTTGCAGTAATTATTTAATATGTCAAAATGAGATCACCAGACTGATTCTATAAAAAAAAAAAAAATCAAATGTCATTTCTACAAATTTACGCAATGAGAAACACACTCACTTATTAAAAACTGTAAGTTGAAGAAAACAGTGGTTTTTTTCTTCTTATGTATAATCAGCACATTATTGCAGTGACTTGCTAATAAAGCTTTAGTTGAGATAATAAGAGTTAAAAAATTGGTGAGAATGCAATTTTATATAGTGGACATTATTTTTATGTCTCAAAAGGAACTTTATAAAATTAACTCTGTTAGATGTTTGGGGGCCTTTAAAGTGCTTTACAGAAAGCACTTTTGAAAAACAAGTAAGGGACTAATCACATTGTCATTTAAGTCGTCCAGTCAAACCATTTTCAACTTAGATCTGTAATTTAAGAAGAGTCAAGGCTGGGCATTTTGGATGCTATTTCTCTTCTCATTGATACAGCAGGCATGAGCAAATGAATTTATGTTGACTGATTTTCAAAGAAATGTATCCTATGGATGTGCCCTGCGGGAAAATGGGGGAAGATTTGAATTTTCTTCATAAATCATAGATTAATAATAATAATAAATTGTTAGCTAATAAACAAGGCATTTCTTAATCTCCCTCATAAGGTGACAGCTGCTCCTGTAGCCAACACAGTGAAATGAAACCTGGCATATAATTCTAACCCCGCCCCCACGCCGCAAAACAGAAAATGGGGGATGCATAGACTGGACAAATGGTATTTAACTCTTGAGGTAATACAGAATAAGGAAGAAAATTATTGAAGTCTTCTCTTCTTAACTTTTGCAGTTTAGAGAAATCTGTGTCCTTGAAAAACCAGAATGCACTGTAGATTTTGAGTCACCATCCGCCTAACAGTTGGGTTTGCCATTATAATAAACCCTTTTAAAGAACTTTAATTCCAGGTTACAGCATTTCTGTTCTCTATCGTTATCAGTTACAAACTCTTTAAAAACTTTTTTTTTTAAAGGAAAAGGTCTCTTCCTAGAGTAGAGAGATTTTAGGAAACTTAACATCTGAGGTGAAACAGTCTTTTCAGTGGGTAACAAAGGGAGACTATATGCATGGACTTTGCCTGAGTCAGATGTAAAGTAATCTTTGAAACGCTACAGCCTAGTTTCTTCTTCTTTTTTACTTAATACAGATCTGCTCATTTATTTATTCAGTGGGAAGTTGTGTGATATGCATTTACTGAAAGCAAATAATTAATAACTCCATATTCCGAAGCACTCCACAGCCAACCTGCTCATTTCATTTGTATTCCATGGATGCCTCATTTTTTCCTCCTCACTGCCTAGCCTGTACTGATCAGTATTAACAATGGGATTTTTGTCTCACTTGAAAACTTTCTTGTTTCATTTGAGTTGAGGTGGAGACACCCTCACTTACAAAAAAAAAAAAAAAGGAAGGAAGGAAGGAAGGAAAAAGCAGGTATTTTGCTATTGTCATTGTTTTGTGATTTCAGTATGTTAATATTCAGGGACACTGCATTCCCTTCTCAGCTAACCTGATAAAGAAGCTGTAAGTGACGACAGGCTTCTTAAATAGATGGTGAAGGAAAACTCCCCTGGTTAAAACATTTTAAAATATTGATGGATTTAAAAACATGATGCATTTAAGAAATCAAAAGAAAAGAGACCGGAAAAAATGATAATTCATGTTTCTAATAACTGGAGTTTAGCCACTTTTAGCAACTCTGATAATAACCATAAACAAAATTTCATGCCTCCCTTTTTTTGGTCACTCTTTTCCATCCCCCACTCAAACCTGATAACCCAGTAAAACTCACCTACCAGCTGCATGAAATCAGATTCTCAAGGAAAGAGAACTACCACCTCACTTTACCATTAAAGAACTTCTTCTATAATTTCTGATACCCTTAATTGTCTGAACTCTTCTTGAAATCTACAGCCACAAATAATGTGACTGGCTGGTTTCTGGTCTCCTGCATTGATCTAACATTTATCATTTCAATTCATTTGAAAAACAAGGAGGTGTTGGGTTTTTTGGTTTTTTTTTTTTTTTTTTTGAGTCCCTATTTACCTCAAAGTATCATGACCACTGATGTCACAAGGGAAGACACGAAACTTATTTTTTCCCTCAAACTGTTACAAAATCATTCCAGAAGAGGGATGAGCTTATTTTCCTCAAATCTCTATTCATGAGGGAGGGGAGGGGGGAGGGGCCTAAAGAGTGAGGGAAGAGTTAATGCTTCCCTAGAGAGTGAATTCCCCTTGCCTTTTACCAATTCCTCTGCTCAACTCCTGCATTCACATTTTGCTTATACTAAAAGCATTCACAAGGGTCAGATTATGAAAAGTTTAACTTAATTTCTTAAATACTGCTTTTAACCTGCCACCCCCAGCTCCCAGTGACTACTGCAGTAGTTCTCGAAGAACTATCATTTTCAGCTAGAACAAATAATGCATCAACTATTTAGTTTGCCCAATTAATAAGATGTCTTCTGATCTTCTGAAGAATGTTTTCACCCACACAATTTTTTTTAGAAAAAGAAGAGGTTTCAAATTCCCTGTACCAGAAAAACCCTCATTAAAAATGAATTTCCAGCATGAGATGTCAGAGCACGGACAAATGCTCGACTCTGACATTTGCTATAATTCTGTTGATCACAAGCCTTTCTCATAGAGCAAGGAAGGATCCCTTGAAGCAGAAAAAAAAAAGAAAAAGCAGATGTTATATGGAAACTAATATCATTTTTTTACATGACTCAGTTGAATAACACCTTGGGAAGAGTACTGAAAATTTGTTTTTAGTATTGGTTTCCTTCTTGGTGGGGTTTCTTCGGGGAACTGATTAACCAACTCATTCAAAACTTCTTAACTCAGTTATTTCTTTTAAAGAGGTCATCTACTTTTGCCAGTGGCTCAAACTTGGGGGCAGTACTCTATCTAACCACAATAAAACAGGGGGTAGAGTGGAATTACAGGGATACAGGGAGAGGCAAGCGTGTTTGCTAAAGAGTACCATAACTTCAAGTACACTTAATGCACTAAATTTTTAAATACACCTGAATTATATTTCTCCTTCTCTTCTTTAATGCACAAACGTAGGAAGAGTTTTTACCTACAGCTCCCAAAGAGACCCAGGGTATCTATAACCTGGGGAAGTACTTGGAATGCCACCTCACAAATTAGAAAAATCATTTCTGCCCTTAAATCACAATGTTTGTTGTTATCCCAATTTATTTCATCATAAATAAAATATGGAAAGTGGGCCTTTAAAAAATATCGCATTGGTTTTATCTAGTGCATGAAAAGATCAAAAATATATTTCCAATGGAGAAATGCTTTGATATGGATTTTCCATGACTATACAGGTCTTGTGTGAAAAACATAATGTAACCAACCTGTTGGAAAGCCAGAAGTGCTGTTTCTCTAGAAAATCAAGCACACCACCCTTGAAACTATAACTCTTCCTTGAAAGTCTTTGTGATCCATCTCATTATGGAGTGGGGTTAAAAACTACTAACTGATTTGACAGAAATCTATACAACAGCATGATCATCATATTGAACGCCTGCAGAAATCTTACTCTAATAAGAATTCATCACATCTGAGAATTTGAAATTTAAAAACGTAGTAGGGATTCAGTTGCAAGTGAAGTTAATTATGGTGCATGCTTATAGATTGCAGGTTAGAAAGTCATCGAAAATAGAGACAACTTTCAGAAAAAAGCAAAATAGGGTTCTTCCCTTAAGCCTTAAATAAAATTTAACGTTAAAAGGTCAGTATAACATGTCTGCCTTTTAAAGAGTAGTAAGTGATGCACTAACATCAGTGGCTAAGGAGACAAATGCAGCAGGCTTAATCATGCAGGCCTTCAGCCCCTGATTGCAAGAATAGGGAATCATGTTCCTTGGTGGGGAGGGGGGAGGTGAATCAAAATTCACGTTTCACACATATAGTCAGATTTTGAAAAGTTCTGAAAAACAGCCACCCAGGTCGACCCCTTACCTTGTTTCTACCTCATGTGAGAAATAAGCTTAACTTTGATTATCCTTCACGTGTTTGAGAATAAAAGAAAAAAAGTTGAAAACAACTCTAAGTCAAAGACTTTGAAACAGGTAGAAGTATAAGACTCTAGACGCTTTTGTATTTTTCACACATGTAGTTTCTTTTCTTTTTTTTCAAAATTACAGTTAAAATATCTATGCATGACTACACTTTTCTATTATTTTATAATTTAATGAGTCTAGCACAGTTATACTTATCCAAAGAATTTACTGTGTTCACACATTTTAAATTTTAAAAATCTAGAGATAAGCAAATGTGAATGTGAATTTATTAAGCTTTTAAACATTTGAAGAGGCACAAAGATCATATAAAATTTAGAGGGTAAGAGAAATGTCAAATATAAACAAACATAGAAAAGTGTTTTTTAAAATGATGTGTGTATATCTAAACATGGAGTATCTGTGCTACCAAATTCCAGACTTCAACATTAATTTAAATTACTTGTTTTACAAAATTAAATAACTCTGTCCTGATTTTGTGGTTCGAAATCCAGATTGAATGTCTTTCTTCCCCATGGAGTCAATTCTGATCCTCTTTTATCTGAATCTTACCTACAACCTTTCATTTTTCCTGGAACACATCAAAATGTTTCAGAATTAGACATTACGCAAGTGAAATGGATACATTTCTAAATTTGCTTATCCTGTTTAGTTTTGACAAATATAAACTTGTTCCCCTGCTCTAGGGAACAAGAGCTAGAGAAAAATATTTAAAGACATTTAAGATATATTAATGAAAATGGAGCTACTATTTAAAGTTTTTAAACTAATTATATGTGATATTTCAAAAGGATAATTCATTAGTCCAATCCTCTAAATAATCCCAAAGTAACAGGAATTCCTCTGTAGAATAAATGTCTATAGAGAGTAATCCACGGAAGACAGACAAGCCTCTTGTCATTTGTAGCCTTAATCCATTGCCTAGAGCATGAAAAGTGCTCAGGATAACAACTGTGGGAATCAGTAAAATCAACATTATTTTTGGATTTTATTTTCTTAACAATACTGACTGATCAATAGGCTTGCGGAAACTGACAAATACAATACGGTCTGTTTGATGAATCAATCTAGTGAAGTGGAGAGAATCCATCCACCCCTTCCCCCATTCTCCCTCCTTTAAATCCTCTTCACCCTCTTCCTCCTCCTCCACCCATCCACCCCTCACTTTTCCCACCCCCCAATACACACACAGAGACAGAGATGGAGGGACAGACAGAAGGAGAGAGGGAAAGAGAGAGATGCTTTACCCCTATTGGTATGTAGACATTAAGTCATTAAAGCTGTAGTGGCAATGCTTAGATCATTTTTCACAGGAACACTAAGCCACTTTCAGTAAGTGTTTATGTTTTTGATTGCAGGAGACTCACCCTCTTCTTTCAGTGGAGAAATTTCCATACTATTGAAGTAGGTTCTCTATTCTGTGTTTCAATTGTTTGTGTCCTATGGGTGGTAGGTAGAGCAGGGAGAGTTGAGGAGTAAGGAAGGGAAAGTTCTGTCCTACTAACTTTTATATATCCCAAAGCCCAAAATCCTATAAGGATATCAGCTTTGGGGAAAATGGAAAGAAAAACAGAAGAGGAAATTGAAACACCTCAGACAAAATGTCTATTTAGGAAAGAAGTAGTGGCGTGGGTATGACTGCCTGAACACATGCATTTGTGTGCGCAGAAAATTTAGTAACCCTCCACCAGCTCACGAAGACACAGAGATATCATCTTTATGTTGGTCCTTGACACTCAGCAGGGACTTTTGTGAACTTTGTCGTCTTCCTCTGCCCTTTAAACCAAAACTAAGGAAGTGGTTTTAATTAATGAGATGTGATGCATTAACAATGTTAGCCAGAGCATTCCAGAAGCTGGAAAACCATGGATGTTTTTAAATTCTGAGTATCCTTTTGAGTTGTAATTTATAATTCTCAGTGGACCTATATTTGTCTTGACCTGATTGTTGAAATGGGCTTTACTAGGAATTTCTTCAGTGAAATTGCTGCGGGGCGGGGGAAGGGGGTAGTTGAGCCAAGGGGGTTTCTTGGGAAGAGGGAATGCTCTCTAACAAGGCTTTAAAACCTTCAGTGGTTAAAGTTATAATGGTGAAAAGATATACATATATGTACATATGCATATGTGTATGTAATCATATGTATATATATACGCATGCATACATGCATATAAGGTACAAGTTCAAAGGAATTATATAATGAGTTATAAATTATGTAGGTAGCAGAATTCAGATTTTTTTAATCAAAATTGCACCTAAAAATGGCTATAAAACAACGCGTGCCTTGGGAAGTAAATTTATAGCTACATGCCTTTCACAGGCACGCTGGAGGGTTCTGCTCCCGGCTCTAATCTCTAGGAGATGTTTTTTGCATGTGTTGTGTGACAGGAGGGGAAGGGAAGGGGAGTGGGTTGAGCTTGCCTGGTCTCCCATTGTCAGCCAGTCTAGTGAGTGTTGGGAAAACCTGTCTGTGGGATCTTGTGTCATCTCTCCCTACATGTGTACAGGAAAAGTCCGCGCTGCTCAGGGTTCCTCTCTCTCTCTCTCTCTCTCTCTCTCTCTCTCTGTTTCCCTTTCATTCTGCTTCCCCGGAGCCGAATGAAGCAGAGAGCAGGATTAGAGTCCGCCACTGGCTATCAGAAGAGCCCAGATAAAAGGAACTGCTTCTTAAGCACCACTGCAGCAGCCTTGTTCATTTTTTTTTCTTTCTACACAACAGTTGTGCCTCATTATCCGGTGCCTGGCTCGATTTTTTTTTTTTTTTTTTTTTTGGAGGGTTTGAAGTTTCTGTGCTTCAGTGACTGTTACAGAAGAAGAGGTGTTAGTGTTGCCGTGAGGTCTTGATTGTCTGCATTTATGAATGAAACTGACCTAAATCACCTGTTACCTCCAGTTTCCAGATTGTTTGAACTTCTCTGGCCACACAATACAGGAGGGAAGGCAGAAGCAGCCCAGGCACCTCCAGCGTCTGCAGCATGGGCTGGTTTGCCAGGATTGTCTGTCTTTTCTGGGGAGTAGTACTTACAGCAAGAGCAAACTATCAAAATGGGAAGAACAATGTGCCAAGGCTGAAATTATCCTACAAAGGTAAATCTTTATTTTTCTTTTATTTCGGCTAGCTCTATAATGCCCCCCCACCCCCCCCACCCCTGCCGTTTCATTCCTTGAACTCCCTCCCAAGCCAAATCATGAAACCCTTTAGTTTAACCTGGGAAACCTATGTGATCCTGTGTGTCTTCCTGAGATGATTTAAACACTTTTTTATAAAAGCATGTCTCCTGTTTGATATATGACAATTTAAATGCAAACAAAGAACATTTAATCACATTTGCAGAGAAGAGCTGAATGCCTGGGTAAATGCTGATCTGTGTATGCGATCATATGTTCTGTTAATTTTTCTGACTCTACTTCTATTAAAATATCTTTTAAAAGCGCTGTGGCAAAAATAGTCTCTTTGTAGAATGCCTCACCTATAGTAATTGTTGTGATAAATTGTATTTTCTTAGTTTGAGGCACTAAATGGTTAATCGTCATCATGAATATTCAGTTTGTTCAAATCTGACAATCAGATGCTTAACATAAGCAGTAGATCATGGTTTGCCAAGAGAATATAAACTGGAGGGAACAGACTAGTTTTTCCACAGTGTGTTATGATTGTACAAAAGGCTGTGTATTTGGCTAATTGGTGTAAAGCTAAAGCCTTTGAAATATAATGTTGTTTAATTCCATATGTACTTCAGTGAGAACTGAAGGAACATTACTTTCTGGTTGTAGAGCTAGTTGTGTGAACTTCCCTTCAAAAAGAGTTTAAATTTAAGAAAGAATAAAAGCTTCAGCACATGATTGCTAGTACTTTATTTGGTTACAGCTTAATGCAAATGCTTGGTTTTTAATGAGGATTTTAAAGAAATATTTGTTCTGCATTTGTTCACATAGATTTTATAAATAGTTGTATAAAACATGCTAACATAGATTGAAAATAATATATATAAAAAACTTTAAATGAAAAAGAATGTTTCTATAACTGAGGTGTTAGTAAAATGGAGTTGGAGATTAAAATGTTTTAACTCCAGTACTTCTACTCCCTAAGGTGTTGCTTTCTTAGGATTCTCAGATTTCGGGAATTGGGGGTGGGGCAGTGGGAGGCTTCAATTATATTCTGTTTTTAGCCTATAATGTGAAAGAAAATCATTGAATCAATCTGTAGAGATGTCTGTCTGCTGCACATTGTTCTTATGCCAGAAACATATTCTTTAATTCTCACATGATGGGGAACATCTCTTTCTGAATGCTCTAGTGTGAATGAGGATCACAAATAGGAAAGAGAGATGTAATTTTCACACTTTGGATTAGAAAATTCAACACCTATTAAATGTGTTTATTTGGAATTAATACTTGCTAGATAAAATACATTGGATTGAAAGATACATTTATTTTTGGCATCATAGTTTCTTGGTTATTAAGATGGGAATGGATTTAAGATATTAGCAAACAGAATTGCAATTGTACTCGTCATGCAAGATTCTAAAACATTATCATATAGCCATGAAATATTTAATTAATTCTCTATTCTATCTATCTCTAGCAACTGTCTTTAAGTTATTTTTATAGAATATGATATTATGGCATGTGCATTTTCCTCAGTCTTTGCTTTCTATTTCCATTCTTTGGGAGGATGGCATAAATAATTTTTAGGTTGATGGTCAATTTTATCTAAGTTTATATGCCTATGAGTAAGTTTCACATGCAAGTTTAATTCTTGAAGATGTAAATGGCTATATGCTATAACGGTAGAGTAACAAAGTTGAAACATGCAACACACTTTAAAAATCTACTGGAGATACTGGCCTAAATGCTAAATAAGTTGTAAAATAAAGAAGAGTTGGGAATTATATATATTTTACAAGAATTTTATTTCCATGGTGGTTGAATACTCTCCATTATAGAAGACGTACCAGGTCTTTCTATATACAAACAGATAACATTTAATCAGAACAGTCCTTTGATATGTGTGTAGGCTTTAAACTTGTCTGAGGAAGTAAGTTGTATAAACTGACAATATGCAGCTATATGACACTATCTTTATAAACCCTTTTTAGAAGTGGCATCCATTAGAATTATTCCGCTTTTCTTTTCATCAAAAACTGCTCTACACCTACCTAAGAATTCTATTGATATACGTAGGGCT
This sequence comes from Hyaena hyaena, assembly GCF_003009895.1. NCBI lineage: Eukaryota > Metazoa > Chordata > Mammalia > Carnivora > Hyaenidae > Hyaena > Hyaena hyaena. Next base: position 299,695 of record NW_024081480.1, on the reverse strand, counting down.
TGGCAATTTGGTAAAATAAACTGTGAAATGAACAACAACAACAAGAAGAAAAGGAATGGCCCAAGCAATTTTTCTTCTGTCATTTTATTGGTCTGTCATTACCTTTTTACCCCTATATGTACACTTGTTTTGCCAAAGCAAATGCCTGGTAGCCAATTGTCAGTACTTTGTTTCTAAACTATGATAGAGATTTTTTTTTAGCTCCTTCTTTTTTCTCCTTAATTAGATGTCAAACACGGTTAAAACATCCACTGCTTTGCCCTTAAAAATATTCCAGCATGATTCATGAAGAGTTAAATCCCTGCCAACCCTAATTTCCCATGGTCACTTGTTTTCAAAGATCCACCATTAACTCTCTCATTGCTCAGGTTGCCAAGACAAAGTTTCAGGCAATCACTGTGCTCACTTCCTACTTGTCATCTTGCCTAGTAGGAAACGAAAGAGATTTGATACGTTAAATGAGAAAGAAAAAGAAGAACAAGAAGGCAGCCTTGATAGTGGATGCACATATATATCTAATAAGGTACCTCTTTACTTTCTAGGAAAAAGGGATTGAATAGATGTGTTCAGGACCATCTGGAGAAGTGATAATATTAGAAAAATGGGGTATGCTGGCTTTTCCTCTGAACCAATCTGATTTAGAATCCTTGTGGGGGAAGCAAATGTGAGAACTCTGTAAATCTCAGCAGTCACATACAAATTATCCTCAAGAAACATTCACTCGGAGATACTTTTGCCTTCCTTAAATGTATGTAATATAGTTAAGTGTTAAAATGCTTCTTTTTTAAAGTTGATGTGGAACTGTTTATTTCTCCTGCAAAACTAGTCAGATTTCACTTTTCTCATGAAATACCAGACTATCATATAATCTTCCTTTTGGAATGTGTGGTGCAATGAAGACTTCAGCAAAACCTATGGAAATCACAAGGAAATAAATTAGGTTTGGGGTTTTAAACAACTGACAAATGTTCCATCACTCAATGAGCTTTTCCAGGACATTGTGTGCTCCAGTTTTAGTAGAAATCAAAGACACATGCAAGTCTGAATGTGATGGTTATCATGTGAATCCAAAGGTTAAATCAATGTCTTTAACTTTACTTTCATAGGGAGGACTTAGTAAATAGCATTTAAAAAAATGTTTGAAAGACTTTCTTTTCAGAGTTTGTAGATTTTTGCCCCCAGAGTTGTTTAATTATTGTTACAGTGAGATTATCAGTTCAATCAAAATTCTCACACGTGTCTTCCTGATATTGGAGGAAAATATTTAATTAAAAATTTATAAAATACAATTTGCAAAAGCCTTTTTATTTGCCATTGCTCAATGCTTTATGATTGCTTCAAATTTAATTAGTATGAATTATTTACCAATTAAACTTGTTGACTTTTTAGAGATTTTTCTTCACTTTTACCAGAGTACAAAGAAACACATCCATATATATATAGATATAGATATAGATATAGATAGATGTGTATGCATATGAATATATGTATATATATGAATGACAAAACTTTATGTTAATACCTGATAGGGGAGAAAAGCAATCTTGACAAGCTACAATACAATTGTTACCAGTTAACAATGACATTCCTATTTTATATTATGTATGTATGTATTTATTTTAGAGTGGGTGTGATCTTTTGGGTCCCATGAAAAGTCCCCGTGGATATATCAAGAATTTACATGCTTGTATAGGATGTAAAATGTCTTATCCTGATAATTTCCTTGCAGATAAAATGATAAGTATCAATTAAAGGTAGAGGAAAATATATATATTATATAGTGTGTATTTATATATTATATACAATATGATATATTTATATATTATATGTTTAATATATATTCACACACAATGCAAAGAAGTTATAAATTCTTTGCAGTATCTTTTCTCTTATAGTCACTGCATATTTAACATCAGGTCTTTGACTTGCTGATTCTTATTTCACATGGCCTTTTCTTCTCAAATTTCTATTAACTTTAAAAATCATATTTTAATTCTGAAATCTTCAATTTCAGCATACTGAAAACTAGAAATTTGTATTCACCACTCAGAAAAAATATACTCTGGAAAAATAATAAAAAATAAAATAAAACAAGATGCTCAGTTACACATCTTGTGATCCAGTGCTGGTCAGATCACATGAGGGCTAGTGAAAGTCTCCAATTTGGGGCTTCTCTGTTGAAAGCCACCAAGGAGACTGGCCTTTGAAATAATAATTTATACAGTGTAGCATTTAGCTGGCAGAAAACTAACTGATACCACAAAACCATGCCATGTAAAATTCTAGCCCACCAAATCTTGATAATGATATTCAATCATTATTAGCTCAAATAAACATGAATACTGAAGAGAAAATTTTTCCAGTTATAACTTTTTTATGTTGGTACTTCTCTTCATATAAATTATTTACAAGACTCCATTACTGACAGTGATATAAAATACCTGGATATTTAGGCAACTAAATAGATGTATAAATCTGTCATAACTAATTTTTTTGTTTTCTTACTTTTCATTCATATATAAATCAAAGAACTTAATTAACACATATGCGGGGATTTGGGGCCAGTTATATTTAAATTTTATATTCAAACATCTATGCAAATGAATGATCTATCAAGAACAAATTTAACTAAAATTAATTAATATGCTCACGTATGTTCCTAGTAAGGAAATAAAACTTTTGCTTGCTGAGCATAATCTACTTATGCTTAGTGTGAATATCTAATTGTAGTTCAAAAATGTAGGTTAAATAACGTACAGTGTTATCAGCAGTAAGAAATTGTGTGGTTTAACATCTTATCCCAATTTTTCTCATTCAAACTTCAGTGACACACCTGCATGTCACTAGTCAAAAGGTCAAAATATCACACCTTCTCATGCTTTGGAGAATTTTGTGTTTAAAGTCAGGACTGTGCTAAATAGAATTTATATTACCATTGTTCTAAAACCGTCCAGATAAAACAGTACTCAAGTACATTTTTAATCAATCATTATCTAATAGCATTCACTTCCAAAGTCATGATATGATATCATGGAGAGTTACATATTGATTGATTAAGACATTGCACTTATCACACCTTTATGAAAAAAATCTATGATAAGATGATTTATTAGTACAAAGTCATAGGTAAAACCTCCACAACTCGTGGCAGTATCTAAGTTTAGTGCATGCAGTGAAAGCTTATTTTAAAAAGACCAGCAGCTGTAAACATAAATTAGAACAAGTGTGAGTCTTGGGATGGATTTTACCCCTCATGACTTCTAAGGTGCTATTTAAAGGAATTATCATGATTTGCAGTTCTGTGCTTCCACTAATAGGTGGCACTAGCAATGTGTGACAGCTCTTTCATTAGTTTGGAAATGGGCAGGCTGCTAGGATAAATATACACAGAGTAATGTGTGGAGGCCAAGCCTGGAAATACTGGCACACGAGTCAGGAGATGTAACATGCACAAAACAGAAGCCTCGGTTAAAATGCACTTTGCGGAAGATTTTGATGTGCTCTTTGCATACATTTATTGGTATATTTTGACTCTAGAAAAGTAAGTGGTTATAAGTAAATATATAGATTTTTAACTTAAGACTTTACATGTGAAATTGGCCTGTAAAATGTGAAACAAAATGAGTGAAATAGAAGTAACAATCAGAATGATGAGAGGATAGCTTCATGTGTCTCCGTGCATATTAAGTATTTTATCTATATCCCTATATATACATTCATATATATATATATATGTATATATATGAATTTAAGTCTGACTCAAAAAACATTCAAAACAGAAATGATGCAGACTGCCTGTGGCACATTATTGCCATCGTTCATAATTGGAGAGTAGCTACTTGAGACGGTAAAATAAAGTTTAGGAAATCACATTCAGTATATTTTTAAAAGTGACTCCTTGCGATTTGTAGGTTGTTTTAAATTATTATCATAATTAAACATATGGAAGAATCAATAAATTTTATCTGACACAAGCAAGCCTGAATGTCTCCAGTTACTATCTCCTTCTATTGCCAAGATATAAACATCAGTATAAATAGGGAATTCACACACTATTTCCAAACAGTAACAAAGCTGGACTCTGTCAAACCCAGGATAAGAAAATATACAATTTACACTTCAATTAGAGAATGAAGATAAGCAAAAATAAAATTCTGTTGATAAATAGGAAGAATAATTCGATCTTAGTACTTCCTAGAAGCTTAGCGTAAAACTTACGGAGACCACAAATTTAGGGAATCTTGTCAGCTCCTAAATGAGTCATTAAACCTGCACCTCCAGGTTTCCTTTGCTTGGAGAGAAATGAAGTGGGAAAAAGTGGTGACCAAACCTCATAGTAACTCATTTTGTTGCCAAAATCATAAACGTGTCTTTTGATAAAATATAGCATCAGCCGCTTGAGTCTTCATCAGCAAACTAAACGGGGCTTAGTTCTGTTGAAGATGTCAAATGACTTCTTTAGTCCATAAAATGACTTCAGTGGATTGTGGGTCGTCTCTCTTGTGACAGGCTGTGAGGTCTTCAAGGCCAGATCTATTCTTTTTCATCCTTAAGCTCTAGACAGCTGGCACAGTCACTTGTTGAGCAATTCGGTGCTTCCTTTGACACACTTTGTTTTTTTAAAGCCTTATTAGTGAGCACAGAGAGAATGCACAGGTGTAATAATCAATTCCTCACAAGTGAATTGTGCATTGTAATGTGAAGTAAGCTTGTGCTAAACACTTCCCAGCACAGTTGATGCACTTAGAAACGCACCAAGAAGGTTATCTGGGTGGCTCAGTCAGGTGAGCATCCAGCTCTTGATTTCGGCTCAGATCATGATCTGAGGGTCATGAGATTGAGCCCCATGCATGGGGCTCCCTGCTGAGCGTAGAGCCTGCTTGAGTTTCTCTCTCTCTCTCTCTCTCTCTCTCTCTCTCACCCTCTGCCCCTTCATACTCTTGTGTTCACTTTCAATACGATACAATACAATACAATACAATACAATACAATACAGTACAATATAATACAATGCAAATAAAAATAAAAGCACTAAGGGTATGTCAAGAGTGTCTCTTCCACAGGCAGTATCTCCTCTGAACCAAGCCTATTTCAGGCAGGACTGAATCACAAAGTTTCTGGGTCATCCTTACTTGCAGGCAAGTAAGACATGAAGAATATACAGTAACAATACACACATCTTGTAAGCTCCTAGGAACCAGGTCAAGGAGTTGTTTCATTCCTTTGGAGGAACACCCTGATTTTTCTCATAATCATGTCTCAATACACATAGCCAGAAAAGAAAGTGAGTAAGGCAGCTCTAAAACCCCATAATGGCTAAAAATAAGAGACCTCATCCTCAGGCTCATTGTATCTGAACCTTTTGTAGAACAAATCCATTCTACCAAACGAAGCTGAAAGCACAATCACTTAAAAGTTTGAATGGATTGTATTCTGCTGTCCATACTTTTGAGAGAAGACTGGCTTTGCTATCTGACAACTTGCTAAGATTATTATTGCACAGGCTTTCTTGCTTCCTCTTATCTTTGACTCCACTACATTTCTTAGTCCTCTTATAGGTGAAGTTGATGTTTAGAATACAAATAAGCAATTGATGTTTAGAATATAAATTAGTTTATAGTGCTGGATGTTAAATTCTTATAAAATATGTTAGGATTGTGACACAGTAGAAGTAGTAACAGGAAAGGACAGTAGCTTGACTACCAGGAGTGCTGTATGTACAAATCATAGCTATTAATTGACATTAAAAAATAATTAAGGTTGAATTCCAACCATTGATGAATCCATTTGGGGAAAACCAGACAAGGTTGTTTACACCTGAGGTCAACTCCAAAGTAGACAAGGACTTGTGAAACTTCATCAGATGTGTTAGAAATTTTAATTTTTTATATTCAAATTTGAAGTTTCAAGAAAATAAACTCTGCTCTTCGGTGATAATCCTTTAGAATAAGTTTAGGAATGCATGGGTGGCTCAGTCAGTTAAGTATCCGACTCTTGATTTTGGCTGAGGTCATGATCTCATAGTTGTGAGACTGAGCTCTGCATTGGGTTCAGTGCTGAGCTTGGAGCCTGCTTAAGATTCTCTCCCTGTCTCTCTGCCCCTCCCTACCCCCAGTGTAATTGTACTTCCAGATTATATAGAGATGAAGTACTACGTAAATCAATGTGTTTATAACAAATGTAAGAAAAGTTACATTCAAGTCGTTGTTTTTCTAAATCGTATCATGTTTAATTGGGAATTGTGGAAAGCGGAATGCTGAGAAATAGTAGGGAGATTTCTCCCTTTGCTTGAGGTTAGGTCTTGGGCACTTCAGAAATGGCTATCATCTTCTGTCCTTTAAGTTTGATCTTCCCAGCGCAACCTCTATAGTACAACGCTGTTGTCTGGATTTCTCTGTTCTCCCTAAAGTGTCACCACTCTAGCAAGTTGCTAACCTGCCTCTTTCCATGGCCCTTCCATTGAGCCTTCTCAGCATGTTGGCTCCAGGACATAGTGTTTAGTGTCTTGCTTCCACTTGAATGCACACGTGTTTCCACTCTCAAGTCTTTCCACCTGCAGAGTGAAGGGTGTGAGCAAGACACAGATCCCCCTGCTGCCCAACACAAGAGCCCTCCATCTTTCCAGACTTGACACATTTAATAATATAGAATATATTAAACATAATATTTATAACATCTGATTATGGACACTCTTCCCGCCCATCCTCTGCACCTGTCTTTGACCTAGAAATAGTCTTCGTCCTGTACCTTCTTGTGCTATCCAAATAAATCTAAGTGAAGACCCTCCTTTTGAAAACAAAATCCTCAAAACTTAAAAACGCTTATGGTCTCTCTCTGAAAGAAGTGTAGACCTTCATTTTTATCAGATGGATCCACAGAAGAATAAAAAAAAGGCAATTTCTTAATTAGGTAATCTTGCCACTTTAAATTTTCAGTGAATTTCCCCATTCTACATGCACATACCTAATAATCTCAACTAGACATTGGGCCTAGTACAGAGAGCGTGGGTCCCATAATTTTAGTTCAGTTGGGTCAGCTTTACACATATTAAATATGGTGATTAAAGGACAAAATAGCCTCCTTGACCCTTGGGATATAGGTATGTTGCCCAAGTGGTGACTCAGAAACAGAAAGCTCACACAACCAGAAATTGTGTGCCAGTGTCACCCAGGGATCTCTTCTGCATCTGACCATACCCCTGCCTACTTTCCCAGACACTACAAATTCTGGGGAGTTGCTGAGCCAGTTGAGGTTTTTTGCATTTGTCTCTTCTACATGTGAAACACTATAGACTATCTGCACTCGGTGTCTCACAGAGAACTCCAGCTCTACTTGTTCAAAACCGTGCCCACTGACCTCTCTGCAAGCGTATTTGTCCTCCTCATTCCCAGTTGTGCAGAGTGTTGTCACTTTGTCCCAGTGGTCCAGGCCAGTAACATCTTTGCCTCTTCCCTCGCTGGCCCATCCCATATCTACCTAGATGCCCTGTGGATTCTGTCTCTTGAGTCACTCAAATCTGTCCTGTTCTCTCTTCCAGGTTAAATGAGAACCGTATCATTACTTGCCTGCTATGGCAACAGCCATCTTTAGTTACAGTTTCTTCTTTGCATCATTAGTGGCTATAATTCTTTCTGAAATTCAAATCTAATTATGTCTTTCCTTTATTTTAAAATTTTACTGATTAAAGTCCAAACTCCTTAGCTTGACCTAAAAGAATGATTAACTTAAAGGAGTCTAGGGCATAGAGGGAACTAATTGGAGTTCTTGGAGGTGTTCAGATATGAAGAAATTAATCCCTGCATAAGGATCATGATAATGGAAATGAGAGGGGAAGGCGGAAGATGAAACATATGTATAGAAACTTTAGATTTGGTAAATGCTTGTGTGGGAGGAGGATCTGGAGAATTCAAGAACAGTACGTTTTTAAATTTCTGCAACTCGAAGTGTGATACAACAATTGGTAGTAACTGGAAAGTGAAACTCTCTTCACCTTGCAGCCCCAACCACGCCCCCACCCAGACCCTCCCTCTCCACATCTCAGTTGTGAGCTTTCCTTCCTGGGTCCACATCTGCCCACCCTTAGTTGTTTACTAATGCTGTTCTCTACAACATTGACTTGAATATCTCCTTTTATTTTTTAAAAGGCTTTTTAAAAGGCAGAGAAGTATAAAGTATCATGTGGCAACTATCCTGAAGAAACTTATGACTTGGCAGGGGAGAAGACCCAAATGTGTAGAGTCTTACCCACGATAGTGCCTCATTAATTTGAAGCAGTGGTTGAAGAAATAAGTGAGGAGATGAGAGATAATCGTTCCATGTGGGAGCCCTAAGGAGCAGAGATGAGACCATATATAAAACAGATCTGAGTATAAAACATAGCCCATTCTGGGAAGTGAAATCTCTGACTGGGAGAAAAATCACGTAGGGCTGCAGAAGCACTTTAAATAAGGATCAATGGTAGAAAATGGTGAAACAGGTTATAAGTTTCAAATCTTAGATTGAACCGTGGATAATGAAACTGTTAAAAGTTTGCAAATGAGTGGTATGTGCCAAGCAGTGCTTTAGGAATCTAGAAACCTGAGAGCTGGCCCTCGGTTCTGAGGGACTGGGTCATCATCTGAGATGCTGAAGCACGATATTGAAACAAATGGCTACATTTCAGATTGGACCTCATACAATGACCTTGCTCTCCTGGGTTACAGAGACTGCACATGTAGGCACAGAGCACTTCCTTTGCTACGTAGAGCAATATGTTTTCACACTTCCAGAAAGATGCAAGTTCTATCCAAGAAAAACTGCAGATATTTGTTTGAAATCCAACAAGCTAGCATCATTTAGGGCATAGCTGCCCATCTAAAATATTCAATTATATATTAATTCCTTTAACTTTTCTTAGGTTTATGGCAGGGCACACATTTAAGACCTCTGATGAAGTATCATAGACACGTCTTTCTGTCACAATTTCACTGTTTGAGCAAAAGCAAAATATCAAGTGTGACCTTGTTTTCAGGTTACTATGTTATGTGAGATCATCCTTCTTTAGTAGATTTTTTCTTTTCTCCTGGGCTGGTGTGCAGGGATTCAGTCCTTCACACTCGCTTCTAACTAGACAGAATTGGAAGCTCTACTCAAACAAAGCAACTACTCCTAAGACTCTAATTCCCTGTTAGGCTCTTACACACTGGCCCAGAGCCACGGAGCTTCTTACTTTCACTGTGCGTCTTCATGTTCAATAGACTCTCAGCCTTCTTTTGCTTCCTGAGGTGCCTATTCAGAACAGAATTAAGGTTCCCTTGGCACTTTCTAACAGAACACACATCCTGTCTCCATCATTCAACCTCCTAATCCAGACAGCGTCCTGAGAAAGGTTTCTAGCGTAATAGCGAGATGGGACCAAGTGACTAGAAAAAAGTTTTTCTTGCACGCCTGAAATCACTTAGCAAGGCAGAAGAGTCAGTGTCTGTTTTGTCTAGTGGTGTTTCATCAGAAATAAGATTAATACTTGTCTCGTTGGCATTGCTCTTTACCTGTCAAGTTAGAGAAGACTGTCTACTTTGTGACAGTAGTTCTGACCACAGCTTTATAAACATTAGCACATTTGTTTTGAAAGAATATGTTTAGACTATTTTAAGCAGATGCTGTATAGGGAAGTGAAATTAGTGATGCTATAGTGATTTGTTTCTTTAGCGCAGATCTCAGTCTCTAATACTGAGGGTACCAGATGTAACAAACCCTGTGGACTTAATTCTCTCAGATGGATTCCCTATTGTATGTTATACCATCTTTTTCCATACAATTTAGTTTCCTTAGAGAAACTAAAGATAGAGATAATAGGTGGATGTCTCTAGTGCCCCCTCACACCAAGCAGCCAGATGTATTGCCTTTTCATATTTTCAGAAGAATAAAACAGCACATTCTTGGAATGTCTGAAATGAATTCCAACATTCCATTCTTGGAATGTGCAAAATAAATATATCCAATAATATTTATAATCTTCATTTAGTTTTTATTGAATAGGAAGTCATGCTGTGCTTATAGTGCTCGACCCTTCGTTTGGTGGCCTATTGAAAATTAGTGTCTTTTTTCCAATTTAGCTACTGGAACAAAAATTTCACCAGGACTAGAGGTATCTTAACATAGAAAAGAACATGTTGAATCGACTCTGGCATTTTTTTATGTTAGGATATGAACGTGTCATTAACTTTATTAGCCTCAGGTTGTTCCTCTCTAATATGGGAGGATAGCTACTTCATGGTAGCTGGTAGCTCTTATCAGGATAATAACAATACATTGTAAGATATGCAATCACTACTTGGTACATAGAAGGTTCTAGATCACTATTTGGTTCATTTGGTGTGGGTGTGCATGCACATATTCTCTGTTACTTATTTTGTCAATTAGAGTAATAATAATAATAATAATAATACAAAGAAAAGCACAATTATTATATTTGTAGTGCAATTATTTCAAAGACTTGTAAAATAATAGTGTAAATGTTAAAAAATATGAAGCTCGTCAATATCAACTGGTCAGTGAACCTATGAAGAGGCTTTGTAAAAAGCTGGTGTTGAAAGAAAACAATTGATGAAACAATACCAAACAGGCCTTTCAGTCCTGCTAGGTGAACCTGAACATCTTGGTGTTTACCTATTGCTTCACCAAGTTTTCAGTGTAATTTTGATGGAATCTGTATGAATGTATCCATAAAGCTAGTTGTGGGGATGCAGGCAGGCCTGATTTTTAGGTCCTTGGCCATGAATACTTATTGAGCCAGCCTAAGCAAGGAACCACCTGTTTCTTGAGGAACGGGTAGCCTGCATCTCACAGACTGTAAGTTCCAATTCATGTTTTCAACATGAACCAAAGTCAGTCATCTAATATTCAGTACAAATAAGCAGGAAATGACTAGTTTTATTTGCTCCTGTACTCACAGCATATCCTCTTAAGTGGTATAATGGTTGCCTTGAGTATTATTTTGTTATGACTTGGTCCATGAAGACACAACATTCTTCATGACAACTTAAAGAGTATTGAATTCGCATAGGAATTAACACAATATTTCTATTTAATATGTCCCTGAGTCTGAATGAAACACTATAGATATAAAGTCTGGGGCTTTCTGACCAGTTCTATGAACGACCTGTGATTGCAAATAACCCATTTGCAGGAAAGAGGACATTTGGTCATCAAGAAAATAAACTTGCTGTCTGAGGCTGGTAAATAGAATGAAGAACATGTCAAGAGTGACTTGAAGGGGCTTTTGTCTAACAGAAGACACTTGGAAGCCAGACTAGGAAAGCCAGACGTCCTTAAGAAGGGAGGTGACACTCACCATAGTTGGCTTTTAAAGGATTTTTCTGGAAGGCAGAATTCCTTTGGAAAACATTTTATACACCAGTATGAATAAATTTCTGTGGTACTCTAGACAAAGATGAATTTTATTTCATTGTGGCTTTAGCCATATTACAATGCTCATAAACTATTTTACCTTATGCCAGACATGTGGAAGCAATCAGTATATGTAAATGATATGTGAAGGTGAGGTATAGTCTTAGCTTAAAAACTTAGACTGTCTGTGGTTATAAATTATAACCACATCACAAAGAGCAGCTTGCCTTTTAATAGTAACTTAAATGTAAAAATAATCAGTGATGAATTCTTAAAACTGCCAGTGTTCTCTTAGTAAAGTATAGTAAATGTAAAAAACAGCACTACTTTATGCTGTTATATTATTTCTAGGAACACAGTATTGAAAGGCAAATATTTTTTACCTTAAGTAATTGTTAATATGTAAGTAGCTGTAGTAAGACATAATTAGGTCAGTCTGTCTCTGAGAAACTTTTGCCAAGGCTTGCATTTCATTTATTTATTTTTTTACTTTTTTATTGAGGTATAATTGACCTACAACATTATATTAGTTTCAGGTGTACAACATAATGATTCAGTATTTGTATATGTTACAAGATGATCGCCACAAAAAGCCTAGTAAACATTTGTCACCATGCATAAGCACAGGACTTTTTTTTTCTTATGAGGAGAACTTTTAAGATCTACTCAGCAATTTTCAGATGTACACTATGGGTTTATTAACTATAGTCGCTATGTGTATGTTACAGTTGACTACAGTTATTCTTTATTAAAATTAATGTCTCCCCTCTTTTATTCAATGAGTGTGATATCGATTTGCTTTTTTCCTATAATATATTCTTTATACATATATATGTCTATGTATGTATGTATACATATGCTTCAAAACATTTCACATATTTTGAACATATAAACCTGAATCAAATATCTTTGACAAAGAAATAGATACTATAAAAATAAATATTTACTTTTCTATAAATTCAAAGCAACAAAACTCTTAGTCTCAATATGTTCGTGTTGTGCCTCTTTTCAAGTCTTTCTATCATTTGCTCTCTATAAAGTCACATATTAAGATAATACAAATTCAAAGTCATGTTACTAGACACACATACACACACACAGAAACTAGTGGTGGGAAAGAAAGTAAGGCAAACTGAAATAAACCAAAGATCAATATTGAAGCATGTTCTCATTATCTTTGTAATAGAAGAAAAATAAAAGGTTATATTTTGTTAGACTGAAATCAGCTCTTTTATACTTCCAATTTGCTCATAAGAAAACAAACAAAAATAAAACAAACAAAATTTCACTCGTTCTAAAATATTTACTTGAGGAAACCAAGAAGCAAATCATTACATGAAGCATCCGAGTAAAATGCAGCCATCTTTAGAACAATGAAAGTCTCCCAAACTTGGCTCAACATGCCATCCTTCATTCAATAGGTATGTTCTGTGCCAGGGCCTATGAGAAACTAGGACAGAGATAAAAACAATCCCTGTGCAGAAGGATCTTACCCTCCCTTATCAATCCAAACTAATTAGGGTATAGCATGCCATTGGGCTAATTTTTTTTAAATATAAAAAATTCACTATTAGAATTAATTCTACATGGTGCTACATAAATGCCAGTTGCCATTTGGAGTTAATTGCATACAGCAATATTAGGAGAGTCTAAGGAGAGAAAGAATGACCCCTAAAGGGGGAACTAAGCAGAGAAGCCCTAAATGTGTTGGATGTGAAAAGTATTAGGAGACAAATTTTTCCTGTGTGTGTGTGTGTGTGTGTGTGTGTGTGCGCGCGCGTGCGCGTTTTGTTGTTGCTGTGATTTGGGCAAGGATTCAAGTATAACTCTGATTTCCTTTGGTAAACACTTCCATATTACTATGTTCTTGTCTCTTTAAATATTACTCTCTTTCTCATCCAAGAATTGTTCTTTTAAAACTTTTAAATTCATTTCAACTGAACTGAAAGTTAATAACTATATGTCAACCACTGTAATGATGAATAAGAATAGAAAAACACATAGGATTACTCCCTTAAGAACATCACAACAGGGGCGTCTGGGTGGCTTAGTCGGTAAAGCGTCCGACTTTCGCTTAGGTCATGATCTCGCGGTTCGTGGGTTCGAGCCCCATGTCGGGCTCTGTGCTGACTCCCAGCTCAGAGCCTGGAGCCTGGTTTCAGTCTGTGACTCCCTCTCTCTCTGACCCTCCCCTGCTCACGCTGTCTCTCTCTCTCCTAGAAATAAATAAAAAACATTAAAAAAAATTAAAAAAAAAAAAAGAACATCACAACATAGAGTTTGAGAAATTATACTACTCAATGATAAGGCAGTTTGGTCCATCATTTAGATATAAAACAAATACTATGATGTTTAGAGGGGACAGTGCTTTGTTAATTATGCTGTGGTTTGCTATTGAAAATGAGAAAGATGTGTTTTACAGGGAGTAAGAATTAAACTGGATTATAAGAGTATAAAAATTTTTGCGAGGAAGAGCAGGGAAGGTCTTTCTGGTAGAAGTACAGTTTGTACACATGAGACATTAATGTGTAAAATTTATTTATGATATAGCAAAATGAATTAATCTTCTATGGAAAGGAATGGCAGACCATGAGGCAATGAGAGCCAATTCAAAAAATCTGTCAGTGATCAATGATTCTTTATAGTATTTGATCATTATCATAGTTACTACTAACATAATATCCAATAACATACACTATAATTTATGGGAAATGTACAAATAAAGATGGTACACATACTGCCCCTAAGGGGCTCATATTTAGTGAAGAAAGTAAGCAAGTATGTCAAAACACACATTATGGGGCAAAGAGTAATGTATTCCAGCAAAGAACAGTGAATATTCAGAAAATTAAAATATCACAGAGATGCAAGGGACTAGAAAAATCTTTATGTGAGAAAAAACATTTGAGGTGACCATCAAAAAGCCTTTTGGCATGCATGGAGGGGAGAGGAAGAATGGAGAACATTCTATGTATTGGGAGTAAACAAACAAAAGAGAAAGTGTCAAGGGAATTTCATGAAATATTTAGTATTTTAGTTTGTCTAGGCATATTTAAGAAAATCATATGAGATATGTTCAGGTACTAATTGAATAACCATGGACAATTAACTTGGTTTCCCTGAGCATGCAATGCATATAACAGAAGAAATATTGAATAACTGTTTTATCTTTTATTCTTCAGTTTCCAAAGAAAATGATTAAATAATTCATAAAAACTGTCATCATCATTATTTTTAATTGATGTATTTGACTGCATTCTAGGTGCATGGCACCAAGTCCAGAACCACACTCTAGTAGGAATCAGTAGAACATTGTAATGAAGAGCATGGCTTCAGTAATCAGATTTCAGCTCAAATCTGACATATTGTGTGTGTGATCTTGGAAATATACCTCACTAAAACTCAGTGATTATCTGTAAGATGGGGATAATAAAAGATCTACCCTTTTAGATGGTTGTGAAGATTACACGAGGCTTGGAAGTTACCTTTTTTAAAAAAAATGTTTTATTTATTTCTGAGAGAGAGAGTAGCATGAGCAGGGGAGGGTCAGCGAGAGAGGGAGATACAGAATCCGAAGCAGGTTCCAGGCTCTGAGCTGTTAGCACAGAACCCGATGTGGGGCTCGAACCCACGAACCATGAGATCATGACCTGAGCCAAAGTTGGATGCTTAACCAACTGAGCCACCCAGGTGCCCCCAAAGTTACCTTTCTAAAATGTATTGGCATGGGGGGGGGGGTGGTGCCTGAATGACTAAGTTGAGCGTCTGATCCTTGATTTCAGCTCAGGCCATGATCCCAGCATTGTGGAATCGAGCCCCATATAGGGCTCTGCACTGAGCACGGAGCCGGCTAAAGATTCCTTCCTTCTCCCTTTGCCCTCACTCATGCTCTCTCTCCCCCTCTAAAATTAAAAAAAAAAAAAAAAAAAAAGTATCATGGATGATACATATGGAACACTAAGCAAAGTGTTTGGCAGGGTGAATGTCTAGTAAGTATTAGACATTAATAGAAAACATAAGAGTGGTTCACCATATTAGATATCAGGCCAAGTGGTAAAAGTTCAGAATAGGTGATTAGTGTAATGGAAAGAAAAAAGATATTCTTCACAAAGGAGTAAGATAAGAAAGGATTGAAGGAAGTGGGCAAGTGAGATAAGTTAAGAGTTGAGATAATGGTGGGAGCATTTAAGTAAGTACATAAGCTATATTTTTAGGAAAAAAGACAAGTTTGTTTGACTGCCTTTCCCTCTGTTGTGTTAACCATGAGTTTGAATAAATCATTTCAGTCAATGTGGCTCTACTTGGTGATGTAGATATAGTAATTATTGTGTTTGACTTTCTATTATTCTCCCTCTATTCTGAGAAGGTTGATAAGTAGTGATTAGGCCAAGATGTATAAAGCAAGAGAGAGTTAAAAGAGCCAAGATGACTAGATATTCCAGTAGGTATAGCTAACAATAGAATTGTTGATATATGACCTACCAAGAAGGTTATCAAGACAATTAATGGTATTGGAGTGAATCAGATCAGAAGAGTGGAGTCTAAGAGAGGATACAAATGCTATGAGGCAGGATAAGGAGATAGCAACTTAACTTTAAAATATACTGGTTGACACTTTTTCTTATATCTCTCATTCGAGACAGGAAACCACTGTATCATAAAATTATTTAAGCTTAAAACTGATTCTGAGTTGTATAACAATATTAACTAAATGGGGGTGTTTTCTGAATGCCCTTTATAAAAAATGAACAAAGTAGATATCATATATCAAAGGCATAAAAATTGTTATTACCAAATGATGACATGCTCCCATAATCTCATTATATTTCACTTGTTATTAAATTGATATTGTGCCTCAAAATATGTAGTTCATTTTAGCTCAGGAAAAGGACAGAAAGAGATTTTTACCTTCTGTGGACATTAAGGGCAGATGCTATATGTAAAGGACTAAAATACAATATCATAGTCATTTAGAATAAAATACATGGTTTCGTATGGATGTTCAAATAAAGGTAATCTGTATGTAGGTTGTTTATTATAATGTGCTTTCTGATACATCATGGGTCAACATATGCTATATGAACCAAAACAGCTACATACAATAAACTCCCTATTATATATGCCCTATAGTTCTCTCATCTTCTATCACAATTCTAAGGCATTCCACTGGATTATAGCTATATTCTTTTAACTCTTTTCTCTTGAATGACTCATACGGAACAATAAGCTTTATTTGAATGAACATGCTTCATCATGTCTTTTAAACTTTTAGAGGTAGCATTTTCCTAACTTTTTCCCTGGGTATTCATAACCATAGGAGACTATTCCAAGAATAGTTTCAAGAAACTTAATAGCATCACCGAAGTGGTCCAATTTTATGGCTCAAGCCTAGACATTATTATGCAACAGTGAAAGAAGGCTTACATGGTGTCATTTAAAAAAAAATTTCCAGAGTCACTTATCTTCACTACTGAACTTGAGCATTGCATACTCTAAAATTAATGCATTCTGCTAGGAGAGATGGTTCCAGACTGAACTGTCCAAATTCTTTACTAAGGTTAATCAGGCATTGCTTTTCGTTCCCAAATTCAAGTTGTCAGAGTGGCTAGGAAATGGGAATGACTGTGGCATACTAGTATGCTCTCTGTCAGATTTGAAAGTCCTGTTAAACACTTAAAGAAATACTTCAACTTTCTGAAACACCACTCTTGAGTTTTAGAGATTAAGCATAGGAAGATCAGCTTTTCAGTTGGTTTACAAGTACTGATTTTCTATTGTCCTTGGAGAAGGCTCATTTTTAAGCCACTGTTCCAGACTCTTATGGGCATGAATCTGGCACTCTAGTGGTTTTCTGTGCCATCTTTCATAAATAAATAACCTCATACAACTTAGAAGATAATAGAAGTGTTTTCTTTTTTTTCTTTTTGATAGGTATACATCAAACTCATGGCATGTTTTCCATTAAACACAGGAAGAGAGAACCATTTGTGGTAGAAATCCCAATAGAAAACATATTTACACCCCTCTGATCTCTATTCCAGTCTGGATAATAATTTTTTGACTTGGCTGCTCCTTTTTTCAAAGTTCTTACCAGTCACACTAATTGGGTCCTTTATTTAAATTGCTTCAGCAATTTACAACATACCACAGAATAACCTCTTAATCTGCACTTTGTACCAAGATTTGTATCTGCTGAAATTTAAGAACTGCATCCTAAACAATTTATAAATTCAAGGAAATAAGATACTGCATATATTAAAAAGGGAGCAAGTAAACAGAAAGAATTATTCTTACAAAAAAATACTTGGATTTTTAATCAGAATTCCATATTTAGGCTGTCACAGATTTACCATTTCCCATGCCAAATACAGTGATAGGAGTGCTGTGAAAATTTAATGCTTGTTAGTGTTGGTGAATCACTGTGACCATAAATAAAAACTGCTATAAAACTTCAGAGCATTCTTTAGGGGGGCAAGCAAGGTTCACGTAGAGTCTGTTCCTTTGCCTACTTCCAGACATGTAAGATTCCTAGATCAAGCTTTCAATAGGACATGCATCCACCTGATAAAGTGTTTATCTGATAGGTTTATTTAAAACAATGATATTATAGAGAAGAAAAGTAAAAAGACTGCTGTAGTCTTTTAATCAAAACATTTGCTGGCTATCATTTAAATAACCACAACCATTTCTCTCTTTATATCATGCTCTGCCCTTAAGTCATCCAGATAGCTCCAAAAGAAGGGAATAGAATTTGTTCTCAAGAAACTCGTCTTCAGCCCTAGATCCAGCCCTAAGAACACCCAATGCTGACTCTTAGCTTGCATGTATACCTCCTCTGACTGGTGAGCCCTCATGACTCAAAAGCAAGGGAAAGAGGTACTCGGGATAATCATCTGACGTAGGTTAAACAGTAAGGTGCTGGCTTGCTGTTTCCTTTCTACTGAGAATGGTTGATATTCCCCAGTGTTGGTGTATCTTGATGTTTGAATAAGGTTAGCAATAAAACAATTGTTTTTAAAGTTACATGAAACAACGCCCATATTTCTGTTACAGTAAATAATGGAGATGATAAAAACTAATATGAACAGAAATAGTGCTAAGATTTTTGTGTAAACTGTCTCATGTAATCATTACAACCGTTCTAGGCAGTAGACAATTCCCATCCTTTTATGGATGAAGAAACCGAAGGCCAAAGTAGAATAAGTCGAACAAGTTGTAGGGAAAAAGAAGTTTTAGGATTTCATGTCTGTTTAACACTAAACATTTATTATTTTTTAATTGTAAAAACACTTAACATGATATCTATCCTCTTAATTTTTAAATGCACAGTACATTACCATTCACTATAGATAGTGTTATACAGTAGATATATCTACAGCTTATTCATCTTGCTTAACTGAAATATTATGCATGATGGTTTGTAACCTCTGAATCCCCCACTCCTACCCTTCACCCCTGGTAACCACCATTCCACACTCTTGATTCTATGAACTTGTGTATTTTAAATACTTCATGTGAGTGAAATCATCACTTGTCATCGCTGCTCTCCATTGAAAAAGATCTCATTCCAAATGAGCGGAAGAAATCACTGTTTAAAGGCTGCAACTGTGCAATTCTACATACTTGTTACAGGAGAAAAAGATGGCCTTTAAAATTAATTATAAAATCACAGAGTTCTAAAATTCTTGATATTATTCTTGCTATGGGGTTTGAGACGCTAAACATTCAGAGACTATTGAATTTCCAAGAAGTGAAACAGAAATTATTGTTCTTTTCTTAGCTGAAGACACATACTAATATCTAAAATCTTTGTGAAAACAATTTTCCCGTTTAAGTAGATGGTCCACATAAGAAAATGAACAATTAGGATTACAGTATTAAGTCTAATATTAGATCTTTATTTATTCTATACCTTTATTTAGAAAATGATGTGGCTCTTCATAAAATCTTTCACTGTTTTTTTGAAGTGAATCATTATGTGTGGTTTACCAGCAATGCATAGCTAATCATATGCTATTACACAGTTAAGTTTACTGAAGTAAAAAAAGTAATATATCAAAGTAATTTTTGCAAAAGCAAACTATTTCAGCCTCTGTTTTTAGTTGATGCTTAAAATATTTTAGCATACAAACCATTATTATGGATTTGAAGAAAATTTTATGCAACACTCAAGTAAAACTTCTATAATATGGCTGGTTGAGGCTGAAATAATGCAAAACCTCTGTGTTCCACAGGATTTACTCTCTAAACCATAAATCCCATCCGAACATCCAAATAGTACCCCAGCATCAGTGGCAAATTGGTCCCGGTTCATAGAAAGGTTTTTAAGTTCTGGCAAACTTTTTGACAAATGAATGAAATCAGAGACTGGAGTCAATTGTCACATTCTATTGCAGATGCTTTATTGGAGGCATTACTTCTCAGCATAAATGAAATGGGCAGTCTTTATGAAATGTTAAGAGGCTCATCAATCTTTCAAGAAGTAAGAGAAAAACTGTGTTTAGATAATGTGGCTGCTCTAGTTTTACAGTAAGTGAGGAGTTCTTCTGTTCAGGGATAAGAACAATTTGGCAACTATGGACGTCCCAGGTTATATTTTAGCTTTTAATTCAACTCATTCACTTAAAACATGTTTTGAGAAGTGCCCAGATGAGCAATTGGAATACTCCATTATAAACAGTAAAGCGCTTGCCTTAACGGTCACAAACTGTGCATTATCTCATATTTCTGGACCTTAGGGTTTGATTTATGTTTCATATTTCCGCTTGTGAATTTTAGATACATTTATTTCTTAGCAGGCTGGGTGTCTCCCATTGGATGTACCAACTTCACTTCATATATAGCTTGAATTCATGTCAACTTGAGTTCCTCACCTTCTCCTCTCAGACTCCTTCTCCTGACCTCTACCACTCAGTGTACAGTACCATCAGATACGTAGCTTAGTAGAGAATTGTCCATTCTCAGTTTCTCCCTTTTATTAAATGTTTTTGATATCCTTTTTCTAATAAATAAATAACATTTTTATAAGTGTTTTAAAAAATAATTCAGATGGTTTAATGGAAGTCCCTTACTTTTTTTGTAGTTAGTAATGATACCTTAAAAGATTATATGACAAAAATAACCCAAATGCCTTAAATGGAGAAACTCAGCACGTGGGTAATTAAGATATTAAATAATAACTATACTTCAAAGAATAATTGCTTTTCACTATACTTTTCCTCTGAACTATAGCCATAAATGAAGTGTTTGGAAAAACAAAAGCTTACCCTTTCCTTTGTGATAGGGATAAGAATTCAGAATTTAGGCGTTAAATTGGTATATTAGTGTATCTCAGGTTAAGAGACGTAAACTTTTTCAGATAAATGAACGTATGTTTCTCTTTATAACTTACACACTTCAGATTGAATCTGAAGTCAAGAAATTATAACCTGTGGGCTAAATCCAGCCTGCTGCCTGTTTTTGTGTAGCTTGTAAGCTAGGAAAAGTTTTATATATTTAAAGGATTGGAAGCAAAGTCAAAACAAGAATAATATTTATAATGTGAAAATTATATAAATTTCAAAGTTCAATTCCATAAAACAAGTTTTGAGTTTTTATCAATGAAAAATTGGTGGAAACATGTTGTTCTCTCTTGTTCCAGAAGTACCCACACAATGTCCTCAGTGTTGCCTCTTGGTCTGCAGTGCAAAAGAAATTTACTGTACGACCCTGTCCAAACTATTTTTGCCTTGTAGAGGTCCAAAGCCAATATGATACCAATGACTGACAGTATGGAAATTTACAAAATTAATATATTGGTTGGTTTACTCATAAAATACAGTCAAATTCTGTGGCAAAACTTTATTTTTTTAAGTTTATTTATTTTTGAGACACACACACACACACACACACACACACACACACACACAGTGTGAGCACGGGAGGGGAAGAGAGAGAAAGAGAGGGAGACACAGAGTAGTAGAGGGGTCGAGAGAGGGGGAGAATCTGAAGCAGGCTCCAGGCTCTGAGCTATCAGCACAGAGCCTGATGCTCAAACCTACAAACTGTCAGATCATGACCTGAACCAAAGTCTGATGCTTAACCAACCTTCCTAGGCGCCCCTGATGCAAAACTTAAAAAGAGTGTATTTAAGATTTGAAACTTAAAAGCATAGCAAAATCTTGCTTTTGATCATCAAGCTTCCTTCCTCTATGACTGAACTTATAAGTTAACAGCTGCTCTTTGTCTCTTTGCCTGTTTGAAGCACCCTGATGGCTTACATTGTTATCCTCATGGTACAGCAAATGCAAAAAACTCAAGATGATTATGCTCCCATGTAAACAGGATATAATATACTATAATATTTAGTAAAAAAAAAAACAACTTTAAAATATTTAGCAATACGTTATTTGGTACTCTCTTAATAGGATATAATTTTCAAAGAAAAACAGTTCATTTAAAGTATAAGGATTCTATTTTCATCATTAATAGCTTTATTTACTTTTGTTTCATTTTATTTTTTTACAAATCTTACATTGAACTAGTTATTTAGCTGGTAAAGATGCTATTTATCTAGAATTAAATTATGGAGAATAAAAAGCAGTTGAAAGGAATGCTGATATCAACATGAAATTAATTTGCCATATTATGGTAAATTGATAGGTTTCTGTTACTATTTTGAAAAGAATGAAGTTTTCTAGCAGTTTTGTCTGTTTGAATGTAGATATTCTCAAATCTTTGTCAGAGCAAAGGTGTTAACTTACATATTTACATTCAATTTACATACAGAAAAAAGCTAGACCAATTTTAAGGTAGTATAAATCCCTCATATCTGAACACTTAGCATTGTCAAGGAGTAAGTGCTAATCTCTTTCGTCTCCAGTCCAAACAAGAAATACAATTTATATTTCACTAAACCAACAGCAGAAAGCAACCTTTCCCTTTCATGTGATGTCATATGTTAATACCGGACGGTCACAACTGGAAACTGAACTTTCTGCTCATTTTTGTTGAAAAATTTGTGTTGTTTCAGAGTAAGTGGTATGTGTTGATTTTGTACCCTAATTGAAATAACTATTCAGGAGATTAGAGCACCATTCTTTAGAATTCAGTGTGATAGTGTATTCCCTCACCCGACAGCTCAATTTCTTTCTCCAACCATCTGTTCTTACTTTCTTTCCTCTCTGCCAAAAATCGATAGAACTCAATGAGCAAAATTGAGCTGTTCTGTAACCCAACCATATTGGGATTATTTTGTTCACAATACATTGACCTATTTCTTACACTGGTCCAGTTTAATTAGGTGAGCCCTCTGTTGATAAAAATGCATTTACTAAACTGTAAACATTAAATGAGTGTTATAAAAGCAGCCAAAATGTTATTGTTTCAACAGTCAAGATTTGAAGATGGCAACACTTGGCAAACATTACGCCACACACTGTCTGTTTTCAGCTTGGAACTCTCTTTATGCAGCAAGAGCTCTTCATGAGAATCGATTGTACACATCCAATGAGATTCAATAATTAAATTTTTAAATGCAAGGAAGTCTGAAAATATTATCAGAGATTTTACATATATATGTACATTCTAAAGACAAGTCTATCACAATATTCACAAAATCCTAGAGTAATTTTCAGTTGCTCTGTTCCATTTGAACACTGTATAAAGTTTTTGCATATCAAATCTGTCGCATGACTGTCACAAATATAAGCACAGCAAATAGCAGAAAAAAAAAGTGTAATGGCATTTTCTTACAATCCAAAATTGTCACAGTATTTGCTATTGTGCTGTCTTATTAGCATAAAAAACATACCACTGCAAAAACCCAGTAAATTCCATTTAAAAATTCACTGCAATGTTAGGCACCTTAAGAAATTATAGTAGTTGCAATGTTTATAGGCCTTAATTTTCTTATATTACAGAATGTCATTTCCATTTTTTAAATGAAATGGTAGGCTTTTATAATTGGGAAGATGGGCCAAATGTAAAACAATGCATAAAAAAATGCCTTATCATCATAAGAGAGTGAGTTATTGTACAAAAATGTGTTCGCCTTCCATAACTTATGTCAGGGCTGTGCTAACAAAGCTGTTTGCACCTGATGTCTCGTTCATCTTCACGATTTGAAGACTGAAATTGCAGTGTGCTTGCTGACACTTATATTTGTCATTTTCTTTCTTTCCATTTTTCTTTTTAAAACATTTTTTTTCTTTTCCTGCTAGAACTCTCATTATGAGAAGGCATTTCCTTTTTAAAAAAAAGTAGCCGGAAAGAAAAAAACAGTCTTAAGGTCTTAATATCTGTTAAACATGAAGCTATTTAATAAGATAAGTGATATCTTCTCTACAAAAAAGCTTTACAGGTTCATACAAAGGAATTGTTACCAGTCGTGGTCAGTTTTAACGAATAGCATTTCATTTTTAAAATTGATTTCATCTTTATTATATGCATTAATAACAACACTGCAATCTGTGATCACATCATTTTATGTTACTACCCAAGAAAGTGTCTTTTTTCCTGTGATTGATTGATTATAGGCTATTTATTGTGACCTAACAATAAAAGGGTAGAATTTTTTTTAGAGCTAAGAAAAAAATCCTGAAAAAAGATTTTACTAATGAATTTTAGTTATAATTCCTAATAAATAAAATTAGAATAATTTCCTATTTAAAAAGAAATAAACTGATTTAAATTAATTTTAAAATCCTTCACTACCACTTACATTTTATTCAGTAAGCAAGGATTATAATAAAGAACAATTATATAGATACATAAATTATAATGACTATCTATAATGCCCAAATTTTAAAATGCTTTTTCATGTTTATTTATTTTTGGAGAGAGAGAGAGAGAGAGAGAGAGATAATGACCAGGTGAGGGGCAGAGAGAGGGAGAGAGAAAAATCCCAAACAGGCCCCACATTGTCCGTGTGGAGTCCAATGCAATTCTCAACCCCACGAACCGTGAGATCATGACCTGAGCTGAAATCAAGAGCCGAATGCTAACTGACTGAGCCACCTAGGCACCCCTGTAATGCTTAAATTTTAAAATGATAGACCAGTGATATTACATATCCTGTAGGCCAGCTCATTAATTTTATTAATTATAAAATTGAAGCCCTAGATAATTCATTGCTTTCATTCTTGAGGACTTGTGGCAGAGATAGGGCCCAGGGCTTTCTTCCACATAAAGTTTTTTGAACATTTCATGATGCTCCATTGTTTTCACAGATAACTTAAGTAATGAAGAAAGTTAATGCCCCGATTATCTTCTTCACACTGAGAAGTGTTTTTATATAATAGGAATGTTCCTTAAAATTTACAATATGTGTTATTTTCATCATAATACTTAATGTATTGGGGGACAATGTAGGGTGCTCAACACTAAGTATATATTAAAATCAGCTGGCGAGATGGAGGGAAAAATAAAATAGTGACACCTGGTTTCTACTCAGGATTAATTATATTAGCATCAACCTTTTTTTAAAACTTGTCAGGTTTGAGATCGCTGCTCTAGTGGTATATAGTCGAATACGAACTTGAACTCTCAGGAAAAGAAAGTTATATATTTTGGCAAATAGAAAGTATGTCTAAATCATTATCTGATAAAGTTACATAATGAAGATAATCCTAAAAATGCATATCAAAACATTAACTCATGGCAGAAAGACGCATGTTGTAAAGGTGTAGGTATTATGTTAGTATCCCAATTGGTTCCAACAAATTCTGAGATGAGATTCCACTTTATTGTGGTGTCTGGGTGGCTCAGTTGGTTAAGCTTCCGACTTCAGCTCAGGTCATGATCTCATGGTTTGTGGGATCAAGCCCTGCGTTGGGCTCTGTGCTGACAGCCAGCTCAGAGCCTGGAGCCTGCTTTGGATTCTGTATCTCCTTCTCTTTCTGACCCTCCCCTGCTCACGCTGTCTCTCTCTCAGAACTAAATGAAACATTAAGAAATTTTTTTTAAAGATTCCACTTTATTAATCATCTAATTTGTATATGAAATGGTATAAATTTACATTATTTCCATAATTAGATAGCCATCACTCATTTTCTTCCAGGTTTACAAAAATGTGATGCCCTTATTTGAAGCATACATTTACTTCTTCTGCCAGATACACTTATAGAAAGTCTCTTTGTTTTAATACTTCTTTGTGTATTTGGAATGTTATCATCTTTATTAATGAAAGCAGCAGATACTACAAAAGCTTTGCTGTCTTAAAACATTAGAAATGAAAGCAATAGAACGTAGATCTCTGTGCCAGCGTGTGGGCTGCAAACGGAACAAGTGATTTTGTAAATACACATACACTAAGTTAGTAAAAAGAGAGTGGATATGCACATTAATTTAGTTTAATTTTTTGCAAAAGTAATTTGACTGTAAGGAAAAACAATCCAGGAGACACATTATTTGGACTTACTACTTCTTTGTTTATATTTCATTCTCTTTTTCAGAAGCAGTGTTTTCTAATCAAACATCAGGCTGGAACACAGAATTCCAGGATTTTGTTTTTTACACTTACATAGAATTACCCTTGACTTTAAGCCATGGTGCCTTTATTTCTATTAGGTAATATCTCACTTATTGAGTGAGGCATGGTTGTATTATCTATGAGAATTAAAACAGTAAATAAGGTCAAACAAAAACAGCTGGGCCCTGTCACCTATTTTTTTCTAATAATTCATAGCAATCAGTTATTCATTTAGCGTACGGCTCACTTCTCTATTTCATTTTCTGCTTCAGAACATTGCAATCATTTCTGAGATGTTTTTCAAAATCAAGCCATTTCAACAAATAGTCTCAGTATTGAAAGTTCTATTTTATTTGTTTCTTCCATTTGCATTTAGAAATGGATATTAGAGTAACTTTTCTGTTAATCTCTTGGAGTGATGTGAAGCTTGAACTAGGAAATGGAGACGTTGGGAATTCTCAAACTGTCTATCTAAATGATGTAGAAAAATTTGTGCCAGAAGATTGTCATTTCTCCCTGTCTTGTTCTATTAACACTGCTTACAATTTGTCTGTATTCTACTCTCTACCTCATAGTTTCTGCTTTTTTCATGACTTTTATATTGTCTTGGGTTCTTCTTTCAGCCTTCCCTCTGTGTCTGGTTGCTTGCCATATTCAATTCTCCACGTCTCTGGTATCCCAAATCCCTTTGAGAGTAAATTGAATCTTTTCAGTTAGGATTCCATAACAAAACATTTCTACTGAAAAGTTATTGTGCCAGACCATGTCAGAGACATGCAGAGTGTAGACTTTGGCTCAGGCAGACATCTCTGATCCATTACATTGTGGTTGCATGATATAAAACATGGCAGCCAACTACTGTTTCTGTTAGGCAGAGGGATGCCATGGATGTGTTGGACACTCAGAGTTTTGATGACTTCAATCCATATTCAGCTGCCACCTGGACACCCTACCACATGACCCATAGGTATCTTGAGGACCATATATGTCACTGTTGGGGCAAAATCCTGAATATGTCTCCTCTCCTTCTTTGTTTCCCCCCAGTCAATAATTTCCTATCTTCCTACCACATCTTACAAGATGTCTTACATTTTTAAACCTGCCCGCCTTTGTTCATCCCATCATTCTGCTCTGCCAGTCACAGCCACAATCCAGAAAATATAAATTACTTTTGCAGTATTTATTTGGCAAATATTTACTGATGATGCACTATATGATAAGCATTGTTCTCTGCATTGAGGATGCAGGAATAAACAAAATAGAAAAAAGATCACAAAATACATTGTCCAGTATGTACAACAAACTCAACTTTGCTGTTACTTATCTATCTTATCTTACCCATCTTTACTTTCTGTATTTTATACAATCTAATATCACAAATGCTCATGCTTACTATATAGTCCTAAATAAATAAAGTCTAAACCAGACACTTGATACAAATATGTACTGAACATATATTAAAACGAAGATTCTATCTTGGGCCTAATATCATGGGAATAAGAAATGTTTTAAATGTTGAGAGCTGTTTACTGGAATTATTGTTTCAAAGCATAAAGGGAAGTGCTACATAATAATCATGAGCAAAGATTGTTAAAGCCAAGCTGCCCATATTCTGTTCTTGAGCTATTTACCATGCATAGATTTCTTAATAAATTTTCTCACCGTAAATTAGGAATAGTAATAATAGAATCTACCTCTTAGGGTTTATTACTAGGACCAGCTAAGCTAATATAAGAGTGCTTGGTCTAATATAAAAATGACATAAATTGAAGCAGTTGTAGTTATCAGGCATTCTCTATTTCATTAGTGATAAAGTAACTTTTCAAAGACCACACAAGTTGTTAGAGCTGCATTTTAATCCTAAACTGTTGATTCCAAAATCCAAGCTGTTTTCCAGGATTTAAATGCATTCTCCCCAATGCAGAGAACAATGCTTATCATATAGTGCACAGTCAATACCTATTTGCTGAATAAACGCATACTGCAAAAGTAATTTAGATTTGTTTTCAGCAAATCGATAAGAGTATCCTTTCTTGGGTATAGCCCAAGCAGAAAAGAGCAATGTTTATTCAGCCATAAGATTATTATCTAAATATAATGCTAATTTTCATAATTGTACAAGAAGTTCTGGAGGTAAAATATCAGATTTATTCCAGGAATTTTGTTGCAAAAAATCTTTCTATTTTACTAATAATTCAGAATAGATCATAGTAATGAATTGATCAGTGAATTAGGGTCTAAGCAGAATAACGAGAAATGGTTCTTAAACTTCATCCAGTTATCTCTTACAAGTATTTACCTTTGGTTTTATGATTTAGCATCTCTATTCAAATAGTACTATATGAAATTAATTGTCATTTTCCCCATAGAAATGCTTTTCCCCTCAAAAGCATAAATGTAGGCCACTGGAAAAGATGACTCAGTTAGAAAGTGATCAATAATTTACAAGTAAGATTTCTCCCAAACATCGACCAACATGAATGCATAAAATTTAGGATGTAGAAAAATATCTATTTATAGTATTAATTGAATGAATTACTTTACTTATTTAAAATTGCATCTAAAATAATATGTTAATTGAAGGATGATGCTGTTTTCCCATCTCACTTTATGAAAATATTTTGTTCAAAGTATTTCAAAGTATCTTTGATACTTGAATGTTCAACACGATTTAAACTGAGGTTGGTGTCACCACTGTTCATCATTTTAACTTTGCTCTTCTGAAAATTATAGGCTAATCCCAAAATACTCACTTACATAGATTAAGGACAGTAAGATTTTTTTAGCTTTTGATATATACCTGCTCTCTCACCAACTACTCCCTGTATTGCTTCTTTAACTGAGCCTTAAAAAAAAGGTATACATATATAACATAAATTTAACTTATATATAAATATGCATATATAATTTATATACATATAGAAAACACACATAGACATATGAAACTTGAAACTTTAAGTTTATTCCTATAAGTAAGTATAATTTATAGGATGAAAATAATTATGTACAAAGCATATGAATGCTGGAAAAAAGCTTGGATTTTGAAATCAACAATTAAGAATTAAAATGCAGCTCCAACAACTTGTGTGGTCTTTGACAAGTTACTTTGTCACCAATATTCCTTCTTTGCTTACCTAGAGAATAGATTTTAATGGTCCTTGCAGAGTACTTGGAACTTGAGTTCCTAAAGGAGTTACCAGGAATTACATGAATGATTCACTTGTGTTTTCTTGGTATACTTGGATTTTCTTTGGTATACAACTCCTAGTGCAAGGTCTCAGACTGTGTGTAGCAATCCTGTTCCTAAATATTTATGGGAATTCCCAGAGGCTGTCTCATTGCATTTTCGATAACAAATCTAATTCAGCTAGCATGAACTATCAACCAAATAATGTTATACCTTGGCTCTATACCTCCATTCTCCTTGGGCCTTACAGCACTAGGTAACACGGCCACAGCTTTGTTAAGCCACTAACTAGTGAAACCTTTCCTGGAACTCTTCACCAAGGCATTACCTCTAAGATCTTGAGACGTACCAAGCTCATTGGCTGTTTGTTGGTGAACTGAAGTAATGGTTCCCTCCCAGTCTAAGGATCTGCTATGGAAGGAGTAAAGCTTCTACCTGTAATTTGAAAAGTGATTCAAATGAAATGCATTTCTCAAATTTTCCTTAAACATCCCTTTAAGAACAAAAAAAACAAAAACAAAAACAAAAACAAAAGTCAAGCAAGTCCAGAAGCATATGGGCCAAAAGACAAATGGAATGACAACTTGCTATATTTAGAAGCATCCCCCAATTTTTATCCCTGAATTTGTTACGAAATTTCTTTCTTGTCCCCATCTTCCCAGGTCCTAAAACAAATGAGGAGCCCCCAATTCCTGAAATTGAGCCACACCTGGATCTCCTATTTGGCTCCAGCTGGGTACTATGCTTTACTTCCCTCCCCACATCTACATTTGTAAAACCCTATTAGTATGTACATATGGAATTAACTCTACTAGTCATTCATAGATAGTAAGCATCTAATTGTTTCTCTTTTGACTCTTTTTATTAGAAAGAAATGGACTTATTTAACGATATTTTAGAGCAAACTTTATGTACACAAGAGCTTCTTCACCATAATATAGAAAAAGGTCATTAAAATATTATATGTATAGTATTTAGTAGGAATTACGTGAAGCTGAATATTCCTGCTCTTTCAGTAACCTGAAACTCAACATATAAACATTTTATTCCAAGTAAATCCAATAAGACCTTATGTTAAATACTGTATACTTAAGCAGGCTACACTCTCCAGATGAAATTATGGTCAGGATTAAAATTACTACAGAGCCAAGTAGTTTTTGAGTACATTGTTGTTATTTTTAATGATAAGCTTCTATCGGTGTGCTTGAAAATGAAGTATCAAAAGCATTAAGTAAATGTAAAATATTAATTCTTCCCGGATATTTAGGAAATAGACTATGTTCATATCCTCTTCCCTGACAATTGGTTTGTCAATATTTTAAGTTTCTATTTGCTTTCGCTCTTAAGTCAATATGCAAAAGTATTTTACATATGAATGAACACACTTGTCCTGCACTTTTTTCTGTTCTAGTTCCAGAGTCAGAGGATAGAGATCTAGCCGTTTTCCCCACAAATCAAGGTATCTCTATGATCTCCAAAGCAGAAAAAAAAAAAAATACAGTATACAATGAAATCATTTCATACATCACTTCAAACCACCTATTTGCTGCACTTTCCAGATACTTTTATAGTTTAGCAGAGTAAAAACCTTCTAACATTGGTTTTCCTTACATAGAGGAGCCAGACCTCCTGGTGTCCCATGAGTGTGCTTGGGCTCATTTGTGCTACAGGCGATGTTTGTAGTGTAAAGGTTGTGTGCTCACATTTTAATCTCTGGATTGATTTTAAAACTTTTTAATGTGTTATTTATTTTTGAGAGAGAGAGAATGAGAAGGGGAGGGTCAGAGAGAGGGAGATACAAAATCTGAGGACAGGCTCCAGGCTCTGAGCTAGCTGTCAGCATAGAGCGTGATGCGGGGCTGGAACGCAAGAACCGTGAGATCATGATCTGAGCCCGAAGTCAGACATTTAACCGACTGAGCCACCCAGGCGCTCCTCTGAATTGATTTTAAAAGTACATCGATAAAAAGCATTCTCTTCTTCTACTCATGCCAAAGAACAGCCTTTTGTCTTAAATTTGGTAAATAGTTCTGTTGGAGCTAACAGAATGGGCCTGTTGTGACTTGACACTCAGCCTTGACACTTGCTAGCTCTGAGGTCCTACCCATGTTTCTTTACGTCTTTGAGTGCTGCTCTTCCGATCTGTAAATTGGAGTAACTCTACCTACCTCGTAAAGTCCTTGTAAGGATAACATATATAAAAGGTGTAGGGGACCTGGCATAGGGTAGAACTAAACAAATATTCATTTTTCTTTTATGCCACAAAATGGTCTACAGTAAAAATGTTTCAATGCCAATATTTGGTGCAGTTTTGTTAGCGACAGTAAATGTGGAATCGCTATACTCATTAAGAATATACTTTTACTATAAGGTTACAGTACCTCAGATTTTATTAAGATCTCACAGCTATCTTTTGTGGTTTCAAAAGCCATATATTATTTCAGAAACAAATATAGATCAAGAATCAATCATATTTTGGGATCAACTTAGGATCTTTATGCCTCTTTTTATCCCTTCTAGTGTGAAAATTGATGCTTTCTATTCTGAGACTTTTGTTCCCTTTATTTCAGTATTTCTTTTCTGGCTTCCTAACAGCAAAATGTCCAAAATATGAAGCTCAAAATATTAAGCCCATTAAAACACAGTTGTCTGCACCCAGCTTGTATTAGAAGTAATTACCTAAAGCTAGTGGTAAAAAAGGGTATTTTCAGTCCTCAAGTTACTAGAACCATAAATGCTTAGAGTGCATCAAGAGCTAAAAAAAAAGCCTAGCGTATTTTTTGACAGTTTATTCTGTGGTTGAATTATAGTATCACTAAGTAACACACCTCTCAAACTGCAAATTGCCTTAATGTTGAATGCTTTTCTCTAACTGGTGTGAAGAGGTGGTGTTCTAATTTTATTTCCCCACAATTACTATGTCAGCTCCCTTAGAAAGACAGCAAGGATAGACTGATAGAGCTTTATGTAGGAGTTGTGCATCTAAAATGTTTTGCTATTTAATAGGATTTATGTGCAGTATTTCCTAGGAAAAACACATTTGTAAAGATGAGTGCTTCAAAAAAAAAATCACCCTATTTCTTTTAAATTACTGTAAAATGAAAAAAAAAAAGTAGTGTAAAGGAGGTAAGGTTTTTGGGGAGGTTGTTTTTATTATTTATTTATTTAAAAAATTTTTTTGATTTGCTGTTCTTGTAAGGTTTAGCAATTTTGAAAAAACTGAGTACTTCCGTGGGTGTAGAAACAATTCTTTTTTTAAAATGTTTTATTTATTTTTGAGAGAGAGAGACAGCGTGAGCAGGGGAGAGTCAGAGAGAGAGGGAGATACAGAATCTGAAGCAGGCTCCAGGCTCTGAGCTATAGCTGTCAGCACAGAGCCCGACACGGGGCTCGAACCCAGGAACCGTGAGATCATGACCTGAGCTGAAGTCGGATGCTTAGCCGACTTAGCCACCCAGGCGCCCCTAGAACCAATTCTTTAATATTCCTATAACTGTAGCAAGCACTAAAAGATCAGTTAGAATTCTCTGACTCTTGTACCTTTAAAACCTTGGTAAACAATTTCAAGTGGCTATTCATTATGCTCCGTGGGTGGCAGATTTTTCTAATGGGTTTTTGTAAAGAGAAGAAATTGAACAAAAGATACAGTCTTGTCCCTTGGAAAAACAATTTGAAAAAAGCAAAATATGTTTAGTTAATAATAATGCAAAATGTCATTGTCTACCAGATCTAGCAAGTTTAATGAGGCTTGTTTATGAAGTTATAAACTCTTACAGAGGCCTTTGAAAATTAGACCATAAACTTTTCAAGTGACCCAAGATAGAACTATAGATCTAAGTATGCTGAAGATAATAGGGATTAATAAGATGCTGGTCCTATCTTGGTAGCACCTCAAGCAGAGGAGTTGCATAATATGATAATATTTTAAGAAGATTCCCCTGACTCTTTTGTGTCCAACACATTGAATGGTGTAGATGAATTTGTTTAGAATTAGGTTGAATTAGTCCAAGTAAGAGAATAGTGTCTCAAACTGGATTGTTAGTGGTAGCAATTGAAAGATGTCTATGAGTTTGAGATGTAGTTGAAGGGTACCATTGACTGGGATTTACTGAATTTGGTTAATTGCAGCAAGTGTGCACTTTTCTATCAATTTTCCTATAGTTAAAAATCTTAAAGATTCTCTCAGGCAGAATATTAAAATTGCTTGAACGAGCTATGTGCTCCGGTTCTTCAGAAAAGACAGCTAGTGCTACTTTCACACACACACACACACACACACACACACACACACACACACACAAGCATGCACAGGTACAAATTCCATTAAAGCACGTCAGCATGTAAAATTCTTTTGACTTTTTCCTTGTAGATCCACTCTACAGAGTCCCCTTACCTTTGTTAGATATTAGTCAGTGTGTGGTCATCAGCAAACTTTGTACATGAAGTCTCAAATTAGCATTCAACAGGTTCTGAACTCAAGGGCTTTTGAGATCCCTGCAGATGTTACTCATCTTTCGATGATAGAGTATGATATTTCATGGGATGTAGACATTTTTCAGTAAGGAAAGCAGTTAACAGCTAATAGTTATACCTTCATTTCTGTAAGTAAACATACAAATTGTAAAATATTGTTATAAGGGTTTTGGAGAAGTAGTGATAGCAGTGTGAAGAAAAATAGATTTTCATACTCAAAGGATTGTTAATGATTAGCAGCCTTTCTTATGCCATTCAAAAGAGTACACTTTTGCCTGTGCAAATATTCCAGATAATGTTAAAATTGCACAGAACCTTCACTCACTTACTCAGTAAATACCAAGCTTGAAAGTTACAATGCTTATTGCTAATTTGGGAAGAATTTAAACAAAGGATTCTATACATGGACTTTAAGTCAGTGCTGGCATACAGATTGAACATTTCAAGTCTGGTTATCCACCTTTAGGTGAAAAGGTTAGTTTCAAGTACGGATTTGGCCTTGATATTGTTATACAGAGTCCTTTAACAAAAGAAATTGAGACGTTCTTGAAAGGATTAACATTTTATGGGTCAGGATGGAGGACTATGACTTTCATTCAAATAAATATATAAGGAAGAAATTCTATGGCTAGAACACACAGCTGGTGAAAAACATAATATTCCCACATACATTTCATGTCTTTTTGACATGTGTATCTTCACTGTATACAGACTTATATGCATACAAACTTTCCCACAGAAACATGCCACATACGTAGAATTGGAATGTGTATTTTACAAATAATCCCTTCACAGACAATTCAGGCAATAAATACTAAGCGAAGTAATAAAACTATCTTTTCCTGTGTCTTGCTCAGTTATGCAACATTGATCTAAATACTTTTTTTCTAATAGATTATTTTGTAAATACTTTTAAGTCATAGAATGACCCAAGGGTGCTATCATAGCTCTAACAACAGCATTTCTTTCTTTTTTTTTTGAACAATAGCATGTTAAGAGTCACATTTTAAGGGATTTGTGATTACCTATAGGAGGGAAAGTTTGGAAAGAGCACTTTTCTGCTATAAGGCTTATAGATGGAGACTTTAAAACTGAAATGAATCCAATAATTAAGGAGTCATGATATTTTGGTCATGACAGGAAGTATAAACCCCATTATTTCTTTTTTCCCCCAATATATCCTATAAATACTGGGAACCATTAATTCCAGAGGATTATATGAAAAAAGTGAAAAAGAAAAGCACAATAAAAGGTCTTGTTATCATTTACAAAATTCTATTTGGAAACAATTGTCTAGAAACCTTAAAAAGTTGGAATCATTGTAACATCTTCAGAAAGAAAAGACATTAAAGATATTTAGACATTACATCATTCTTTTTGAGTTAGTCTGAGAAATATTTAGGAGCAGGTATCTTACATGTGGTGTTACAGAGGCAAAAAAAAAAAAAAAAAGTCATAGACTCTTGCCAGTAGCTCCATCATAAATCAGATGTAGACTTACTATGGTATGCAGAACAAAACCTGAGCTTTCAGAATCTTCCTTAACCCTATAGTTAATCTGGAGATATTTGAAAGTAATTATGTTATGTTGTTTAAATGTAAGACAAATATTACCAATATAACTTTAACTAAATCTCAGATCTCATCAGCATACAGAATGCCTACTTTTAAAACTTTTCTTGGGTATTTTAGATAGAAATATATTTAAAACATTTTGAATTAACTCATTTTCATCCTCCCTTAGATAATTAAAATAAGCTAATGAGCATAAAGAAGAAGCAAGTGTTAAAGCCTAGAACTGCATCTGGTAGCTCTGTAAGGGCATATTTGATACAAGTTGACACAATTTCTCATCTACGGAAGAGAAATTCCCCAAGTGGAAAAGAGGGTCTATTTGAGGTCAAGTGTTTTTGTCAAGTTATTTGGGAAGAATGAAGCACACCTGCCCAAATCACATCACCTTCTTAAAATATAGAAGCTGTAGACGAGGAAGGTAGAGAGTTGATGAAAGCCAAAATACATTCAAATTCTCCCAAAAACTTTGGAGTAACTTTAAAAAAAAAAATCTATGAAAACCTAATGGGACTTGAGCACATTTGAGTCTAATTAAAAGAGACACTATTTTATGTAGTCCTGGATATGCTGATCCAACCATAGGAGGAATCCTGCATAATGAAAATCTTGCATGGGAAAGAGTGTTGATAGATAGGTCTTGAGTTGGAAGTATGAGGTCACTGGTTTATATCCTGAGGAGAAAACCTGGACATAGTCCATGAAAAACAGCTGCTTTAGTAAAATGTAATGTCTTGCACACAAATGGAATTAAACTAGCTACTGTCATTTTAAGGATTCCACAAGTCTCAAAGAGAGGTAGACATTTGGACTCAAGCATTTCAGACATGCTGTTTCAGCATGAAAATATAATTTTCCTTGACATAAATCAATAACGGAAAAAAATACATCGCAGTCGGAGTCCATACTTTATGACTTGAATTATTTACATTTATTGAGACTTACTTTATGGCCTAGAATATAAGCTATCTGGGCTCCATGTTTGCTTGAAATGCCTGTATGCTGTATTCTTGTTTATTGCAGGTATTTTACAAATGTCAACTAAGTCAAGAAAGTGGAAAATCTGTATCCTTTCTGTAGCTTTAGTGAATGCATGCATATTTGCAAGGGTGGTCTATCAATTATTTGAAGAGAATTGTTGATATCTCTGAAAATAAAGGTAGATTTACCTATCTCTCTGTGTAGTTCCATCAGTTTTTAGCTATGTACCTTGAGGCCTTTTCATTAGGTGAAGAGACATTTCCGACTGGTACGTTCACTTAAAGAAAAACACTAAGGTTTTTGGCCCGTCCGCCCGCCTGGAACTGCGGAATTCTCGCGAGATCTGGCTTCCTCCGGAAAGAGTATTCCGGCTCTGGCGCTGTTGGGCTTGATTCCTCTGTTCTGAGA
Organism: Hyaena hyaena; assembly: GCF_003009895.1. Lineage (NCBI taxonomy): Eukaryota > Metazoa > Chordata > Mammalia > Carnivora > Hyaenidae > Hyaena > Hyaena hyaena. The sequence continues at coordinate 263,237 of NW_024081480.1, read as the reverse complement.
GGAGTTCGAAGGCTTAATGGCGTTCAGTTACGTCCACCTATCTCACCCTGCCCTCCACGACTTTTTTAAATGCTGGTCTGCCTTATTATTTTCATATGGTTGTAAAGACATATTATTTTATCGCTTTAACAAGGAATTGGTTTTTTTTAATTTTTTTAATTTTTAATTTTTTTATTATTTTTTATTTCTTTTTTAAAATATTTATTTCTAGGAGAGAGAGACAGCGTGAGCAGGGGAGGGTCAGAGAGAGAGGGAGTCACAGACTGAAGCAAGCTCCAGGCTCTGAGCTGGCAGTCAGCACAGAGCCCGATGCGGGGCTCGAACCCACGAACCGCGAGGTCATGACCTAAGCGAAAGTCGGACGCTTAACCGACTGAGCCACCCAGGCGCCCCTACACGGAATTGTTTTAAAACCCCAAACGCCGCCCATCCCCCAATACTAGCTGCGTGACGGGTGTCTGCCCCGGCGCGCAGGCCCACTCACGGGCGCCGGCTGTTTGCGGGCAGGTAAGCCACGCCCCCCGCGCAGACCCGTGGGCTGGGGGGAGGGGCGTGGGCGCGGGTGCCCGGTTCCCCGCCCCCGCCGTGCCGCGAGCGGCCTCCTGGACTCACCGCAGTCGCGGGAGCGGCCAAGCCGCTGCAGAGCTGCCGGCGGCGGACAGGCTGCCCGGAGGCCCGGCTGTAGATAGACCAGCGTGGGGCGTAGAGCAGGTGCTCAGAAAGCAGCTCGGGATTTGGACGTGGCTTTTGCTGGAGGTTTTTCCACACCGAATCCTCCCCGTGCCAGGGGCAGCGCTGGGTTTAAAGACTCCTTTGAAGGCAGCCAGCCTGCACTCCCAGATGCGTGATGAGGGAGCACAGGAGTTCTAGAATTTGGTCCAGGTCTCCAAGGGGCGATTCCGAGCGCAGGGCAGTGAATAGCGCCCGAGAGGTGAGTTCTAGGCCTGACTGCGCGCACAGGCCCAGGTGCCCTCGCTCACTGGCCAGAAATGTAGATACTTCGCAAGAAAGTCTTGGCCAAAAATGTTTTGAAACGTATTTTAAAACCAAGGAGAGAGAGAGGAAAAAAACAAGCACTTTTTTGAAACTTAGAGAAAACATAAAGTGACTTCTGTTTTATTTTTCAGTTCTAGACAAATGATTGCAATTCTAGGAAACTGTCCAATTTTTTTTATTCAGACAATGCCTAATAATCACTAACTGAATTAGATATTATACACTTCTTACACCAATTTCATAACCTTTTTTGGTTTTTGTTTTTAATTTTTTTTTTTTGAGAGAGACAGCGTGAGCAGCGGAGGGTCAGAGAGAGAGGGAGACACAGAATCTGAAACACAGGCCCTGAGCTAGCTGTCAGCATAGTGCCCCACGCGGGGCTCGAACCTACGAACCGCTAAATCGTGACCTGAGCTGAAATCGGAAGCTCAACGGACTGAGCCACCCAGGCGCCCCACCTTTTTTGGTTTCTACTTACCTTATATAGATTATTTTTCTCTAATTTGGAAATTTATATTAAAAATAAGTTAAAATCGGATTAAGGATTCTACCAAAACCATGGGACCTCATTTTTACAATACTGTTACCCTCCAGAGATATAAAGGACTTAAAAGCAATACTAGACCACAAAAAAAGGACAGGGTCTGCATTCACTTTTCTGAATAATTAGCCTGGAAGATGTCTGTCATTTTAAAATAATTGCGACCAAACTACTTTATCTGCTTCATGTCCCAATATCTATTAAGAAGTAGCATTTTTAGTAATCTGAGTCTGCCATTGATATGATAGTATCTCCCTTAATATGTCTTGAAAATAGGAGTGCTTTTATATTAAAAAAAAAAAAAGACTATCATACAAGATTGGGAAACATCAAGTTTCATAAAGTTTTCTTATGCAAATTTCCCCACAACTAGACCTCCAGCAGTCGTTAAGGTCTTAATTTGAAGTGTAATATGGTGAAATATGCAGTATTCTCCCACACTTTTTGTGGAATACTTTATTCCATGGAGTATCAGAGGAAATGACTATTTTATGGAACACACCAGTATAGGATCATTCATTCATTCTTATGTATGGTTGCTGCCATTGAGCAAAGAGAGAACTTCAGCAATTCTTAATATATAGTGAATGGCCTGTAAATGTCACAGAAAATATTTTCTAGCTTTTGTTTGGAAAATTCCAGATTTTATGTGCTTTTCCAGGTTTCTGTTTGTCAACTGTAAGAAACACTGTAGAAGGTAGGGAGGAAATAAAAGGCTCTATAATTAAAATTAAATTTCACTAAGGTAGTATTTTGAACCTCAAATAGTAGATATACATTAAAGAGGAAGCTCATGGTAGAATTGCTTAATTAACAAAACAGAAATGCATTTAGTAAAAGATTGGCCACAAAAGTAGTGTAAGACCAAGTATAAGAATCCATTTAAGCATAGAGATTAAAAAGTGCATAGTTTTATCTTTTATGCATTTGGTAAGAAACTACTCATTTGTATCCCTATTTTGCTGCCCTCATGATTATAAGGTAAGAGTTCCAAGGTCAGTGATAATTCTGCTGCAGTGTATATTAAATCAATATGTGTATTTTTTCTGAATGTTACAAATCAACTACTGATAGTTCAAAAGCTCTGCCTTTCTTTGATGTCTACAAAGATGATAACCAACTGTATGTACGTGGATGTTGTGCCTTTCCTGATAGACCGTCTTTTGACTTCACTTCTGTTGATAATTGGTACTTTTGCAACAAGAGCATTTTCAACTACCTGAATCAAAACTTTCATAGCAATATCACTTACTGGTTCTTGACAGCTAATGAAGTGGCAAAGCAAGGCTGATAAACTCCAGAGCCTATCAGGAGAGTTGAGTGTAACATTTTTTAAATTCTGATTTACTAAATGAGGTGGAAGTCATTAAGTTCATCAAACAAACTCAGCTATGAACTTTTAAACTAATTTCTTGAGTTTTTAAAATAGAAGTAATTTCTTCCCCTTGAGTGCTTAGAAATGATAAAACAACAATTATAATTGAGAAAACCAGAACTTTTGTACTTGATTTTGTAATTCTAGTTTCTACCACATTTTGAGTCTTATTAGGAGTGGCATTTAACCTAACAAGAAACAAATGCCTGTGTTAGATAATTGCCTTAAAAGAAAATACAAAATTAAAATAAATACTTAAAATCTTGGAAATCTTGTCAAAAAAAAATGTTTTGTGATTTTGTGAGGTGAGAGTACATAGGTCACTACTTTCATAACAACTTATTAATTTGAAGATAAAATAAAAAAATAAATACCTATATTTGAAGAAGTTTTCTAAGTTTAAAGTTAGAAAATTATTGTTAATTATTTAATCCAACACTCAGTAATAATAGTAATATTATAAAGAAATGATTGACAGAGGTAATCTTTTAGGTATTTACATGCAAAATAAAAAGTATCAGGAAAATGAAAGAACTCAGAAATTGCGGACCTTAGATAATGTCATATGACTGTTTCATGGTCCCATACAGCTGCTCTCCGGGTTTCATTAGAACTTAATAGCACTAGCACTTTTTCTTCCTGTGTCTAGAGGCAAATTTTCCTATTATTCTCTGTATTCAAACTAATGGAGGAGTCTCATTTTGAGTTTGTTAAGGCAGGGATTAAAAGAGAACATATGTGGCTCTAAACGTTTATTATTTGTCATTCATTCTAACATTCTATTAGTGTTTTGGTTTGGTTTTTGATTGTTTTATAAAAGGGAAAAGGTAGCATTTTTGATGAAGTATAGAAGGAAGTTTAATAAGAAATTGACTTATGCTGCTTTTTTTTGCCCATACTAGAAGAGATAAATCTGGTTTTGAATTAGACTTTTGTTCTTGTGGCGATAAATGTCTGTGTGTCCTGCATCAGTCCAGAGAATGTTGAATGTCTGTTGTCCTGTTCAGCGCAGAGATATGCTGATTTAATGGGCCCTGAGAAAGCAAGATTTTCTTTCTTTCTTTCTTTCTTTCTTTCTTTCTTTCTTTCTTTCTTTCTTTCTTTCTTTCTCTCTCTCTCTCTCTCTCTCTTTCTTTTTCTTCCTTCCTTCCTTCCTTCCTTCCTTCCTTCTTCCTTCTCTCCCTCCCCTCCCCTCCCCTCCCCTTCTGTGTATTATTTATTTTTGAGAGAGACATGGACATAGCATGAGCAGGGGAGTGGCAGAGGGAGAGAGGGAGACACCAATTCTGAAGCTGACTCCAGGCTCTGAGCTCCCAGCACAGAGCCCAATGCGGGGCTTGAACCCACAATCCACAGTCCCCAAGATCATGACCTGAGCTGAAGTTGGAGGTCTAACCAACTGAGCCATCCACGCACCAGAAAGCAAGGATTTTCAACAAACCTGCTGGATTCTTAGTTTCATTCTAGGGAATCACTGAATTGTCCTTAGGGTTCTTAAACCAATCCAGGCTCACATTATCTTTAATTTAATCCCAGAATGTTTCAAACTATGACCCAGTTGAATATACTTATTGCAGAATGTGTTCGGAAAAGAAAATTGAACAATTTTAACTTGTCTCATTTTCTATATGATAAAAATTTTAAATTAATATTTCTGTACAAAGAAAATTTTAGAACAATATCGTAAGATAATTTTTGTAAAAAATAAAGAAAATATTTGGGCAAAGAAGAAGATAGGAAAACTTAATTTGCTCAAATTATCTATATAATAATCCCCCTTTTATATGTATAGATAGAAAAATTACAGAATGTCAATGAGATCTTATGAACCTGCTTCATTAAAGCATCTGACTTCCTTTGATTAATAATTTCTGAAATGTGCCCACCCCAAAATTAAACACATTATTATGGGAAACATATTTATAATGTGTCATCATAAACAGTGTCATTATTGTCACTAAGATTAGAATAGACTCAGAGCATATTGTATGGTTTCATCTAGAGATCTTTTGAGTTCATTGGTTTTCAACAAACACCTTCCTCTTCCATCTCTCCTCCACTCCTTTCTGGGAAATCTGATTCAAACAGAATCCTTTTATGGGCAAGCCAGAAGTCTTCATAATCAAAATGTATTTATTCTGGTTAAAGCAGTGGGACATGCCTAGGTATGCCATATGAATGCCGTCCCTATTTTCCATACCCCCCTCAAAAGACAATAAAATTAGCTCTCAGGTGAGCAATTTTTACTTCTTTAACTGACAAACTCAAATTGTTTTTGTTTGTGACACCCAGACACCATGCAATTTAGAGAATGACTAGAGGAATAAGAGGAGTAGAATAAGATATGGGTAATCTAACCCGCATGCACTGTTGTACGCTCATAAGCATGTTCATTTTTTCCACCTAATCAGTTATTCATCTACTCATTCATTTGATAAACATATAATAAATATCTTTTGTCAACAAAATCTAGGATTTTGGTGATTCCTATACCCAGCCCCACAAACTGACTCCTCTGATTTGGTTACTTGATTGACCCTTGAGAATGTCCATATGATCTCTTGGACTTCCTTGAGACCTTCTCTCTCTTCCAACTCTAAGAAATAGATTCTTCTCTTAATCAAAAAGGGACACTCATGAACACTGAAATAAATACGTTCTCCAGAATGGTCACACTCCAATGTATCAGTTTTTGTCAGTGAATAACAAAGTCTTCTTTCCTCCCATAAGTATATCATAGAGTGGAAATGATGGAAAAATACTGATGAAATACTCTTTTCTTTCTCAAGTAAAAGCTGATTTGCTCAGCATTATAAAAATTCAAATAAATTATACTTTAGCAGTTTTTAAAAATTCTTAACAGTGGGCATATGCAGCAGATTACATGTGGTTTATAGATATTTAATTCGCCATATATGAATATTTTCCACAGTTTTATTACTGGAAAATTAAAGTATATAGTTTATAAAACATTTGCTTTCTTATAGTCATGTGGAATATGATAGTTATTTGAAGAACACACTGAAATATATGCTATGATATGTATAAATGATTGACCAGAACTGCCTGACAAATTTTATTCATTAGATAAGCGTCTTTTTTGTTTGTTTGTTTACTTTAACTTTGCTAATGATAATACAATCTTTACTGCTCATAGGCATTTAATGAACATTTACTGGTAATAGAAACCTGCCTCGTAAGGAGCCTTATAAATAATTAAGACATAAATACAGAATCAAAAACAGTTTCGATCGATCTCTGTATTACTAGCCTATCACTCAAAGCCCCGAATGAAACTAGTGTGAATTATAAAAGAAAGATAAATACTTTAATTGGAGATTCTTACCGACTAATCATCTTTCACAGAAATAAGTGATCAACTGCAATGCATAGTTGTATTAAACACTTCTTTTCACATTAAAACATTTAGTTGCTTTATGTAATAATGGTATTTAAATTAATTTTTATTTTTCCAAGGAGAAGTAAAAATCAGTGTCTTGCATTAGTTTTTTTTTTTAAACCATTAGCAGCTTTTATTTTTGAGCATATACTTGTACAAAAACTTACCAAAGGTCATGCAGCAAAAAATCAGGAAAAAAATTAAAGTTTTGATTTTTCTAGAAATTTATTTAGAAAGAACATTATACTGAGATCCAGGAGAATTTAATATAAACCTGGCTTCTGCAACTATTCATTGTAAAGTAATTTATGCTTTTTTATAAATGGAAGTAATCAGACATTATAGTATAAAGATTTTTTTTAGATCTCCTATTCAGTACTTAATTAACTATATCGTTAATCATTTTTTCACGGATAATTAGACTCATATAGCACTGTGCTAACTTTATATCTAATAATCCTCTGTATGTATGTGGTAAGACTAGTAACTTGCATTCAGGTGTTACTTGTGATGATGATGATGGTGGGGTGATGGTGGTGGTAATGCCACCTTTGTACTTTATCTGTACTTTCACTCTGAATGACATTTTCCTATAACTTAATAGCCATTTAGATTTTTAGAGTTTGTTTCTGTAATTAAGCATTTGAGGATACACATTTTATGATTTGTTCACCCTTTGATTACTAATTCAATCCTACCTGGAAAATATAAAGGTATGTGCCAGATTTCAGCATTCTGTCTCAAAACACTTCATGCTTTTGCTATATTGGACATATTTTCTTAATAAGTAGTGTTTGATATTTCATTGGCATTACTTCTTTCTTCATTTAAGATAGATATTTTTCTCTGTTTTCTTATTCTTTTTTTCCACATGAGATTTAAAGGAAAGGGATAGAGTAAAATGCCTTTTTCTCAACATTAATGCAAGAAAGTCTTAGTAGTTTTGTAGAAGATTATTCTGGAGGTCGTACTAACATGGTTTGTTGGTGTAAACCTATAGAGGAAATTCTGTTAGAGTATAATTTTAATAAGCAAAGGAAGAAACTATTAGGAAATGAATTATGACAGTGACAGTGAGGATATAAGCGAAAGAAAATATACAGGAAATTATTGTTGTGTTAAACAAACTGAGTGATAGATTGGACCAGTGGATGATGAAAAGACCCTAGGTTACATGATTCTTTGGATGAGTGATACCTGCATACAATTTTAATCATACAAAACGGTGATGATGCCAGTGATGGAATGAAGAAAAGGGAGTGAGTTTTGTTCAACTCCTGCAAACTCTGACATGTTTGTACCGTAACTACAGAAAATTTCGGGTAAGCCCTTGTTTGGCCTTCATAGGGAAATCTCTCTTGGAAGATACACATTTAAGACATGTCAAAATCTTGCTAGTGACAAAGAAATACTTGTAGAAAAGATTACCCATGGAATTATTACTGTGTAAAAAAAGACCAAGTACAGAGCAAGTAAAATAATGTAAAGATTTAAGAGCCTACCAACTAAGGTGAGTTACAGAATAGTCAAACTTTTTAATGTTTTTTCCTTAATAATCTGTTCTTAGTATTCTCAAAGATTATATACCTTCTTAGAGGTAGAATAGGGTAAGACCAAAAAAACCTGGCCTCTGGTGTCAGAAGGGAGTGGATATCTTGACTTTCACATTATCTCTATGACCTACATATTTCCAATATCTGTTTGAGTAAATTTCCTCATGAGAAAAAATGAAAATGAAAACTGTCACCTCCAAGTTGTGTTGTGAGACTTTTAATGAATAGACACACCTATAAATCATTTAACAGTTTTTGGCACATGGTAGGCAATTAAAACTTTACCTCATATTTTCTCTTATTTCTCTATTCTGATCATTATCATGACCTTTGCATGGAATGCTCTGCCACACTTCATCCTGCTGGTCAAGTCATATATTACACATTTTTTTTTTTTTTTTTAAGGCCGGGATTAATTACCAAGCTCTTTCTCCAATGATTATCCATTTTTCCATGAGACATTAGTTTCTCCCTCATGTTAATTTTCTTAGCTTTTATTATTCTCGTTCATTTAGTTTTCGCTTTTTTGAGGGCATTTGTCTAGCTTTCCATCAAGGTTTTATTACTCTTTATATTACACATACTATTTAGCCAGTGCCTATGTGTTATACATAATAAAGACCGGGTATGTGCTTGTTCAACTAGATTAGTCTGTAGGAAGTAACTTTCCACACATATTTTTCACATTATAAAAAGTAGAAAACAGATTGATATCACAGATAGGCCTGGTCTTGAGTTTTACAAGCATTTTTGAGGAAAATATATCGTCTCTCCCTGACAGTATAGTTCATTGTGCGGCATCTAGAAGCTTGGAAACTGGGTTTCGGGTGGTAATGGACCTTTACCTGTCTAAAATCAAATGTGGGCACCTCATACCTTGATTAGGGATTCTGTCCAAGTCAACTACAAATAAGAAGCACCTGAGAAGAGAAAAGTCCCACCATAAATTCCGTGTGTTAGGAGAAGTTAGATATCAAAACCTTAGCAAATATAAACAAGTTGGATGGACTTAGAGAAATGATCTGGGCAGAGGTGGGGGGATTATGTTTTATAGAGTGTTGTGACATCTGGCATAGACTGGAGAAAGTAGTAAACGGAAAAGTTACTATCAGACCAAGATAGAAAAATTGGATATACATTTCAAGTGTTTACTGATAATGAAATTAGAAGATAGATTTTTCTAAGTATATTTGAGCAATACATACCAAACTTCATGAAGTCAGAGAATATAGTCAGCATCACTAAATAAATAAAAGCATGTAGACACCCACTAATATTAGCTCTATCTATGTAATAGCAAAAAAAATATCTGGCTAGAAATGCTGTGAGTAGAATTCACCATTCACACAATTTATCTTAGAGGAGTAGTTGCCAAATGTGTCTGTGGAAAGGTACTTCCTTCTGTGTAACAGTCTTTAAAAACAAGTCCTTGGTGAAATAAAGTAGTAAAACTAAGGTGAATTTTTCTATAGTATAAATGTATTCCTATCTAAGGATTATCCTTTGTGTGTGTATGTGTGTGTTTCTTCCTGCTTTTTTTTTGGTACTAAATGGTATGTCAATAGCACTTGTTTTTGTTATTTTTATAATGGAACATAAAGTTGCCAACTTTTAGTTTAGCTCCTTTTGTGCTTTAGGAATAACTTTGGTGTATGAAATTTAAAAAATAATCTAGGAAGCACTGGAGTATAGGATCTAAAACTTTGGACCTCAGTGACCTTTCTAGTATTTACAAATATCTGGATATAGTCATCATTTAGTCAAAATATTTGGCCTCCTTTAGATCCAGCCTTTGAGTACTTTAAATGGGATCTTTGTTCTATGAAAGGACAAAGCTCAAGTCATGGAAAAAGGACATGAGGCTAAAGCCATGAATGAATATGGGTGATTAATTTGAATCCAGTAACTGGGAGAGTCCTATTACCTTTCATGCTATAAAACTTAGAGGGGGTGGTAAAGAAAGGAGAGAGAAAAAGAGAAAGGAAGAGCACGAGAATGAGAATAGTAATGGAAGTCAGAAATATAAAGAACAGAGTGGCTGTTGTTTGGATTTGAAGGTCAAGCAGTTATTAATCCTATAAAAACATCTAGTTCTGGGCGGTCTTGTATTCTAGAAATTTGTATTCATTTCATTGCCTTTTAAGAATCTGACTCGGTTATTGTAATATAATCATCTGTAGAAATCTGTTTTTATTCTAACAATAATCGAAACACCACAGGAACGATTGAGTTTTATTGTGTAGAGATCAGTAGTCATGTACGATTTTGATATAAATTCTCTCATAGTTTTTTTCTTTTCATATATTGAAATAAACATATGAGAAGAACATCAGCTCATACAATAATTTTTCAGGGGCACCTGGGTGGCTCAGTTGGTTAAGCATCCACTTTGGCTCAGGTCATGATGCCCTGGTTCACAGTTTTGAGCCCCACATCGGGCTCTGTGCTGACAGCCAGCTCAGAGCCTGGAGCCTGCTTCAGATCCTGTGTCTCCCTCTCTCTCTGACCCTCCCTTGCTTGCACTGTCTCTCTCTCTCAGAAATAAATAAAACATTAACAAAATATTTTTTCCATATCTTAATCTGCTGATAATGATTATAAACAATGTCTTTTTTTCTTTAAGGCAGATCTCAACATTTATAAATAAAGTGGAATGAAAATTAGAATTGACTCATGAGGGGCACCAGTATGGCTCAGTAGGTTGAGTGTCCAGCTTGATTTCAGCTCAGATTATGATCTCACAATTTGTGAGATGGAACCCTGTGTCGGGCTCTGCAGTGACAGCCCAAGCCTGCCTTGGATTCCCTTTCTCCCTCTCTCTGCCCCTCCCCCAGTTGCATGTGTGCTGTCTATCTAAATAAACTTTTAAAGAAATAAAGAATTGATTCATTAGAATAGATCATGGTTCTTCTCCCATAATAGTTGGTGGGATGTTCTAATTAAAGGACATTAATTATAGTTTCATTTCTTTTGCTCATCTTATTAGATTAAAAATTATATATGGACTTTATATATAAGTGTCTTGAATATCAAAACACTATTTTTTGAAACTATATCACAAGAGAGTGTAATCTACTTATAATTGACCACTCTGCTGCTTGAAATCATAGGCAATGATTCCCATTCAGAACATCTATATACACTTAATGCTACATTGTCTTATAATGGTGATAATAGCTATAACTATTGAGCAAAAATGATTTACTCTTTGATCTGTATATCTTTCATTTTGTCATTAAACAAATTATAGATGCTAAATCATTTTGGGAAGCTGAAATAAACAGAATGCTTATTTAATCACCTTTCAAACTTCAGAATAAAAAGTTCCGTAAAGTAAAGAGTGCTTGTCTGAAATGGCACTTTTGATTACGGTTGCACCTTGACTTCTCTTTATGCTTACCACAGAATGTAGAGGTTTAGGTGATGTCTCAACCAGAAAAAAAGCTGAATTATACCCAGAAAGAATTAGTGTCTTTACATGCTCTGGTCTAGTAGGATTCACTATAGTCAAATTGATTCTGTAGAAATTTAGATTGTTCTGTAATGTTTCTTGCTATTTGCTTCGATATGAACATAGGCAAGATGTGAAAAGGTGGTAGAATATTAAACAACTCACATTTCTGAATATTTTAGTTACAATTCCAATTTATGTCACAGTAAGAATTATAAAATAGAAGGTGAAAAGAAACTCCTAAAATTCTGAAGGAGTAGAGTCAAAGTTAAAGTTATTTAATATCAGGTATAGGTGAATATCTAAATAGAGAGGAAAAACATAATATATTTAAATTATGAAAACAGACTGTTAAAGAATATAAGATATATCTAGATTTAGAGAAAACGTCTCTGATTTTAACCTAGGTATTTTTGCTGTGGAAAGTGCTGAGATAACCTAAGCAATCTAGAATTTGCCATGACTCTGTCATGAAGGTCTCCGACAGACTCTTTTCTCAGTTGTAATGAAATATAAGAAGTCCTTGGTGGGGAGGAACATCTTAAGAAATTGGGGCAAAAAGAAATGATTGGGCAAAATCAAGTATATTTGAAAGTGAAAACACAGCTGCTAACCCAAACTCCAGGAAAATATTGTCTCTTTATTTAATGAAATGATCCAGCACTAGCATGGTGCTGGTGTGGTTTGTTTCCATAGTGATGTCATACATAAACCACTAAAGGCTTTTCTCTAAGTTGTGTGTACCGAGCAACCAATGATTTTCCCTGAACGAATTTACAAAATTCATCCTGTAACGTATTTTTCAATTGGGTGAATATTTTTATTCTTGGGAGTTATAATATAATTAGCATTACATTTATTATTTAAAATTTAGGTTATAGAAATTGGCAAACAAAAAGAATATTTCACTATTCTTAAAATGACCTCTATATTTAATACTAATGTAAATAGAAAAGTTTATTGGTCTTCTTTATCCCTTTACCATACAAAATTATAATGTTAATGAATTAGCATATTTAGTAAGATAGGTAGAAAAATATTTTTTCAGTCTGCTACATCTGGACCTTAATTTCCTATTTGTGGTTAAAAAGATTGAACATACTACCATTTTACTTCTCTTTACACACAAAGGTGATTGTGTGCTTTACTATGCAAACTATTCTAAGTATTTTACATGAATTACCTAATTTCACCTTCGTGGTAGCTCTGGTCGCTCTTAGAAGATATATTATTAACCCCATCTTCCAAAAACTAAGGTCCAACATATCCAGTAATGTACCCCTGCCTTTTATAGTAGCCCTTTCCATCCTCACACAGCTCAGGATGCCTGAAATTTCAGTCTTATAATGATTCTCTATAGCATTGATTATTTCAATAATTTGGAAACTGGTAACAGGATGGCATTTAAATTCAGATACTGTGTAGTGAATTATGTTTTTTTTTTACTCTCTGGAAACTAATAGCTCTCATTTATTTCAGACATAACTTATGTGAATGAAATTCTCAAAGTGATTCCTTCCTTCCCTCCCTCCTTCTCCCCTTCCTTCCTTCCTCCCTCCCTTCCTATTATTTCCTTCTTCCTTTTTTTTTTTTTTTTGTAGGGGTGGAGAGTGAAACAGGCTAGCCCAGTATTAAACTGTTTTGATTAATTAATTAGAAAATAAAAAATTAATAATTTTTAACAATTGTTATAATTTTTCACATTAGGTGGATGGATAGATAAATCCATAGATAAAAGTGTACATTCAATTTAATATTTAATGGCCTGGTAATATGGAAAAGAAACCATGTGAGTTGTGGATAGTGAGCTATCAATTATAGATTTTCTGACCTGAGGGATGTTAATTCTGGTAGATAAGTCTTTTATATGAATGATCGACAGTGTGATACAAATTACAAGAGTAATTTAAGCACAAGGTTAAAAAGAAATTATAAGAATTTCTTGGGGCTTGCATTTGAACTAACCGTTAAGAATGGATCCTCTTTATGGTGCCTGGGTGGCTCAGTTGGCTAAGTGTCTGACTTCAGCCCAGGTCATGATCTCACAGTTTGTGGGCTCAAGCCCCTTGTAGGCCTCTGTGCTGACAACTCAGAGGGTGGAGCCTGCCTCGCTGTGTCTCCTTCTCTCTCTGCCTCTCCCCTGCTCGTGCTCTGTCTCTCTCAAAAATAAATGAACATTAAAAAAAAAAAGAATGGATACTCTTTTGTCAAGGTGGTATATGGTGGTAGACGTCAAGAACAATGGCAGCAAAGGCTAAAATGTGGACAAGTGCAGGTATGTGTTCCTGAGGGATGTAGGACGTGAGGGAGGAATACTGGGTTGCGGCCTAAACTTAGATGGTCTCTAATGCTAAGTTAAGGAGTTTGAACTTTATTCTCCACTGAAATAATGTTTTTAGTTATATGGAGAAGGCAGTAGGAGAAATAGATAAAGCAAGGAAATTTATCATAAGGCTAATGTCCTGGGGTCAGGACTGGGATAGAGGAAGGGTCTATATTGCTGCTTTCTCTCCCTGAAAAAGACATTCTACATTTTGTGGGTGTTGATGAAAGGGTTCAGCTATGTATGTCCTGGAAAAGTCTGAATCATTGATTCAAGACACAATTTTGGAGAATCTTCAACATTCCTATCCCATGGGAGGGGGTTTGTGGTGGTATATGTGTATAATTTTGACTGAAGCTGATATGTAAAAACAAAAACAAAAAACCTCTTTGGCGATTAAAAACAGTTGTCTTTCTAGTGCAAAGGTGGACTTACAATTAACGTTTTTATTTGAAAATAATTCTTCACTTAGCTATAGGTCTAGAAGTTAAGTATGTGGACCTTCTTAGCAAAAGCAAATAGAAGAATGATAATAAACTGAAAAATTGAAGTTAGGTAGTAAAATTCATATAACTTTTGTTTTCATGAAAACCTAACTTGGCTTCTCTATATATGTCAGTCACAAAATATTACAAAAGATTTAGATGGTGGAGTTAATGAATTAATGGTCAAAAAGAAATGTCAAAACTCCTCAATAAAAAGAAGGCTCAAACAATGTAGGAGGTTAAAGTGTTTCCCCCATACTTCCTCTGCTCTGTTGGCCTCTGTGCTTTTCCTTTTAGGTAGTGAGTTGGAACAAATGAACCCATTTTAAAAAGGCTTTGTAAAACTAAAGACATTTTTATACAATACTGAGCATTTTATCATTACATGCAAAGAAATTTCTCATTGGATCATTGTCTGGTTAAGGTATTTCTATCCCCTTTTTCTGAAGGAGTGTGTGGTCTTGAGTATGAAATCAGCAAACAAATGAGTATGACATCCATTTCAATGAAATGTAAAAAGAAAAGAAATGGCTACTCTATTATGTTTCTTAGTACCAGTAAGAACAACCACAGCAGACAGTAGTTAGATTGCCATGTACCAATAGTCCATGCTCATGTAGGACCTCACATTAACTCCCAATGTCTTGCTTTGTTACCTTGCAGAAATGTTGGAATCCAACAATGTGATCACTTTCAATGGCTTGGCCAACAGCTCCAGTTATCATACCTTCCTTTTGGATGAGGAACGGAGTAGGCTGTATGTTGGAGCAAAGGATCACATATTTTCATTCAACCTGGTTAATATCAAGGATTTTCAAAAGGTATCTTTATTCTAATGTATACCCTGTAGTTCCTTTAAAACATCTCGAGCTATTTAACAGTGAATTCTCTAGCTATTTAATAGTGTGATAGCTGAAAAAAATGTTTAAATTCATATTTTATCTTTTCAGATGCAAATAAAAACAATGCATTGATTTGAGTATCACAGATCAATGAATGCAGTAAACCATAAAAAGCATCAAGGAAGAAACCATAGTATGTTAAATGATCATTATAAGAAATACTGACTTAAGTTTATCCTTCCATAGTTATATCATTTTTCCTCCATAATATTTAACATCTGAACCATTATATTTTATATCATAATTGATGTCATTTACTCTCTGTGTGTGTATATGTATGTGTATGTATATATCACTATACTGTCAGCAAATGCAGAGTTTATCAATCATTTTACACATGCCTAATCTGGTGTGTCACCTGTTTTTGTAAATGATGATTATTGGAACCCAGACACTCATACATTTACGTATTGTCTAAGCTTGCTTTCATTCAACAATGCAGAATTGAATAGTTTTGATAGAGATCATCTGGCTCACAGAGCCTAAAATATTTACTATCTGGCCTTTTAAACAAAAAGCTTGCCAAACCCTCATCTAGAAGATCAGTTTTCAGTGTCAAATCTTTACAAATGTGGTCGTTTAGATACTAGTAGTCTATCAGTTTTATCCTTACTCTTTACAGTGTTTTTGGCTTATATGATTAATAAGTTCTACAGTTTGGAAAATAAACATGGATTGAAAAATTAGTGGAAATTATGCTACTGAGTCCATATGCTGCACTCAAAGTCAGTGATTTTTTCATAGTCAGTATTTCCAGTCATAATTCTCTGAGGAACAAAGATCTTTTATGTAGCAGCTTTTGCAAGAGTGCTAGTATAACAGTTTTTTTTAGAGTACATATACATCAGTTTTTATTGTACATTAGTTTTGCTGCTCAACATTTAGGACTTTTAGAGTGGCGTTTCCTAAACTTCTGATAAACTCTAACAGATTGGACAATAAATTTTAAAAAGTAAAGAATTGTATTAAAAGCTTTTGTCCTGGTTGGAGAATATTGCTTTGAATATCAAATGAAGATTAAATTCAAAGCTGATTCATGTCACTAACAGAGTATGCCACTGGACCCAAGACTTTTACTTTCCTATTATCTAAACTCTAAGATTCTGACTGCACATAAAGATTTGATTCATTATGTGTAGCATACAAAATAGCAATGATATAGTTAGAGATTAATATACGAGATTTAAAATCACCTTTGATATTTCTTATTCTGAATATTTCAATCTGTTTTCTAAGTCTTCTCAGATGATAGTAATATCCCTAAGATTATCTATTGTCTAAGAAAACTATCCATTTGTTTTACTGAAATGACAAAAATATTTAGAGTCTTTTCTAAAGGTCATAAAATAAGCAGTTTTGTTTTGTTTAGTGAACAGAAGTCATCCTTTTTATATAATGAGTGAAAAATCTAAGATTAAGGAAAAATTGACAGTTTAATATTAGATTATATCAGTTCAAGTTTTCATGTTTATAATAATTTTATCATTTTGTAAAACTCATATGTATGAATATAAACATATTTATATTATATAAAATATATACATACTATATTATTTTGTTCATAGACAATATATGAGCAACATCACGTCTCAGAATATATATTTAATGTATTTGGCATTTTTCTCTGAATAAGGAAGTAATAAGGATTCTTAATTTATATACTTACTTTGTTCTAAAATCGAAAAGACTTAATTATTGTATGACACAACCAACTGTTTTATCAATGAAAAAAATTCCAGAGCTGTTTGTTTGCCCAGGATATAATCACCGTATCTTCTACCATCTAGACCTATAATATATATACTGAAGTAATAAATATATATATATATATTCATTATACACACACACACACACACACTGAAGTAATGGATTAATTCAATTTAGGTGACTTGCCCAATATCATAGTGTTGTTGTTATAGGTCCTGGTCTTGAGTTTAAAAATGATTATTGTAATGGAAGACATATTTCTAATTCTAAAACATTCACTCCAAACATACTATTTAATTATACCACACTGTCAAGGGGAGTAAATTCAGTTTACCTAAGAATTCACATCCATTCGTCTATTAATGTTGTTTTTAACCTATGTATGATGTTACTCAGCATTTTCTAAAGCATCTACTCTTGTAATAAACTTTATAAGGGTTTGTATACGATATAAATAATTCTTGAGGGACTTACAAGATAATATTAAAGATAAGATTATGAACGTAAAGGTACATATTAAGCCAATCCTTATTAGAGGTAACACATTCTCAGATCTGGAAGGACCATGAAAAGAGTCTAGGCCGTCATGAAAGGGTGATGTTTCTTTAAGTCATAAATGCTTGCTTATAAAATAATGAGTGAGAGGGGCTTTCATGAATAAAACCATACAAACATGAAGAAAGGAAAGTGTAATATAGATCATAAAACACTTTGAAGAAGTTTCTGAGTAAGAAATTTAGGCATTGCTAGTTAATTGAGAAATTTTGGGGCTAAAAAGAAAAAATATCAACAGGTAAACAAATATAACCAAATAGTCAGGAATTATTCTTTATGAAAGTGGATACTATTGGAAATTACAAATACATTTATATTTTTTATATAAAGTAAATAAATATATTCCACTGACTTATAATTATGCCCATTAACCGCTTTCCAAAATAGCATATTATATACCAAAATTTATTTTATTCGTCTCAAATTTTTAAGCTTTATTTATTTATTGGGAACTCTAGAAAAGTTTAGAGTACACACTCCTCTAAGTTTGAGAGAATTGAGCCTGTGTTATCAAAATTATTTTCTATCAACATTTTACATAGGAGAAAAATGAGAAAATGAGACCCATGCTATCTCACCCCCAGCAGTCAAGAGCAAGGAAAGTTTGAGAAAACGACTTGCCCTTTTCAATTAAAAATCGTATGTTTTAATAATCTGTGAGTTTTATAGATTGCAACTGGCAAGCCTAGTATGAAAGTCAATAAATCTTAGACCTGCTATGTATTATTGTTGTATGTCTTAAATGAAATTTGTATTTTACCCTCCCATCATAAGCTTTAAATAGGAATAGATCACTTGAGCTTTCCATAGCCATGGTGAGGAAAGAGATGTGGAATGTATGGAACATACTACCCAGCACCCGCTCTAGGAATTCAGAAGTCAGGGTAATGTAAATTTTAAGGATGTGCATTTATTATGCTTAGATTTTTTTTTTTTATTACTGGATTACTTTGTAGGAACCTTGTGGAACAAGTCAGATGATAGTTTTAATTTCTATACACAGATAAACAGGAAAAGAAAAGCACATAAAAAAGAATACATAACTTAAAAGCTTCAGAGAGTAAAAATGAATGTATAACCAAAAAGTTTTAGGGCTTTTTTAATAGTAACACGGACCTGAAAAGCATTTGTTATGCTATCATAGGTTATTTCAGTATGTCCTAAAGTCTTGCTTATAAATGTGTTTTATTTTGTTATTTGATTCCCTAGATTGAATATCACAGCCCTTGCACAAGTTTATGACTATTTATACTGAATTATCTAGAGGCTCCCAAATAAAAGATGATCAGTCATTTTGAGACTGACAGCAGACATGAATGAGTGACTACACTATGTCTGGAATTTTTTTTTACATGACACTTTTTTCTGCAATTAACTGTTACCAGAAGAGAAAGATGAATTAAAAAAAATTGCACATTAAATTGTTCTGCCCCAATACAGATAGGAGACATTATATTGCCCTGGGGAACTGAAAAAATTTATATTAAAATTTAGATGAGAGTATTTGCATTAATATTATGAAGAAAAATATATCCACTGTCCTCTACACCACCAATAATGTCTTGGCATGCCTACCACCAATGATTACTGCCTGTCATTGTAATCATACAATATAGAAACCTTTGGAATTTAACATAAATGTTATCAAAGAATGAAGGGGAAATTTTAGGGATGAAACAATTATTTTTCAATTAGTCTGAGTTTTTCCCACAGTGGCAGAGTTTTTAGAGCTATCTATTTGCTTTTTCATTTCCTTCTTTATCTCCAGAAAGTATATAATGCTACTCTTCCCTACTGTGCTGTGCACGCACACACGCGCGCAAACGCGCGCGTGCACACCCACACCCACCCCCCCACACACACACAATTCCTTTCTAAGATGACCCTATCAGTTGCTTATTCTAGCATGTCATGCTGAAATTTGAATTAGGGAAAAGGACTCAGAGCACCCAGTGTTTAAATTTAAAATGATTATTTTATAATAAAGACAGATTCTTTTAGAAGAATGTTAGCCACTTTTTATGTTTTTTTCTATATCCCTTCACTAGATTTTCAATCCTCTCAAAATGATCTTCCTCTCCCAACTGGACAGTTCTCTTCTCTGCACGCTGCTTAGAGTTATTGACTACATAAATTCTGTGTTGCTCAACTTTCATAAACAGCAAAGTCCAACGGGTAGGCAGAGATTGAATCATTTAATTCATACTGATTAACAGATGCCACTGCAAAGTCTAGGCTGAAAAGTTTCTACCACACAATGCTTTGTGAAACTGTCTTTATCTAAGTTGCCCCAACTTAGTCTAACAGACTATAATGTTGGCTCACTCCTGGAACTTGATTGGCATAAAATTATGTTTTGCTTTGCGCTTAGATTGTGTGGCCAGTATCTTATACCAGAAGGGATGAATGCAAGTGGGCTGGAAAAGATATCCTGGTAAGTATCAATCTACAAAATTATCTTTGTAATTACATAATTTATTACTCTGTCATCATTTTTGTTTAGTGTTATATTAAATAAACACCATGCTTTACTTGTGGACTAAATCACTTTATAGAAACACAATAATACTTAATTTTGGATATTGACATTTTTATATAAAGAAAGTGGGTAAAGGCAACAATATGCCTAAAGATTTACATATACACAAAAGATAACAAAATGCAATTTTGCAGCATATATACTTGTATTCAGCATGTCAACTTTTTTGTACAAATTTGTTTTCATGTGTTAATTATTCTTGAATTCCTTTTAATGATATGAAATTGTTCTACTTCTGAGTCATGATTAAATTACCCCTCTTCCTTCTTTGCATTCTATTCTTTTTCTCTTTTCCTCCTTTTTTTCTTTCCTCTTCCCTTCTTTCCTCCCTCCCTCCTTCCTTCTCTTCCTTCCTTCCTACCTTCGTACCTTCCTATTTTCCTCTGATTTCTTAAGTATGGATTGAGTAATGACTAGGTAATAAGCATTGTCTTGGGTGCTGTCGAAAAAAGAGGACTGGTAAGCAATCCAACAATGGTTTTACCTTTATCAAAAGGTAGAGTCATTTTTCCTGAGGTAAACGTTGTCAGTAAAATTAAGTGGGTCACTATTTTGAAATACAGCCAAGTATTTGCACAGATCATAAAAAGCAGTTATAATCATTTAAATCAATAAAGTAAGATGAATTTCAGGATTTAAAACATATAATTTAGGGGCACCTGGGTGGCTCAGTTGGTTAAGTGTCCTACTTTGGCTCAGGTCATGATCCCACAGTTCAAGCCCCATGTGAAATTCTGTGCTACCACTCACAGCCTAGAGCCTGCTTCGGGTTCTGCCCCTCCGCTGCTCACAATCTGGCTCTCAAAAAAAAAAAAACAAAAAAACAAACCATTAAAAATTTCTAATATAAAATATACATAGTAGATATTATTTTATGTCTTAGATCTTGTTGGATGTCTAAAATGCAAGAAAAAATCTAGATGTTTTGTATATATTGGCATTTAGAAGAAATTTATCTTAGATGCTTAAAGGCACACATTAACTTGTCTGTGTATGTGTGTGTGTGTGTGTGTGTGTGTGTGTGTGTGTGTGTGTGTGTGTGTGTATGATGTAGAGGTGGAATCTGAGTTGATGGGGAAAGAACACATCAGTCTGGTAACCGTGTTGGCTATTGGTGAAGGAAAGTAGATAAAGACTACAAAGCACAGGCTTTGATTAATTACATATTAGCAAACATGGCAAATTTCATCCTTGAAAATTTCATTTTAAATATAGTGGTGATAAGTTACGTTGCACTTTCATAGTACAGTAAACGTTTTTCTGACTATGTGAAAGTGGACCAAAAAAATGTTCCGTCAAGGGGCACCTAGGTAGCTCAGTTGGTTAAGTGTCTGATTTCAACTTAGGTTATGTTGTCACCATTCATGAGTTTGAGCCCCACGTTGGGCTCTTTGCTGACAGCTCAGAGCCCGGAGTCTGCTTCACATTCTGTGTCTCCCTCTCTCTCTGCCCTTCCCTCTGCTCATGGGCGCGGGTTCTCTCTCTCTCTCTCTCTCTCTCTCTCAAAAATAAGTGAGCCTTAAAAAAAAAAAAAAACTGTGTTCTGTCAAATATTAAAGTGTCCCAAGTTGATACTTGGACAGGAATAAAGAGAAAAAACAATGAAGTAGGAGTCCAGAGAACTCAGAAATGTTATGTTGATACCCTCAATGAGTCATTAACTATACTTATGCAAGTGCTTTAATTTCTGGAGTGCTTTATTATTTTATCCATTAAATGAGACATAACGTATTTTACAATTGTGAGATACAAGTTTAAGAGTTTTTATGAAAATTATTTGAAAGAAGAAAATACTTCATAAGTGTAAGGCAAAAAAAACACCCATAACTGAATATATTAAAAAAATTATTAACATCAAAATGCCATGTTTATCATTAACAGACTATTTTGAAAGATTTCAATGTGATCATAACTACGGATGGATAGAAATAGAGATTTTACTGGCATGCACCTGTGACTTTTAAAAACAGACTGTCTCCATTTCTGTTAAAGTTTAACAGGTGAAGACATGAATATGTGTAATTATAGAGAATCTTTTTCATGTCAAGTACTATGATAATTTAAATGCTATTGTGTAAATGTAATTTTAATGATAACTTTATGAGGTGGGTATCACTACTATTTTCTTGATCAGGAAATACAATGATTTAGAATATTCATTCAAAGTCTTTTCATCCATAATTTTAGAACATTTTGAGTACTATGCTAGAAGTTGAAATAAGAATTTCTGTGCCTCTCATGAAATTTTTGGTTATTTGGCATACATGCATTTGAATTCATCTGTTAACACACAGAAAATGAACACTAAAGTTCTAATAAATACTTCACCTATTCTGGTCACATCAAGGGTGTGAGTGTAATAACAACCAGCTCACAGTCTCACAGTATTCCTGTAAGACTCAATCATAAATGAAATTATCACATACACTATAATGCATGGTACAAATATTACCTGCTATTAGTATTAGTGATCCATGTACTGGGGTTGCTTAGGCAATTTCTAAGTTTAAAGATCATTCATGAAATTAATTTGATCCTCTTTAAAGATCATGACCACTATAGTGTTACACTATTCTGAATTCAGTTCAGTTTGGAAGTTGAAGATAATATGATACTTATCTGACAAATTATCTGGATTTTATAATGTAGCCAAGTACTGAGCATATTTGATATAGTGATTGAATCAGCTTATTCATTTACTAAGATGCAGATAATCTTTAATGTTTGTGGTTTCCAAAATTCACCTCAGTGCATTTCCTTTATCTTATATGGCTCTCTTCTCCTCTTCCTCTCTGACCTCCCTTCTCCTCCCCTCTGGTATCAGCACTAAACACCAAGGGATTCTGGTGTTAACACACAGATGCAGTTAGTTTAGCAGCTGCTATAAAGTCATGATCTGCATAGTGCTGTAAGGGTAACCCTAATTACGATCTCAGAGGTTTACTCTCTAAGAAGGACAACTTTATTTTATGTTCCAGGCTTATTGAAAATTCTTACAGGTTTCAGGGAACTAAATTGAAAGGAACTAAGACATACAGTTTGCTAAGTCTGATACAAGGTATTAATGTCACCTGATTATTTCCTATCACCTTGTAATATTTTGAAGACTTACAAATCATACCCCATACATTATGGTAGAGATAGGTGTGCATTGAGTTATTTAAATTTCTGAAGATTTAATGATATGGAAGTATTAGCCTTACTAATCTTTTCAAAAGTCAACTAATTAATCTAACATGATAAAATGTTTGTGTTTTGGTTATTACTTTGCATTCTATTGAATTATATCAATTCAATTGCTGTATATTTTGTTTTCTCTTTGTTAGCACTTATTCTCTAAAAGAAAAATGCAAAAGTTTTCATATATTTTGGTTAAAAATATATTTTTCCTCTAGCTGTAAATACTAAATACCAAACACTATACGATATATTCAAATAGGAAAATAGATTTCTTACTATTTTTCTGATAACCCATCTTATTCCTTTAATAATGCTTTTCATTGACCTATCATTCAAAATATATTTTGTACATTTCAAATGCATTTTATTAAAATTTATTTTCTTTTTAGATAACTTCATTTATGTACCATAATTTACATATGTACATTTCATTTAAATAAGATACATGGCATTTGTTCGTTAGTTTGGACTTTAATATATAGACACATTTTTCCCATTTCTTTCTTAATATATGATTTTAGAAAATAGCAATTAGTTGGCTTCCTGGATTTGGAACATTTCTTTCCTGATAATAAACATAAAAAACAGCTTCGGTATTTTTACCAATAATTTCTTAATCACTTAGCAAGAAATATTAAGGGTAAAGGGTTTTTAAGATTTTACATCCAATACCCGAGTTTTGAGGTGACGTGGATGGTTTGATAGGAATTCTGCACTATATCTTGAGTAAATAGTAGTCAGCTGTGACATATGGACAATAATTCCTTTCAAAGGGTTCTTATGAGGCTGAAAGCCACAGGAATGAGGTTTAGTAGGTTTTGCAGCCATCAGGACTCCAAGATAGAATTGTAACCAAAATAGGAACTGACCTGAACATTTATAGAAAAGTAAACTAATGACCTGCTTGAATGCTCTCCATGGTTTCTAGAATCTGAGTTTACGGTTTTCCTCTGGTTTTAGGGCTTCCTTAAGAAGTCCTCTAGAAATAAAGCTCCTTTAAACAGACTATCCTGGAGAAAGTGTTGTCTTTTCAGTATTGGATACACACACACACACACACACACACACACACACACATTTTCAAAGTGGGTCATTCTTAAGAGTCTGATTGAGATGGTTAAGACAACACAGTCACCTGGGAGGTCAATATATGCCACTAGATTGAATCTTCATAGTTCCTGTACATCCATAGTTCCTGAAACTACATAGTTCGCTGAGTGTAGCATCATACAGAAAATTGAACCCCTGCCCATCCTCCCAGGCAGCTGGAAAGATACACACCATCATTTCTCATGGCTCAGTTTTGTATCAAACACATATGTTAAATCAGCAGCTGAAATTCAAGCAGCTATCCACAAAGATGGACTTTGTGGTAAAGAAGGAATCTGCATCCTTAGAGACATTTATATTTCCTTTCTTTCTACGTATATGTGTAGATCAAGGGAGAAAGAGAATATAAATGGGTCTTAGACTGCTAGTAATGACATTTCTGACAACAACATTACTCTAAATTTATTTTTTTTCCTTTGGTGGAAGTGAATATACCAGATATATTCCTAATATGCTTTCTTGGGGTAGCAGGCTCTACACTTTTCCATTGCTGGGACAGGTATATATTAAGGGAGTGAAATGCTTATGAACTTTTCCATTGTTGTAACTTGAGAGTTGTAATTTGAAAAAAAAATTATATATAATATTATTGGACAGAGTCCCTGAATAAGAAGATAAATGCAATCCAGATAACTCTATTCTGACTGCTATTATTCACCTTTACTTTCATTTTTGATATTTTTCCTGGTGCTTAAAATCCACTTTGTTATTCACAATAACATTTCTATTGAGGGATTAACTTCCTTGACCCTGTTTTGCAAATGAAAACTGAATACATGCTAAGCTGGTAAAAGAATCTGTTTCAAATCAATAGCTCTCTGTATCTTCTTTGTTTATCCTACTGAACCATCTCTCTTTGCACTAAGTTTCAATAAAACCAAATGGCAACCGTATGACTGTTAGAAATATTTTGAACATCATTGGAAATCAAAATTTCAACCATCTGAGATGAACAAAAAAAGCAGATTCTCATAACATCGCTATTGTTGGAAACATTTCAAAGCGTATTGTCATACACCTGAATTTTGGGGGCATTTTTGCAATTCTTGAGGGATTTATTTTTATATTTGTGTCCTTAGTTGTTATTTTTTAATGCTATGAAGTTTTAATGCTATGATAGCATGTCTATCAAATTTATCATGGCTCAAATTACAAGACCTTCCTTAGCAACACTATTTTTTGCCAAGTAAATGCAATTGAGAATTTGAAGCCACACATGAATCTTAAGTTTCAGCACAGTCCAAAATGCACATTAGTCATTGAAATTCATTTACTTTTTTAAAGAGAATTTAATTTACTTTTTTAAGGATATATCTGACCTTTTTTTTAAAGGTCGAAGTTGACATAAACTTTATTTTTTTTTAATTTTGTTCTAAGGACTTCAAGGCATGTTATTTTGTTGTAATGGAGAGTTGAATTATTTCCTAATTCTACAGAAATCGTATGGCTTTATTAAGTCTCAAAACCTTGATGTATAATCAAGGGAGATAATTTTTCATGGGCCTTTCACACAATTGTCCCTGTCTGATGAATAGAGGACCTGACTGCCTATTTTACAGAAAATTTTAATGGATAGGTGAAGGATATTTATGCAGTGAAGAGACTTGGAAGATAGTGTTTCCCTCTTAAACAAAAGGCTGGTTTGCAAGCCTTGAGCCATAGAGATTGTGTCTCCCTTGGGGTTAAGGGCAGGTATGCTTACTGTCCAGTACAATAAACTGACATCTTCTCAATATATAATGGCCAGCATGCTTGTGACTGTTATAAAATATTCAGGGTCCCTTAACCCAAGGCTTCTCTGCTACAGTGCAGCTCACTGCATGTGCAGTTGTCACCAGATCCTCTCCATATGTGCACTAGGAATTGGAGCTGGGGAAACTGGCGTGAGAATGCTGATACAGTGACTGTTATTATTTTTGTGGGTGATAATGTCGTTTATCTCTGATGTAAGATCCATATATCTTCTGCCAGAATGCATGAAACTGTATTTGAATAACTTATCTTCTAAGTTAGAAAAAAATCACAGACCCTTTACAGTTCCTGACAATATTGGTTATAATTTTCTGTGAGCGTTTTAGATGATGAAAGATGATGTTCACTGTGTTCATTTTTAAATGTGATTCCCATGATGAAATTTGATGTCACTTTGGGTGTAGAGACCACTGACTTTTTTTTTTTAATGTTTATTTATTTTTGAGAGAGAGAGACAGACAGACAGTCAGAACATGAACAGGGGAGGAGCAGAGAGTGAGAGAGGAGACACAGAATCTGAAGCAGGTTCCAGGCTCCCAGCTGGCAGCATAGGGCCTGAAGCGAAGCTCTAACTCATGAACTGTGAGATCATGACGTGAGCCGAAGTCAGACACTTAACCGACTGAGCCACCCAGGTGGCCTCAGACCACTGATTTTTGATGAAAGGCAGTGAAAATCTTGTCTTGCAAAAGCCACAGAAATGAGCATAATTTTCATGCATATGCTCAAATGTATGTTTACTTCTGCGTGGAGGTCAATATCAGGTAGAGTGAGCAAAGTGACTACAGTTTAAATTCAGCATTCAGAAGTAATAATAATAATAATAAGGATCACCTGAAATGAGTTTAGTATAACATGGAGTTATGAAATTACTATGTTATATATCTGAAACTAATGTAACATGATGTGTCTCCTATGCTTCAATAAAAAAAGTAAAAAACGTATCCTCATAAGTAGACTAAGCTAACACTTAATGGGAGCTTACTGAGTATTATATGTATATAGTAATAATTACAATGATCACTTGAAGTGAGCATAGTATAACATGCAGAGTTGTCAAGTTACTACATTATACACCTGAAACTAATATAACATTGTATGTCTCCTCTGCTTCAATAAAAAGGAAAAAATATCCACACAAGTGGACTAAGCTAACATTTAATAGGAGCTTAGTAAACACTAGCTGTTCTAAATGCACTGCTTTTATTAACTAACTTATGTAACTTGTAATTTGGTTATGGATACATATTTCCTGGTGCACCTGGGTAGCTTAGTTGGTTAAGCACAGATCATGATCTCACAGTTTGTGGGTTCGAGCCCATGTCAGACTCTGTACTGACAGCATGGAGGCTGCTTGGAACTCTCTCTGCCTCTCTCCTGCTTGCATGCATATGCACACGCATTCTCACTCTCAAAATAAATAAATAGGCTTAAAAAAAGATATGCATTTCCTTTCAAAGCAACTGGAAGAATCAGTTTTGTATCTTAGGTAGAAGATACATGGAAAATGAAGTTTGCCATAAAAGATATTTTAGAAACTAGATTTTATTTATATTTTGAATTAATATATTTTCAAATAGGGCAAAATGAGATAGTAATTATTGTGTTTGAATTGCTTTGGACTGAGTCTCATATATACAAATTTAGGTTTGGTTTTGTTTTGTTTTTGGTAATCTTTTCAATTTTGGATTAAAATTTAAATGACTTGCACAGTAAGGCCAGCACTTGAAATAGCAACAGTATATGAAACTTTTGGAGATTTTACATATTTTAGATTTTTTTAAATTGGAAATTGTAATTGTACCCTCAGTGGTTGAAGTGAAATTCATACATTTGGCATTTGTTGACAAACTATTATCTAGATAGATTTAATTCAAAACTATATTTCACCCAGGTATCAGTATACATACTTTTAGAGTGTGGTAAACATTTTATAATTTCTAAGGTTCATTAGAATGATTTGGACTGTTCCTTTGGTGTTTTGGCCAATGACTTATAACTACATAGCAGGTGTTGTAGGTCAAACTGACATGTAGCATCTAATAGTCATTGGTATTGTTTGTTTATGCTCTTAATATTCAGGTTTGGATTTCTACTCATTTTCAGTGGATATGCTGACCACCATATCATAGATTTAAAATGAACTCTGGAAATAAATTTTTTGGATATGCTCTGTCTCAAGGTTATGATAAACTTTTTGACTATTTTTCTTTGATTTGTTCATGTAGCAATAAAAATCACCCTATGTCCATAGGACATCACAGAACTTTCCTAAAGTTCTATTTATATCAATTAATTTTCATATAGTTTTCTTTAACACATTTTTAGGGGTGGTAAGGAAAACACGATGCAAAATTATAGTATCTAAAAAATTGACACTATTTCAGGAGACTGAGAATCTTAAACTTTGTTTTTAGCTTTTATGCATTCAGAACAGAGCACTCTTGGAGATTGCCATAATCATATTCAAATTGAGTGCTTAGCACACTAATTATATTATACTCTATCCTATATGCTATACAATGTATTAAATATAGTCTGCGTGTGTGTTTATATGTACATGTGTGCATGTGTGTGAATCAAAATATTTTTTTAGTATTGCGTTTGAAGTGATACCAAATTTAGTATAACTGTTGATTCTAAATGTTAATATGCATTTTAAAAAGAAGAACCAGGGTCGCCTAGATGGCTCAGTCAGTTAAGCGTCCAACTTCGGCTCAGGTCATGATCTCACAGTTTGTGGGCTCCAGCCCCGCATCGGACTCTGTGCTGACAGCCAGCTCAGAGCCTGGAGCCTGTTTCAGATTCTGTGTCTCCCTCTCTCTCTCACCCTCCTCTGCTCACGCTGTCTCTCTCTCTCTCTCTCTCTCTCTCTCTCAGAAATAAATAAAACATTAAAAAAATTTAAAAAGAAGAACCATTTGCATTTGGAAACAACTAGAATAATCAACTAATAATTCATATTTTTTCTTTTTAAATGGACCAAATCCATGTTCCCCTTATATTATATTACAATGAGTTGTTTTATGGCAGTAAGTTACAGCCTTTTATAAACTAGGGTTTGATCAGACACCAGAACTTTGTATGAGTGATGTTGAAAAGGATTTTGTAACAGGGACTTGAGTTTATACAGTTGTGGAAGATGATGAAGAAATGTATGGATTTCTGGAATCTGTTGCCTCTCAGTCAGGTCATGGGCTTGACATTGTTGTAAGTCACCAGGATTGGCGTTAGGGAAGAAAAGCTGACATTAAGTGGGAAGAGGAAGGACAGATTGAAACTTGTAAGGATAAACTGTGACCCACAAGGACAAACTAGAATCAATATCTCTTTCACCACCTCCAACTTTGATGACTTGAGTGACTTAGGGAAGAAGCTGGTGCTTTTTGCTATGGAGCTTCACAGGTACCAGCACCAGGTCTTATAGAAGCTAATAAATAAGATCTGGTAGGGGGTGGAGGAGGGGCAGGCCCAGTGTTAACACAGTGGCCAGCAGATCAGAACAGCTTTGAGAATTTAATGGTTGCAGTTCAAGTTGTGCCTTGCACATCTCATGCAAGATATTTTATGGCCAGTCTTAACCAATTTATGGAAAAGGGAATTCTACACTGTAGTTGCAGCTTATCTAAGTTGACATGGTACAATTCTGTCACAACTTTTTAACAATTGCTGCATTTGCTACTTGACTGACAGTGATTCATGCCATCTACCACTTTGATGAAAAGAGTGATTATAATGTATAGTCATCCACTCATGGAAAACTAGAATTTCATGAAAATTCTAATGAAAAACAAGTAATTTGCCTTTATAACAAAAATGGGCACAGATTGATATTTCATACCAATTTTATTAAGTCCCCATGTCTCCTGAGCACCAAGCATGGGCTTAAACCCCCTTATCTGTCCTTAAAAGGAGGGAACAATTCATAATAGTTCCTTCCCAAGATATTGCACAGTATATGAATGGTGTAAGAGGTAAGCATGTGTGGAAATAAACCAAATAAACATGTGATTTCCTATTTTATGAATAAGATAGGGGCACCTGAGTGGCTCAGTTGGTTAAGTATCTGACTTCAGCTCAGGTCATGATCTCATCACTCATGGGTTCAAGCCTCATGTCCAGCTCTGTGCTGACAGCTCAGACCCTAGAGCCTTCTTTGGATTCTGTGTCTTCCTCCCTCTATCTCTGCCCCTTCCTCATTCATGGTCTGTTTTTGTCTGTCTCACAAAAGTAAATAAACATTAATTTTTTTAAAAAAAAGAATAAGATAACCAGCTATTGGTTGATTAGTAAATATTAAAATATTATGCTAAGTACTTTACATAGTATATCCTTAATCTCATAGTTGAGACTGACTCAGAGATCCTAAGTAACTTTCTGATAGCCACACAGCAAATGAAAAATGTTGCCTGGATAATTCTAAGCCATGTCTGACTGACTTTTAAAGCATCATATTAAAACCCCATGCTATTTCTCTTTTGTTATTAATTTATTACTTTTCCTTTATATGTTTTTTTAAGTTTATTTATTTAAGTGATCTCTGTACCCAACAATGGACTTGAGATTATGACCCCACAATCAAGAGTCACGTAACTTTTCTTACTGAGCCAGCCATATGCCCCTATATGTTTTTCTTAAATTCTCTGAGAATACCTTTTCAAGTTTAAGTATCTATCTTAGAAAACCTAACATCTTTATTAAATATTAATATAATCAAAATAAAATTCTTAAGGTCCAAATTTTCACTGTATTCAGAAGTTATTTCTAAAATTAATATATGTAATATATATGCACACATACATCTGTATATGTATGTATTTATAGATAGTATATATAAATTACAAATTATATGTGGATTATTCTAAGTGGTTAAAGATTAATCTCTATTTATTAGAAAATATGTTAAAAGAACACTTTATATTACTATTTAAATAATAGCATTTAATACTTTGGACATTAAGACTCCAACCAAAAATATTTTCACTTTTTATATTAGATAAGGCAGAGGGTAAAAGAGAGGTATATGTGAATGAAATCAGCCATTCCTCTAAAATGTGGATTTCATTTTTATTTCTCCTTCCTCATGGCTATATCTCATATGTAATTAAAGGTACAGATTGTCTCCCTTATTTGAGTATTAGATTCTCTTATGAGAAAGCATATATATTAGGATTAAATATGCCAACTAATTCTAGCCACAGTAAGAGTCTTTAATTTTTTTATGTTTATTTTATTTTTGAGAGAGAAAGAGAGAGAGAGAGAGAGACAGTGCAAGTGGGCAGAGGGCAAAGAGAGAGGTAGACACAGAATCTGAAGCAGGCTCCAGGCGCTGAGCTGTCAGCACAGAGCCTGATGCGGGGCTCAAACTCGTGAACTGCAAGATCATGACCTGAGCCAAAGTTGGACTTTTCACTTAACTGACGTTAAGCCACCCAGGTGCCCCAATAAGTCTTTTTAGATTGTCACTCTATTTGATGTAAATCATGGACTTAGCTGCTTTAAGGCATGAGCACTTTGCATAAAATTGCAAACCACATACTATGGTTGAAATTAGAGTGGAGATTTTTGACTACTTAAATAGTTCTCCTGGTTTGGCAGGAAAAATTTTAGGTTGGTTTCACATAATATTTTATAATGGTATGTTTCTATTTGAATGTAAGATGAAGAAAGTTTATGCTAGGTACTTTTTATGGACCACCCACAATCAAATAACTCCAGTGAATGGTACAAATGTGATAATTAGATTGATATCACAATATGAAAGAAAATATAAGCTAAAATATAGATATTACTGGTTTCTCTGGTCCATATGGAATTTCAAAGTGAAATTGCTTAAAAGTCCTTTAAGTCGTAGAAGAGAATCTCATTGGTTGAGTTTTGCTGATACCATGGTCTATAGTGTCTAAGTATATAATCATTTTGACTGAGTTTGAAGGTTTCAAGTAATTTGAAAGGAAGATGTTTATAGAATTTAATTAGTATTTCTAGAACTTCAGAACACTCAATCTGAGTCAAAACATCAGTCAAATAGGGCATCTTAACACAGGTGAGTATTTAAAATGATTTGGTAGTCTCGTGTAGGAGTCTTCATTTAGTCGATCACATCATTCAGGCCACTTTGAAATGTAATTTTCACCTGTTACAGGTTTAAGATGTTATAGTTCAATTAATATAAATAGGCTTACATTTTAAATAATTAGCCATGAAATGACTGACACCAATTTTGTTGTCCTAGTTGAATCATTATTTTAAAAAATTTTCTGAAATTGAAGCACAACAAAACAGCATTCAGGTGGACAGGTTAGTTGGTTTTGTTATTCTATAATATTTCTTGATAATGAAGGTGAAAATGTCTCCCAAAATGGATAGAACAGCCTACTCACCATATTACAACGTGCATGTTAAGCAATTCCAGGTCACAAATTCAACATATTATAATGAGAACACAGCTAAGTCTTGGTTTTATTACCTGTGCCTCTTTGAAGAAGACATATCTAACATCCTTTAATGAATGCTGAGGTATTAGGAAGACATGATTATGGATGATTGGGTCACAGCTGTAATAGCACAGTGTTAAAAGAAAAAAAGACAAAACATTATTGCTAGATAAGTATGGAACAGCTTACATAGAGGGATGAAGCAAGTGACAGGAACAATCTCACGGATTACTGCTTTGGCACGAAGATTCTAGTATTCAGCCAGCTTGCCAAATAAATTGACCAGAGAAAAAGAAAGTCAACAGATTAACTTCAGGAATTAAGCTTATTAATGGATTTTCTTGCAGAAATGTATCCACCCATCATGATAGAAAAAGGATTCTTTTGCTTTCCCAGATGATAGATTAAACATTAAAATATTTCTACGTAAACTACTGAGGGGACAGAGACTTTTTTCTTTTAAATGAACATTCACTGACCTGAGGCAATGCTACAGTATAACCATTCATTTGGGGCGGATTTTTATTTGAACCAGAACAAGTTGTTAGATTTAATCATGAACTGAATATATTTGAATAGAAATTGTTCATCTCTTATTTAGAGTAACATTTCACTGCTCCATCCATAATTTAAGAACATGCAAGGAGGTAATTGGAATTGGAGGTAAATTACTTTCTTTTGTAGAAAGTATAATTATCGGAAGTTAGTTAAAAACACCTCAATTCTGTTTTAATTTTCATGCATGGAGCAGTTGTTTTGACAGATGGATGGACTTTATTTTTGTAACCGTCCGGGAAAAGTCTGCGTAACATAGTCTAATCAGTGCTACATATTTGTAATGTTTGTTTTTGAATCACAGTGCATTTGGCTCCTATATCTTTTTTTCTGGGGGTAGGCATTTTCTTTCTGATTTATTTTTCCAGGCTTATATCTCTTTTGTGTAATACGTCTATCAATTTAACCTGAAAGCACTCGAAACCTTCACAAAACAAGTGTGAATGGTTTGTCACTAAGGATGATGAATCATTGTTCCTCAGGTGCGGCCGTGGGGGTTACTGGTTTATTACTGCCTTTATTTTTACTTCTAGGCAAAGTTAACAATTCATAATGCTGTTGGTCTGGAGTACATTTCAGTAAAATAAGAGGTCAGTATGGTTGCCTGACTCTTGGGAAGCCAACTTGTTGCTAAACTTGTCTGTGTATATCAACTTAAACTCCAAAAAGGATCAAGGTTTGAAAAATGAATTCATTTTGAACTGATTACATTTTCTTTATTACGCTGTAAATCCGCCGGTGCTGAGCAAAGCAGTGCAGTAGTTTAATGCCAAAAAGTACATTACATTCGAAGTTTTAAGAATCGTCATGGTTCAAGAAAAGGTCAGAATCACTCTTCTTCTGTCTCCTTAGAACAGAAATGTGTGAAGTGTGTTTCCTTTTTCTGCCATGCTTCCTTCTTTTTTAGAGGAATGTCCAGGCTGCTTCCAAATAAAATGAATATCCTGTTTTGGAACATTCAAAAAACAAAAACAAAAACAAAAATCCTTGGCAGCACCAAGCTAGAGAGTGAAGGCAAATGAATGACAGAATTGATAGTCTTTTATGTAGGTTTTCTTTTTAAAGAACAATCCTTACTGACAATGTCTCTTTCAAATTTTTGGTTTTTCTCTGTCCAGTACTTTTAATTCACTGTTTCCTTGCAGGTATTTTTAGCTGACTTTGAAAGTACTTCATTCAGCTTCTTTGTTTCATTTCAAATGTCTTAACCTATTCTATAAACCCAAGAAATTTCTCTCCATTCTATTTGCATAAAGCTTCGTTTCAAAATAATATTGAGCTAGCCCTGGGGCATGGCAGCATTACAACCTGCTGCCAACTAGAAGAGATACTGGGGAAATGAAGGGGATCATTCCAGGCCTTAGGCCAATAGGGTGGGTCGAGTCCCTTTGTAGCACAGATAGACTCTGTTATCAGTATTCTCAGTAGAACCCTTTGCCAGGTTTCACAGCTACAGTCCTGTGACTGATTTTTTTTCCAGCAGCTCTGTAGAGGGATAGCTGTCATATTATAGTGATACTTCTTTGATAGTTAATAGAAAACAAACTAAAATTATGATATCCAGCGTGGCTCAATTTTCTAGTTTTAAGAACCCTGAGTGTTTCAATTACTAATTTTTGCTTTTCAGTTACCCAGTTATAAGAGAAATAAACCCACACGTGTATTGATTTTAGGATTCATAATAGTTGCAGAGATGACATGAGTCTCCATTTGTCTTTACAGGTACCCATGCTCATAAAATGTTTCCTTTTATTGCTGTTGTGGAGAACTAGGGTCTATTCTCAGACTTGTAGGATGCACTCAGGTATTACTAATGGGATTAGAGAATTTGGATTTGTTTTCAAAATTGCATGCATGTCTTTCAAGGCATGGCAGGCAGACTGAAAGCCTGTTCTTTTCTAAAATGAACAAGATGTCCATCTGGTTCTGCCACCATTATTTATTAGAATATTCGTTTGCTTACCAATATATACACAGCCAGTTTCTCAATTTCAACATATGGTGCCGGAACTGTTTATTTATAATCATGAACGCTATAATATTGAGTCCACAATTAGGGATGGCTGTCTTTATGTAAAAGAAGAGTATGTGGCCACCTACATGTTTCAAAAAAAGGGGTACTATGAAACATTTTTCTGAAAATGGCTTTTTTTGCAAATGACTAAATATTCTTTAAGGTACAAATAAGTCCTTTGGGTAAGACTCATGAATGCCTCATTTATAAATGAGTTTATCAGATGTTTCCCTCTCCACAACCTCTTTCCCTTGCCTAGACATTCATACCCTAACCTCTTGGGAGGAGAGAGATTGTTGCAGAATGGGCAGTTTGTTGTTGAGAGACTTGGAAGTTAGGTTCTGTCTGTTTCATCTAAGATGTACCTTTAAATATGGGTAAGATCCATATACTCTTTAAGTTAGGAAGTTTTTCTTCGCAGCAACTTTCAAAATTAATTGATTTCAGAGCTTAATTTTATATGCTATAATGCTTTACCAGACACAAGAGTCAGGATTTAAGTGACAAAACAGTGGGAGAAATTAGATGTTTATTTTAGTTACTTCCCTAAACTCCTCAGCATATGTTAAGAAAGTATGAGGAGTCATAACTTGGAAGTTACATATTTTTCCCTAAGTAGGTCTCATTTATCTTTGGGGGCAGTATATTAACAGGATACCCTTAGGTTTCATCCCCTAAAAATATCAGTGGTGATGGAAAGCAATTACAATCATTCTGCTTAAGTTTGGTTGTCTGCTTCTTATTTTATAGGGGCAATAAAATTAAGACCAAAATTATCAGCTGCAAACACAGAATATAAACATTATGCCGAAATGTACCTACATCAGTGTAACACCTCGGTTATAAACTCCGACTGACCACATAAAATCCAAATGCATTCTGAGCTTTCACTTGAAAAGCCATATGTTACCAAGGGTGAATTTGGAAGTGGTACACACTTTAAGGTGCAGGGATCAACACAGTCTTCTATTGTGATTGCCAGCCTTGCTCCCATTAGGGTCTGCTTTTCATTTTTATCTGTGTCTCTAGTTACATATTTGGTTCTTATTTCCAAATGTTTAAGGGAAAAACACAAACTTAGGATAGTCTGTAATCAATAACAAAATAGTTTTAATGAAGTTTTTATTAGTTAGCATATGCATATTCATGTGGCTGTTTTCAAAGCGGATATGATGTATTCCATGGTGAACTCGTATTTTTTACTTATTTGTGTTTAATTATATGGTTAACAGCCCATAAAGATTTTATTTGAAGCTATTTTCAGTTTGGTTTTTTCTTTACTTTTTTTCTTTTTAATATTGGTATAGATCCATCTTTTTAAAAATAATTTTATGGGGCACCTGGCCGGCTCAGTCAGGCAAGGGTCCAATTCTTGATTTTGGCTCAGGTCACGATTTCTTGGTTTCCGAGATCAATCCCTGCATCAGGCTCTGAGCTAACAGCATGGAGCCTGCTAGGTATTCTCCCTCTCCCTCCTTCTCTGCCCCTCCCCCATCTGTGTGTGCACACATGCTCTCTCTCAAATACATAAATGAACATTTAAAAACTAATAAAAATATTTTGCAAAAATGAAGTCTTTTCTGCTCTGGATTTTTTGGGCAATAAAATTATCAGTTTATAGTCTTGATTATCTCATTCCACACCCCCCTCAAATCTTTCATCAACAGGGACGAAAGGCTGAGATTCCTGTTTGTTTGTAGAAAAACAACTTCTTTCAAGCACCTGTAGATAGAATATATAGAAAGAATATAAATTTCTCTGTCCATTTTATTTTTAAGTGATCTTTTGTTTCAGAAAATACAATGGCAGAAATGTCTAAACTATAAATAATAAGATATAACTAGAATATCCCCTAAGAACTAAGAGTTCTTACCTGTGGGATCTGTGGCTCATTTGGCAGGGGATCCATGTATGGGTTCATGGGTTCACGATGTCCACGAACTTCCTGAAAATATTAATTATAGCCACTCTATAAAAGATCTTTCCACCTACAGACCTTCAATACTCTAACATGTTCCCTATCTTATAGAAATATACTCTGTGTTGCCTTTGAGGCTGAAATGACATTTTGGAGAGAAAGCAGCGTTACTTTCTTAGGCTCCATAGAGGTTACTAACAAGCAAAACTGAAGTTCAAAGTCAAGGTGGCATCATTATTGGTTATTACTGATCTTTAAAATTCATGTTTAATAAAAAAGTGGTATTATCTTTTTTTAAAATTAAACTTACAGCTTATTTTTGCAAAGAAATTTCTGTGTGTGCTTTAAGTAATTCTGTAATTAATCATATCATTTCCTGTTCCCCTCATCTCTTGAAAAGTCACCTGTGATTAATAATTATCTATTCCTTTATTCCATTTTTGTATAAATAAATTACAGATAGTTTTAATGAACAATTATGGAAGAGAATCATTTATTATCCCCCAAAGAATAATAACTTTTATACTTTATTTCATTTGATAATATGAACAAGTAATAGAAAAATAAGCCTTAAAAATGTTGTGAAAAAGACACAAAGGAAAAGAAATCTGTTCAAGCATGCCTAGCACCCTAGAGGATACCTCAGCCATGCTGACTGCTAGAACTCACTGGTTTTCCTTTTGTTTTACAGAAAGAATGTGCTAATTTCATCAAGGTGCTTAAGGCTTATAATCAGACTCACTTGTACGCCTGTGGAACTGGGGCTTTTCATCCAATTTGCACCTACATTGAAATTGGACATCATCCTGAGGTAAGCTAAAGCTGGCTTTTAGAAAATGGTATTTGTCCATGACCCCTTCTAATTCAAATGCTTCATTACTAATTTCTCCAGTTCATTTAGCTTCTGGTTTGCTATTCAGTGGGACCTACTTCAAATTCAGATGCTGTTATTAATTTAATCTGTGAATGCAAAAAGAATGAGACCGTCACTCCACAATAACTATGGAACAGGAGGAAGGAAGGAAGGAAGCATTTGCTTTTGCCTTAGATTGCAGAGTCCAGTCCGTTTTGCATGTGCAGCAGATGTCCGCAGGCTGAATGTGTACTGTTTTCTCCTTCATTTGTATATTGCCAGCTTTCTCCTCCATTTCCATCCTCAGCCGGAAGTGTCTGCCACCCCAGTTGTTTTCTTCTGCCTAGGGATTAAGGAAGGATGCCGTACATGTGCACCATGATCTGATCTCATGTTTGACCTAAATTATTCACATTTGTGTTCTTACTCAACTAAGCTTTCTTTCTGTATTTTGAGCTACAATATTGGCAGTATGGAAGAGGGAAAAAAACTATTTGTTTAATTCGGCTATTTAATATAAAAGGTGTTTCAGTGAGGAAATTAAAGTTAGGTAAATTTAAGTAAAACTGGAAAGGAGGGAAATACCGAAAGGAAAAGTTAGAGATATTGAAAGCAGTTCCATGAATTGGGCTTACCAGTAGCCTTCAACGATAAGCCCTTTTACAGTTTTTTGGCACAGAATGCCAAAAAGAACAAAAGCATTCATGTGGTGAGAAAATCATTTGTGACAGAATTTTCTTCCAAATTGGAATTCAGAGATATTCAACAAATAAAGGATTTGTTCCTCTAATATTTTTGAAATCCTAAAGATAAAATATGATTCACATGTGAGCCACTTCTCTGTAACTATACTATCTCTCTCTAAATTTTCTTAAGGTGTCCTAAAGTGATACAAAAGTGTTCTTTCAACCCAAAGGTTTAAAAGTCAAAACAGTCTGTGATATAACATCTTTGTAGATGCCTTAGAGACTAGGTGGTTTCTAGATTAAACACAATTATTATTACTTTACTGATGATCCTGGAACGATGAAAACACTTTCCCAAGGTCTCACCAGCTCAGGCATTTGCTCCTCATCAGCCAATTCCCCCTGTGCATCCTTCCTCCTTCTATCCCATACAAGCATGTAGAGTATACTTGCTGACATACCCAAGAGTTTTAAGTCAAAACTAACTTTACTACTTAAATTACTTGCTTTATATTGATGACATGAGGAATAATTCCCCGCACGTGATCCAGGAGACTTTGTATGCTTGACTTCCAGGAGAAATCTCTCCCTCTTTGCTTCCTTCTCATCTATTCCTATCATCATGCACCCCCCAAATTAAGCCTGTGGTAATTGTCCCACTATTCTGCATTCTGGAGAAAGCTCTAGAGAACTCCTTCCACATTATATTGCACTTTTTCAGCGTGTGAGGGATCATGCTGTAGAGAGCAGGAATCAGGAGAGCTGAGCTCCTAGCACAGGTTAATAGAAGAGACATGGGCTGAGAAGTCACATCTGCCTTCTTTTCTTGTTCTACAACTTATTAGCCTTGGAGTACTCGAAACATTGTTTAACCTCTCAGACTCTGTCTTATACTACGTCAAACAAAACTGAACAAAACCCCTTTGATCCTCAGTGTCCATATATTGGAAATGAGAGGTTGACTTGTTATCTCCAACTGCCTTCCAACCCTCCTAGTAAGGGCATGACCCACTGACATTTTTTGTTCTAGACACTTAAGGATTTCTAATCCCATCATTGTTAAACAAGCGTCCTATGTCACAGAGTGGAGGGCTTTTGTCTGACCTCACTTGGTACTAGATGCTTGATCCGGAATAAGCTACTTATTTTCTTTGTTTATCTTGTTTTATAAATGGCTGTTGTGAGAGTTTAACATTGTCCAATAGGTAGTAGGTACTGAAAAAAATGTTATCATTTTTAAAATATAAATCTGCATCTCAGACTGTTGTCTTTTATGTTAGTAATTGTCACCTTGTACCTCACTTGAACAGATGTTATAAATTACTGCGCTGAGCTCTCTTTGTTACTAGGTGATTCTTCACTTTATCTTCAATTCTTCCATTTAAAAATTTTAAACTTAGATGATCTTGATGGCCATTTAAATTAAAAATGCCATTTGTTCTCATATTTTTATCATTTTCCCAAAAGTATTGATTATTTTTTCTTCTTGAAGTTGCTGTTTAGTAGAGTTCACAGCATGTTTCCTTTATAACTCATTAACTATTCATTGTTCTCTTATGGGTAGGCAAGGGAAATGAAAGGTACAGGTTCAGGACCCAAGTATTTACCCAAGAAAGTGGAGGAAACCATTTCCACCCCTGAAATAAAGCATCCCTTCTAATCTCCTTTGAGGTAGAAGATTGGGATGCGAGTATTTTCCTGAGATTCTGAAACTCAGAGATTTGAAGAGAGGTCCTCCTTCAGAAGCCCAATGACCTTGATTTGCATGGCAGCTATATATTGGGAAATATTTTTCCAGACTCTTTAAGTGGTCAGAAGGAAGATGATTATGCAGTCATCTGGAGGAATTGGGGCAGTCTAGACAGTCAATCTAGGAAATTCTGGAAAACTATATTATCAAGATAGCTTGTCTAGACAATATGAAATTTAATTTTCAAATGCTTAAGCTGCCTTAAGAGAGAGTCTGCTTTAAGTTGATCTGTATGGTACTTAAAATCCAACCCTTGAATTTAAACAGTTAATCAGTTGTGAAGTTGAGAAGAAGAGAGAACGTGTGCTTCATACCTTTAGGAAAAGAATGAGAATAATGGAAAGATTGTAAGAAGATATAATATAGTGATCAGAACAGATCACTGATTGTGGGATTAGCTCTCATGAAGTTTGAAATTAGTAACTTTATTTACAAGGATGGCTTTTCATATAGAAACAGGACGTCTTTGTCTTATATTTTAGTTTATGAGTAGCATGAATACTTTGCTGTTACCTGCCCCACACTACATAAAATAATGAAATAGTATCCGTTTTAAACTTCTGTCCTGCAGAGAGTTTACATATTACAGATAATTTTATCATATCAAAAAAAAAAAAAAAGAAGCATTTTGCTTTTCATTTTTAGTATGGGCTTGTGGACATTTTGATATTCAGTTTTTTTCCTTTGTAGTGCTCTTCCTTTAAAATAACTCATTATCTTACATTGAGCTCTCCAAATTGTTGAAACCCACTGTTAGAAAATGATGCTGTGGACTTAGATTTTCAGAGGACTCATGTCACAGAAGTAAAGACATTATTTTGAAGCAATACAGGACTCCCTTTGTGATTTAATAGCCTCAGATCTTGCAAGAAGAAGTTAGCAATTGCTTTAAGTAATGATAAGTTTCCTGAGGAACCTCCACACTGTTTTCCAGAGGGGCTGTACCAGTTTACATTCCCACCAACAGTGTAGGAGGGTGCCCGTTTCTCCACATCCTCGCCACCATCTAGAGTTCTCTGATTTGCTCATTTTAGCCACTGTGACTGGCGTGAGGTGGTATCTCAGTGTGGTTTTGATTTGTATTTCCCTGATGAGGAGGGATGCTGAGCATCGTTTCATGTGTCTGTTGGCCATCTGGATGTCCTCTTTGGAGAAGTGTCTGTTCATATCTTCTGCCCATTTCTTCACTGGGTTTTCTGTTTTTCGGGTGTGGAGTTTGGTGAGTTCCTTATAGATTCTGGATATTAACCCTTTATCTGATATGTCATTTGCAACTATCTTTTCCCATTCCGTTGGTTGCCTATTAGTTTTGTGGGTTGTTTCCTTTGCTGTGCACAAGCTTTTAATCTTGATGAGGTCCTGATAGTTCATTTTTGCTCTTGATTCCCTTGCTTTTGGGGATGTGTCAAGTAAGAAGTTGCTGCGGTGGAGGTCAAGGAGGTTGTTTCCTGCTTTCTCCTCTAGGGTGTTGATAGTTTCCTGTCTCACGTTCAGGTCCTTTATCCTTTTTGAGTTTATTTTTGTGCATGGTGTGAGAAAATGATCTAGTTTCATTCTTCGGCATGTTGCTGTCCAGTTCTCCCAACACCATCTGTTAATAAGGCTGTCTTTTTTTCATTGGATATTCTTTCCTGCTTTGTCAAAGATCAGTTGGCTGTATAGTTTTGGGTCCACTTCTGAGTTCTCAATTCTGTTCCATTGGTCTATGTGTCTGTTTTTGTGCCAATACTATAATGTCTTGAGGATGACAGCTTTGTAGGAGAGGCTAAAGTTTGGGATGGTGATCCCTCCCGTTTTGGTTTTATTTTTCAGTATTACTTTGGCTATTCGGGGTCTTTTGTGGTTCCATACAAATTTTAGGATAGTTTGTTCTAGTTTTGAGAAGTATGCTGGTGCAATTTTGATTGGAATTGCATTGAATGTGTAGAGTGCTTTGGGTAGTAATGACATCTTAACTATATTTATTCTTCCTATCCATGAGCATGGAATGTTTTTCCATTTCTTTGTGTCTTCTTCAATTTCCTTCAAAAGTTTTCTATAGTTTTCATCATACAGATCTCTTGTATCCTTGAACTCCCCTATGACCCAGCAATAGCACTGCTAAGAATTTACCCAAGGGATACAGAAATGCTGATGCATAGGAGCACATCTACCCCAATGTTCATAGCAGCACTCTCCACAATAGCTAAAACATGGAAAGAGCCTAAGTGTCCATCCACGGACGAATGGATCAAGAAGATGTGGTTTATCTATACCATGGAATACTACATGGCAATGAGAAACAATGAAATCTGGCCATGTGTAGCAACATGGATGGGCCTTGAGGGTGTTAGGCTGAGCAAAATAAGTCAGGCAGATAAGGACAAATATCATATGTTTGCACGTATAGGAGGATTAGGAGGAACCTAACTGAGGAACAAGGGAGAGAAGAAGGGGGGAAATGGTGGGGGAAAGGGAGAGAGGCAAACCATGAGAGACTCTTGAATGCTGACAAAAACTGAGGACTGATGGATGTAGGGGGGAGGGGGGATGGGCATGGAGGTGGACACTTGTAGGGATGAGCACTGGGTGTTATGTGGAAACTGATTTGACAATAAACTATTTGTAAAAAAAAAAAAAAAGAAAATAATACACAACTTAGGTATTTATTTAGATATTTATTTGGAATTAAAAATCACAGCAGGTTACTAATTAAATTCACAAGTATCAAACATCATCAAATAAAAAATTACGATGATTAAAAAAATAATGATAAATAGTTTGCAGAGAGAGAGAGAGAGAAAACCCTTGCTTTGTCTTCCAGTTATGAAAATAGACCTTATTTTACACTTATTGCCATCTTAATGGCAATATTCACACTCCTGAGTACTATATTCCAAAATTTACTCTTACTGTGTAGTGAATGTCTTCTGACCACACACAGTATGTCATTGATTACTGTGTTAAACAGATTTTCTGTTTCCTGTAGTACAGTTGGGAATTGGTATCTCTATTAATTAACTCCAGTTCTATAGGATGTATGTCAGTCAATTCTTGGGTATCTGCCAGTGGTTTTTGACACTGCAGATAACTGCCAGTGATGTCACATACTTTATACACATGTGTATGTTTATCATAAAATGCATGCATTGTTCACAGAAAGAATGATTCAGAGTTAGAGTAAAGATGAGTTTTGAGTTTAAACTCTCAGCGTCCACGCCATTCAAATGAAAAGTGTAAGTCATCCTTATGAGACGGAATATTCCCAAATGGCTTATAGTATATGGTATTTCCCCTTCAAATTTACATCTGTTAATAAAAAAAAAAAAGTGTATGAATTTAGGAGGAGTATAGCTTTTCCAAAAAGTCTCTGGATGTTTTCTCAAATTCCAAACGAGCCTT
This sequence comes from Hyaena hyaena, assembly GCF_003009895.1. Lineage (NCBI taxonomy): Eukaryota > Metazoa > Chordata > Mammalia > Carnivora > Hyaenidae > Hyaena > Hyaena hyaena. The sequence continues at coordinate 219,774 of NW_024081480.1, read as the reverse complement.
TTCTATATACTGGGCAGGAAATCTAAAGCAAGAAGGACCCAGATGAGAGCTGGAAAATATTAACTCTATAAATACTCTCATAATGTCATGATCTCAATTTATGATAGAACCAAAGGAACATTAAGAAATGCAATGAAGCTTAATGGCTATCTCCAAGGTCATTTCTATGACAACCACTATATCTAGACATAAAATAAAATGTTTTGTCTGGTTCTTCCCTTTCATGAAGAATAAGACTTTGCTTTTATGCAAAACTTTGAATCAAAATGCTCTTAGTAACAGTCTTCAAGGCCAAAATGCTACTTAAGTGGTAGTTAGTGCTTTTTTTGACTAATTTATACATCTAATCTAACCTCTTCTTATTGATTTGTCTGTCTCAATATATTATGCTATTTATCCCAATAGAGCACAGGTTTATTTCTAAGAGGAAATGTACTAAAGCTGAGAAATTTAGATATATTGGTAAGACTTTGAGTTACTTTGGGGCAGGCAACTTCTTTCCGTCTTCCTTGGATTACACAATGGAGTCTGAATTTACGTTGGAGTAGACTAACCTAGGTGGGAAAAGTCAGGATTCCTTGGAGATTTCTTCTTGGCTACTCATTATTTCCACCAGAGGCAGTGTGTTCCACATATCCTCATTTGCACTGCTGACTGAGCAAAATGTTGTTAGATTATGTCATAACAGTTTCTAGGTTTTTCTTTCCTAACATTTCAATGCTTGAATCATGTTGGAAGGTGGAGTTGTACAAATTACCATGCTGAATAAATAATACCACCATTTATATTGCAAATTAAGTTTATTATAATATTTTATTATTTCTTTAATGTTTATTTTTAAGAGAGAGAGAGACTGAGCACGAGATGGGGAGGAACAGAGAGAGAGGGAGACACAGAATCTGAGGCAGGCTCCAGCCTCTGAGCTGTCAGCACAGAGTCCAGTGTAGGGCCACACCTTATGAACCATGAGATCATGACCTGAGCCGAAGTTAGATGCTTTACCAACTGAGCCACCCAGGTGCCCTTTTGCAAATTAAATTTTAAAACACTCTGATATTTGTATTTGAGAAATAGAATCATAGTTCATAAATTCTGAGGGAACTTAACAGCTCAGCAATGTATTTTTCATTAGCTATTAACATTCTAAACTCTAAATATTATCCATAAGACAGATTCTCAAAATTAATAGAACTGCCAGTTAAATGAGCTAGTAGGGGACCTAAGTTCTGATTAGAAACAAGGCTCGAAAAGAAACAAAGTTCACAAATGATAAAAAAAAAAAAAAAAAAAAAATGGTGAGAGAGAGCCAGAAATCCCTCTCACCCTATTTAAAGTGTTTCAAATCACCATTTTATTTTTTGACTTGTTTGCTCTGAATATTTGATATGAAAACACCATAGTTATGACATTAATATTCTTTTACCTTCTACTACATGATTTGATTCATTTGTAAAAAAATGAAAAAAAATTTTCTCCTCACAGTATTTCACTGTGTTTTATTCCTAAGAACAATGCCAGAAAAAAAGAAAATGTTAGCTAGCATTCAATTTTTAGGGTATTTAGCTTCATGTTTTATCAGATCTGTTTCACCTACTGCCAGAAAAATAATTGGTACCAAAATAAACAGTTTTCTAAAGGCCATCCATATTGGTTCAATGGCATCATTACCAGCTACTTATTAAAAGTCTTTATTTTATAAAGTACTCAGTTTCTGAATAGCATCTTTATTCATCATCAACAACGTAGGTATAAAGACTGACTCATATATACCATGTTAATCAAAATATGTTTTCTTCTCCTGAACTCTAATCAGCTAGTTTGGACCAAAGACCTTCCCTTTACTGCATCTAGCCTGTCACTGTAGGTGTAATCTGCCCAAGTTACTCTTTCTTCTATCTGTCTTTTTGATTGATTCCTCTGCACTCATTCCTCATATGATCTATTTTAAGAAGAAATTTATACCCATAAAGCCTTTAATCTGTTACCAATATTACATCTTACAGAAAACACAAAGAGTAGTACTAAACCCCGTTGCCTCCTCACCTGCTTGATCTGTTTTCATATTTTATTCCATTCTTCTTCCTCCGTTATGACCCTTTTGTTGCCCTTGAACTCCTGTTCTGTGTTTTCCTTCCTTTATCTCTTTGTCTCCTTGCCTAAGTTATTTCCTTTGGAACCAAACTTTAAGATAGTAGAAATACAGGTTGGATATGCAGGTGAGAAAGAAGGTGTTATCTTGGTATATTTGAAACTTAGGAGAAAAATAGCAGAGTAGACTTAAACAGAATTTCCACAGATCAGAATAGATTTGCCTTCTCTTGCAGTGTTTCAAATGGGCATCAGCAAGTTATGTTGCAGATTTGTTGCAGATGGTTCAGTTTGATGATAATCTGGAAGAAAATAATATAATTTCATTCTAAATTATTTGAATAACTACCTCATGATCATTTAAGATGTCTATTTCTTTGTTTGCTTGGGAATTATGATCATGTGGGTGCCAAAAATACTCCTTTCATTTTCTTGGGCTAATGAGAAAGAAACAAAGGTTGACTTGATATGCAAATGATATATTCTTGCCAAAAATAAGCCAAAGTAAGGTCAGAGTCGACTGTATGAAGGAAAATTTTATTGAGGTTGAAAGAGAGAAAAGTGGTTAGAAAATTAAGTCACTCCAGAGCACAGGGGAGGGTTGGTCTACTAGACCCAAAGACTGTAGCTTCTGGATGTTAGAACCATGTTCATGTTGCAAGAAGGTATTTACTCTTTACAATACATAAGGGTATCATATCACCTGCATTATTATTATTGCTAATTTTAATTTTATTTGTTTTCTAGTTTTGTTGGTGCTTAATTTTAATTACAAAGAATATTTAATTCCACAAATTTAGTTACTATTAGAAAATATATGATGGAAGGTAAATCTGACAGCACACTAAGAAGATACCTTGTGGTAGTTTTTAAGCAGATAGTGTCCCCTGTTCTCTGTGTTCACATCTGAGAGTGCTCTCTTTGCCCTAGTGTAATGTTCCCTGGTCATGGGCTCCTCATGGCTCTCAGCTGCTCCAGACTTAACGCATGTGGTTAATCTGGACAGGATGAGAGCTGGAGAAATAGAAATGACAAAGGCTGGTGATGAGAATCAGTGTGAGGTGATGAGAATAGCACTAAGGTGAAAAGGAAGGACATAATGAGAAAACCAGGACTTCTGGCATAGAAGTTTTATTTATTAAATAGATTTGAGTGGATACTAGAAATAATGGAGGCTTAACATTTATATCTTGAGTTCTTTAGATTTGTAGCTACACTTTGCTCACTTGCTACAATCAATGCCCAAGTGACCTTGGAAACAATTTGTATTCAGAGGACTGAATCAGTAGAGATACAATTGACTTTCCTAAAAATATAGGAAACATTTTTCCTAACCCAGTTCCTAATAATAATGGTGAGAAGTATAAATACAAATGTGTGCCCCCAAAGAGCTAACATGTATGTAAATCTCTAACTTCAACATAGGTGAAAACATCAGTAATAATAACAGTTATACTCCCAACAACTAACACTTACTGAGGAATAAATATGGTTGCTTTGAATGTGTTACTTCATTCAGTCTTCACAAAATCTGATGAGCTAGGTACTCTTATATTCTCATTGGACTCTTGAGAAGGTAAGGTTTTCATGAATATTGTGTAATGTACCTGAGGCAAGCATCCTGTTCGGTGGTTTGTCTCTGAGTCCACAACTTGCTTCTTTCGAAGGAAGTACTAGCAGCATGCAGTGGAAGACTAGGAATGAGTCATTCATTCTAATTTAGGGGATTAAGTTAGGGATTTTGGTGTTGGGTTTCTTTTATATTTTGAAAATACTCCATCTGTGCCTGGTTTGTACAGGTGATGACTGTAAATAAGGGGAATTCATGAAATGAGCAAAGGCATTCACATTTAACCTATATTTAGAAAAATGAGTGAAGTGTTGATAATTGTGAAAGATAGTCAAGACTAGAAGGGCAGAATAAAAGGATAGAATCATAAATGAGGAAATGGAAAATATCCCAGTGTGCAGAGAGTATAGTGATTTCAAAAAAGGAGGCTGGAAAATTAGGATCAACATGAATTTGGGGAAGCCAGTCAAGAGCAATATAAATTTTTTTAAAAATACTACTATTATTCCCATGATTGGCTTTAAAACACATTTTCATGTAAACACATTTTTGGTGTAAATGTAAATGGGTGGGCATACAGGGTAATGGATGGACATATAGCTACATCCATTTTGAAAGTGTGGCAAACATTTGAGCAGTGACATGATGAGAGCTTAAACTAATATTGAGTGAAAGATATTAAGTATATTTAAAATCCTTACATGAAAACAAAAATAAAAATAATATCCAAATCTCCTAAGCCGCTAGGTGAAATACAACTGAGAAGAGGACACTGTTTACATTCTCCAGTAAAAAATACTTTCCCACTTCCTTTGTGATCATTAGACAAACGTCTTTTGTAGCATATTGTGGTTCATGCACACTCAGTTTTCACTTCTGAGTCTACAAATGAGCTGAATTTATGTGTGCATAAAACATTAAGCTATCATATGCAACGTTAGGTGAATTTCTCACCTGTACTGTATCTCACAAAAGCATGATTTCTCCAAGCTTGTAAATCCAGAGAGTGCTATTTTCTGTAATACATATGTGAAAGCAATTCAAACACATTGTTTAAAAAATAAAAATAAAAACAAAAAACAACAGAAAGAAATAAAATATATAGTACTTAGAAACAGTGATTTTAATGAAAAATCTGGGCTTTATTTTTAATTTCATTTTTACATTATAGCTTATACTGATTCTGTGATATTTTTATGAAAATGATATATCTGATTTATCCATTGTTAGCATGTTCAGTTTCTCTCCTACAACTTTTCCCCATGATTTTTCATTATTTTTATTACTATTAATGGCTGTCATTGTTGGAATACTTGATGACTTTATCAGTATTATAGTCTTTTATTTTCATAACTTTGTGATGAAAGTGTTATCTCTATTTTTCAGTTTGGGAAACTGAATTTTCGCATGTTTCAACAACATACTTATATGACACAACTCGTCAATCTGTTGTCATAACCGTTCTAACATATCGCTTTTCTGGTGACAGAAATCTTATGTCTGATATTGTACCACTTTTACCTTATTGGAATGATGCTGCATCATGTTTTCTTTATTAGTTTTTTCTTTTTTTTTTTTATTGTGGTAAGAACACTTAACACAAGATCTACTCTCTTAGTACATTTTAAATGCACAATTCAATATTATTAACTCTAGGCACAATGCTGCACAGACAGCCTCTGGAATTTAGTCATTTTGCATAACTGAAACTTTGTACTTGCTGAGAAGCAAATCCCCATTTCCACTACCTACAACCCCTGACAACCACCATACTACTCTCTATTTCTGTGACTTTGACTATTTTAGATTCTTCATGTAAGTTGAATCATAGAGCATTTGTTCTTCTGTGATGGCTTCATTTTATTTAGTACAATATCCTTCAGATTCATTCCAGTATTATTTGCAGTAGCTAAGATAAAGTAACAACCTAAGTATCCATCAACAGACGGATAGATAAAGAAAATGTGGTAGATACATAAAATGGAATATTATTAAGCCTTAAAAAAGAAAAAAAAAGCCCATTATTCAATAATACAACTCTCAAAACAACGAATTTCAAGCGAAATGAATTACAGCTTGCATTATTAGGAAACTTCTTAAAAGAAACATTAAGTTCTTGAGGGTGTTATGCTGAGCGAAATAAGTCAGGCAGAGAAGGACAAATATCATATGTTTGCACGTATAGGAGAATTAGGAGGGACTTGACGGAGGAACAAGGGGGAGAAGAAGGGCGGAAATGGTGGGGGAAAGGGAGAGAGGCAAACCATGAGAGACTCTTGAATGCTGACAAAAACTGAGGACTGATGGATGTGGGGGGGAGGGGGGAAGGGCATGGAGGAGGGCACTTGTGGGGATGAGCACTGAGTGTTATGTGGAAACTAATTTGATAATAAACTATTTGAAAAAAAATTATCACAATAAAAAAAAGAAAAAAAAGAAACATTAAGTTCTTTGTGTTAAAACTGTGACAGTGCCTGTCAGCTTGGTAAAATTTCATGGCAGCAACAAATTCATGGAGTCTTTTAAAGGACATGATAATAATGTAATCAGGGAGTCATGTTTCAGTAAAAGCAGTGCTAGGATACCTCACAGAAACATACTTTCTGTTTCTACTAATTCTCTCTGTATAACCTTGATGTTGAGCAAAGATAAACAGAGTGTACCTACTTATAGTTCTACTCAGACACACAGGAGAGTGTTAATATGTTTTATAATCAAGGAGAATTGTAATTCCTTTTTGTTCCAAAGGGAAACGCAGAATCCATAGCATTAATACAAATATATTTTAAATAGAACACTTGAAACAAGAAAAATAAAAATTAGTTTTCCAACCCTCATTTAAAGTAAAGTTAGCAGTGAAACATGTCCTCTAACTTTTTCTTAATATTTTGTTTATGTACTATTTCAAAAATATAGAAAAGTCTGGATACTGATCTATATAAGATTATAGATTTTCTAATAAACGGAAAATATGTAATTTTATATGGTATACAAATTATCGAGTAACAGAAAATTGATAGTAATTATTCAGTATTTCTTAATATAAATGGTCTTTTTCAATCTACTTATGCCTCTGAAGATATTGAAATATTAATGTCTTTGAAAAATGCTACATTTTTTACTGAAATTTAATTTTGTACTTAAGAGTCTTTAAAAATTTCAGCCAAAACAAAGGCATTTAGAGAAATGTAAATTTACATGAAAGGACATCCTTTAATCATTGCCTAAAAACTTAGGTGGCATTAACCTTGAAATTTTATTTAACACAGTTGCTTCTGTCTTTACATATTTTGCTCTTATACTTTATTGATTTAAATCTATTTCTTTAAAAGTTTTAGAAAATTTGGTATCAGTGCCCAAGTACAGCTTTGAGATTTATACATTTACATGCAGGCAATATAGTTTCAAATTGTTAGAAATCAAAGTGTATAGAATGACTGCTTTCCATTTTTATTTTATTTTTATTTTCCAGTCTGACATTTTAATTCAATTTTGCATCTTTGGTCACTGAAAGCAATCTCAAGAATTGCTGAGTGGTTAAAAAGGGAGTCTAATGGGATCTAAAATCAATTCACAGGTCTGTCACTGATTCATTGTGTGACTTTTGCTGCCACTGAAATGACATTAAATTGGTCTCCTCAAAATTTTCACACCTCAAGATTTCTACTGTGATAAAAAAAATAGTTACCTAAAATGCATTATGCATATTCACTTAAGAAAATAGGTTGATCATTAAGTACAGAACAAGCTTCTATTTCAGCAGGTTACCTCACTTGAGATGATTACAAAGCTTTACACAGAGGCTGAAAGTCTGAATCTCTCTAATGTTGCAAATGGGGTTTTGTATACATGCCAGGGTTCAAGCTCCTTTTAAGTGCTTCTATCCTGGCAAACATTTTTTCTTTTGATTTACATTTTGTTGGCATTTAATAGCTGTCTTACCTCATATTTAAATTACTTAACCTGGAAATGATGAATATTTAGTGCCCCACATTTCTTGACCTTTGCTGGCCAAAATCCTGGAGGCAAATGTAAGATTTGCCCTAAGGAATACCTTTTCTTTGTATTATCTCATTCTAGATAGCAATTCTAGATAATGCCTTGACACTGCATCAAATTTTTGCTAACAGCAATATGGCATTTTTTAAAGTTCATGCTAAAATTCCATAGTCTCTTGGATATAAGTAAAAATCGTTTTCCCCTAGAATAAGGTATAATAACTCATCTGATGAATAGGAAAAGATTATGTAAACAGTAAGCAAAATATAACCATTTTTACAATGCAAACATTCAGAAAATTAGAAGTGAACTGACATACCGTTGCTTATAAAGTACATCAGAGGCAATCGGTAGTTCCCAATGTCTTGATTAAAAGCAACTTGAGGTACCAAAAAAAAAAAAGTTTGCTGGATGAATGACAAAAACTTTAATCACATTTACTTTTCTACTTTGCACTTATCAAGTCCAAAAGCTCTAATAATCTCCTAAAACAGAAATGAGAAATATATTTCAACTATGCTGCTAAGAAAAATATTTGATCTGGAAAGATTTTAGTACCAAAAATTAAGTTGGAAAATTTGATGTCTGTGTAACTGCTTCAGGCCAGTACTATGCTGAACACAGAGCTCAAACTATCATATCTCACTTAAAAAAAAAAAAAAAAACAACTTACGAAAAAATATATCCATAGTTACATTGTGACCACAATTCCATAAAAGTCTTGTTCAAATATATATATTTATGAAATACCAAAGCTTAGTGTTAGCATGAAGCTCATCTAATTTCTGTTCTTCATTTTTAATACAGGAAATTTAAACTCAGATTGCTTCTAAAACCTGATGGCTACTTGGTGGCAAAAGCTGAACTGAAACTCAGTTCTCCTGACAGCTGATTCAGAGTCCTTTCTAGTTCACTACATTGACTTCACTCTCACTGCCAAACATGTAAAAAAAACCATGAAGGGATTTTCCATGGATGCCAAGCTTTGTAGAGTATTTTTTTCCAAAATTAAAGTGAATAAGTAACCTTAGATATTTATTTTTAAAAATATAGTTATCTTTTACTTTCTTTAGGGGTTCATGGTCTGATTATAAACATTAGCAACTAATTTCAGAGAATTGTATGACTTATTTAACAAAAGTAATATTTCTTTATTGAAAATGAGTCAGTTGCCTCCTCAAAACAAAATTTGAACATTGTTTCAGTACTTTACACTGTTTCCCTTTATTCTAAAAAAGTAGCTCGATTTAAGAGATTTCTATTAGTTGAAGCAGTCAACACATATCAAATATTATCAAAGAAAATAATTGAAAACATTAGGGAAGCAACCAGAACACAAGAATCATGCAAAATTTCACCCACACACCTCTGTATACAATGGACAAGAATGACTAAATGCTTTGATCTTTCCTGGATCACATGAAAGAGAAAAAGGGAAGAAAGCAACATCTGTTAGGAAAAAAAGTTTAATGAACAGGGTGGAGGCTAGTTGAGTGCTGACATAAAATATGAGAAAAGAAAAATTCAGAAACAACGTTATTTATGGTCACAGACCTCAGTGGATCCAAAGAGATAAAGTCAGATTCACAAAAAAGATATTAAAGTTAATGCAGTTTGATTTATATTTAAAATATGTATAATTCCTATTGTGAATACTCTTTGTTTTTTCCTGTAATTATTATCAATAGGAAGTGTATATATATATATAATATTGTATGTCTATATATATGACTTTCGTACATAAAACTGTATATCATATATTGTATGTGTGTGTATATTTATATCCATATGTTATGGCAGTATATTAGACAAAATTATGAAGGTGTAATATGAAGAATATAAGTCAATTTGGACTGCCTGAACATACATTTGTAAATATAGGCCTTAGTTTATTTTCTATTTAACTTAAAGAAATAAATGTCTGTTGTGGGAAAAGTGATTGTTTTAAAACAGATCAGTTTCATGTACAGGTGAAATTTGCCTGGGCATTGTCCATCATTCAACTGTTATTGCAGATATCCACAGCAAAGGCATTTTATCAGTGTTTTATAAATTTATGGGACTTTCAGTTTTATGAGTTTTTGTATCCCAAAGGATGGTGGTGTTCCTGGTGTTTTTTCTTTTTTTGAATTGGTATCATATTATGCTGTTATAAGTATAGATTCCACTGTCATGTAATTTGGTATTTTCAGGGATTCTGGATGTTACAACAGCTGTTCCCAGTCTTCTATCTAGTGGATGACATGCACAATATTTTTCTCATATATGCATAAGAATATTTTGGAATACAAGTAGGTAAAATAATGACGTTAGAGCCTTAACCTTAATTGGATATAAATTGTTAAAATATAGTAACAAAATAAAAACTATTGAAAATGTACATAATTTAAGTTCATGGAAGCAAGCCATACTGAAGTCAGAGAAAGTGAATCAAAAGCAAAAAATGGCAAGAAACCATAATCTTAAATGTAGTGAGAAAGGATGTAGGAAATACAAAAAGATATTTGCTGCTTACAGATTATGCCTGTATGTAATAGACTAAGTCGACTTTTCTCTTAGACACTAGACCGCAGATGTAAAGATCACCATTGATATATGGTTCCATTTGTTAAAGTAATACTCTTCCATCATTACTTCTTGTCTTCCACCACTTGGCCCGTCCAATCAGATTTCCACACTGAAGCCAGAGCACGCTTCTTAGAAAGCAATTGGTGGCCTATTTCCCTGGTTTGAGGACATTCTCTTGCTTTCTTTTAATCCTAGCAGTTAGGGTAATCTCCTTTTTGGTCTTAGTCCTTCCTACCTTTGCATCTTTTTTTTTGGGGGGGGGGAGGGGTACTCTTCCCTTTTCCTCTCCTGAAACTCTGGAGTTTCTTTTCTTCTTTCACTTCTTTTTCATTTCTAGTCTCTCTTCTTTTGAGTCTTGGTAGCTATTTTTTTTTTTTTTCTATTTCCAGGATCTTTCTCCTGATATTTACTTTAATAGATCCATCTGATATTTCTGATCTCAATCCATGCATTACTTCCTTAGTTTCCCTCATTTTTCTTGTATTATAGTTAAACTAATACATACTCTCATAGCAGCCCAAGCAACTTGTGTTAAGTTCTATAATAATGATTAGAGAATTAGCCTGAAACAGGATATATATCATAAACTCTGAACTGTTAGGGATCATGTCTATATCTCTTAAGGATTAATTATTCTTGTAATTTTCCTGGGCAAAACGTCACAGTGTACAAATAGGAATGAGAAATACATATCCTCAGCTGGTTTGAACCTTTGAATAACACCAGATAGTCTCTTTAAAAAAATCATGGGTACTCCATATTTCAATATGAGTCATTTTATACATTTGATGTATATTGCTACCTTTATGTCAGGAATAACCCATACTCCTTAACATAAAAGCATGCAGAAATTTTATATTTTTGATTTTTTATTGGTATAATTGTTTTATCCCTCACATGCATAAAGTCTTAGTACAGATTAAATTAAATTTTCACAATAACATTTACACACATCTGCAATTGAAAGTTGTTTGCTGTTAGGGAGCCTTTATGCACAAGTCAGTAAAGTAGTTGAAGGATATATATGGCCAAACTTAAAGGAAAGATGAAGAAAGGAAGGGAGTGTCAAAGAAGGAAAGAAGGAGGGAAGAAGAAAAGGAAGGAAGGAAGGAAAAAAATATACCTCAAAAGCCACTTTGATAAAACAGGTGGGGCTAATTTACTGCACAATAATAGTAACAACAGCAGCAACAATGCTCTATTAATTTATTTTTTGGGCCCTTTGTTCAAAATAGAGTAGAAATTCTGTTCTCTTCAGTACTCTAAGTATTGATGGAGATTCTTTGGGTGCTCTCACTTCTAACCTAATGTCTGTGTTAAAGTCCACATTTCACTCCTGGAGACTAACACAGGAAGCAATAAATACAATAAGCAATGTGATGTTGAGCAGCGGCTTCTCTTCCTGACAGTGTAGGGAAGTGGGAGTTTTAAGGTGAGAGGGCAAGGAGACAAGTAGAAGGCAAAGGCAGAAATACGTACACACTAACATTCAAAAGATAATAACTGAAGGTAGCATCACAAGAAAACTATGCTCCTTTCTTTCAGTCTCGAATTAAAGCTCTCTGAGGATAAAGGAAAATTTTATTTTGGTAAAAGAATTGCCTTTCATCTTCCCCCATCAGGATTTAATTGGCAGGAGATGACACAGCCTGCTTAACAATCAGGTATTTCAGAGGTTGAGCAGCTTGACAGGGAGCAGGTTTCCCTGGGCTTCCTTTAAATGCCTTTTTCCCCACTCTGTGTGAACACCATGTATTTGGCATGCATAAAGCATTAATCCACTAATACTGTCAGAGAGTAGACCCATGGATTAACTAGAATTCAGACCTTGGAATTTGGCAGAATATAGAGTTAAGTAAAAATACAACACTCATGTCTGTGATTGAAAAAAATACAACATTGTAATATGGCATTATATTTGTTCATAGCTTACTGATTTTGATTCTAGATATTTAAAGCATTTTGTTTTCTGTATTGCTTGACAGGTTAGGAAAAGCGTATCATAATCAAAATCACTGCATGTTTTTGACTGAAAATAACTCAAGTTAGCTCTTATGACTTATTAGTAAGTTAATAAATTTCTGGATATTCATTGTGAGAAAAGTATAAATATATTTCCTGAAACATGGAGTCAGAGTAAAGTCCTTTAGCCTGACTGTTTAGAAACCATTTTGTATTAACCACAGTGTTAGCTAGAAAAAGGTTTAATTCTGCCGTTTTACCTCAAAGAGATACTGTGATCAAATGTATTTAACCTAGTAAAACGCTCTGCTGAATAGATTCTGAGTTGTGATGCTAAATACTCCTTATTCTGATTCTTTCCCACCTCTTGCCCCTAGCTCTCTGGATGATAAGGTGAATGCTTTTAGTTTGGAGTTTTTCTCTTATGATGAGATGTGAAATATACTGTGTTTTGTGTAAGAGTATATTCTTTTTATCAGTTTACACAGTTTTCTACAGCAAGCCATCTGATGCTTGTTGGACACTAGATAATATTTGTTAATTTGAGTAAATCAGTAACCACCGGTGTCAGCCTAGTTATTATGACTTTAAAAGTACCAATTTTAAATATTCTCATTTTTAATAGAAAAAGCACGTAATCACTATTTTGTCCCATTTTGATTTTCTTGGCTTCCAAAAAATGTAAATGCCATTTTATTTTTGTTGGTTCAACTCTGTTATGTGCTTCCTTTTCATTGCATTTGAGTTGAATGTTTTCTCCTTGTGGAGAAAACATACTATTACTATTGTTGTGCCCGAATCGCGAGTCCCCTGAGACCCCCGAGGAGCCGGCACCGATGCAAGTACATAAGGGTCTTTATTACAAGCTCGAGCAGGGGCTCACCCGTCAACCGGCACAGCGGCAGCAAGGAGAAGCCCCGAACAATAGCAAGCAGGGTTTTTATGGGGTAAGGGACGGGGTGTTACAGTGCATGCGTTGTACATATAGCATCATCACATAAGCACCAATCATAATTGTACAGCACCCATGGTTATAGTTTTGACCATTCAGTATCTGTGAGGCGTCCGTTACTTTTGGCGGGACCCAATCATGACCTTTGAGAATCCTTTGAAAATGACCAATTATAAGGTGAGCTCAAAGGGCCTACGTGGGGTTTAGGCAAGCTTGAGTAATGATTGGCTAGTTTATACAGAGTAACTACCTGCAGTTCCCAGCCCTGACTCAGACACAGGAATGTTACACATTTCTTTTGATTGGCTGATCCGAGGGTGGGCCTGAGGGTGGTTTCAGCTGAAGCTTTTCCTGGAACTGGGCTACATGCAGCCGACGTTGCTCTTAATGGAGGACTTAATTTCAGGCTCCTCACTATGTGGTAAGCTCTTCTGCACATAGTTAGGCAAGTTATCTGCAAACATTGTGTTACTGGCCTGTTGTTTAAGGAGCAAACATTAAAAAAATACATTTTCAGTAATGAAAAGGAGGGCATCTCATGATTCAGCAGCCATTAGCACTCTGTCAAATTCCTAGATTTTTATTAAACATACATGTTGATTTTTTCCTAAGAAATACTCAGACTTTATAGCTACATAAATAGTTTTACCTACAAACTTCTTAGCAAGAACTATAGGCACATACACCTCCACTGGAACTTAAAAAATAAAAAGGATCTTATACAATATTTGTATTATTTTTTTATTCAGATAATATATGGAACCAAACTTCAAATCTTTCAAATATTCACAAACACAATTTCTTTATTTTCTATAATAGGAAAGACCTAATTTCAAATTTTTTATAATATAATAATAATATTGAGATTTTCAAATACATTGTCCTTCAACTATTTTAAATGTCATAGTATTTAGTCTTATGTTAGATATTTAAAATTTAAAAATCAATTTTGAATTATATATTTCATAACTTTTAAAATTGAGTTTCATAGCACAAAAGGCTTCCTTTCTAGGTAAGAAATGTAGCTGCTTAAAGTAATATACAGTATACTTAAACCATTATTTGTTTCTATATGTTAATATATATAATAGTTTTATGTATATATGAAATACATATATATTATATAAATTAATAATATATATTATATACACACCATCCTTGAGAGCTGCATAATTATAAAAGAAGCACACCATTTCTAATGAACCTTGCAATGAATTTACCATAAAAAAATGCTAATAATTACTTTGAAGGCATGGCTATGTTTTTATTAGATGTTTTGGGAATTTGAAATTGTAGTATAACTGTACATGGTTTAAATACGTATCATTGCAACCAAGTAACTGAAGGTAACAGAATGTTAAATGCCTATCTTCAAAACTGCACTTGAACTAAAATCAGTAATTTTTTAACATGTTCTATCTATGAAACAATATTTACAGTATGGTGTTTGTTTTAATAATAATAGTTGACAGTTTTTTGTAGATGTGTACGTACAAAGAATTTGCTGTCAATATAGATTTATTCATTTTAAAATGGCAAAATTTGTACCAGTCATACCAGTGGCAATATATGTAACACATATTCTTCCACAAGTGGAGTACCCAACTGAGATGAACTGAGATCTTGACATTTTTGTTACTATTGAAGGGGAAGTGTTTAACACTACTCTGAAAATACAGATGAGTGTTTACATATAATTTTTTTTACCAAATGGCCTTTTTTTCCTAATAGCTCTAAACTGACTCATCATTGGGTCTTAGGAGAATTATTACTTCAATGACAATTGTACTCTTAGTATAAGCTCAAAACAGTTAAGCAGATAACTTTAAAACCCACTTCATTGTTTCAAATTCTGAAAAAAAAATACCATGCAAGAACACTCAGAACATCATTCAGAAAGACTTCTCGCTAAGAAAGGAATGATTATGCCTTATTTATTTTTGAATTCACAAACTGGCATTTCATATTATAGTTGTTTTCATTTTGTTGGGCAGGAAGTTGAAAACAATAGGATCATGTATATCATACCATTTTTAAAAATATGTCAAATTTTGTAGTCAATAATAAAATATTCTGTTATCTTTAAAATGTTAAATGTGTTTCTGTGATCAGTCAATGTACAGAAATGGTACTCTCCACACAGAGTACCATTTGTCCTATATTTATGCCAGGAGTAAATAAAATGAACGAAGGAATCTTGCCTTAAGGAACGTAGAATTTACTTAGAGATGTAAATCTGCCAAAGTCAGCAAACATATTTTCAACAAATACTTCTTTTTGTGCTCACTTTATGATATCAACATTATGGATTTATATCTGAAAGATAAATTTGACCTCTTTTCTGCTCTCAAAACCTGCATGAGCATTTGGGGAAGAAATTGATACGTAACATAAAGCAGTGGTCAATTATCATACAGTTGTGTGGAAAGTACCACAGAGGCCTCAATTTTGGAATACTCAATTTACCTAAGAGTATTTAAACTAGTTCCAAAGCAGGTCCAGACAGGAATAGGATCATTTCTACAAATGGGAGGTACACAGAGTAATAAAAGTGAAACATGATGCAGAAATATAGAGGAAGCGCAATGACAGTAAAATAATGTAAAAATGCCATAGGTTTTCAGAGAACAGAAGTCACTGGGAAATAAGTGTTCAGGAAAGGTTTCAAGAGGACAGTAATAATAGCAGTAACAATAAAATGACAACAATAAGCTATTTTTGAGTTATTTTTGAACACTTTTATGTATAACTTCTGATTATACCTCAGAACTCCACTTAGATTTTCTGTCAGAGAAGCCTTGTCTGGCCACCTCATTCCCACTACCAACTTAGGTTAAATCACTGTCATTTTTCTCGTATAATAGTATTCTTCAGCAATATACATGGCAGTTACATGAGCATTGTATATGTATTTGTTTAATGTCTGTCTTCCCTACACAACTGTAAGTGACAGAGAACTTGATAGTATATGTATCTTATTCAATTCTGCAACTTTAACCCCTAGCATGATGTGGGATCATATGTGGGATATTGTAAAAATTGGGGCTCCTGGGTGGCTCAGTCAGTTAAGTGTCTGACTTCGGCTCAGGTCATGATCCCACGGTTTGTGAGTTAGAGCCCTGCGTGGGGCTCTGTGCTGACAGCTAAGAGCCTGGATCCTGCTTCAGATTCTGTGTATCTCTCTCTCTCTAACCCTCCCCTGCTCATGCTCTGTTTGTTTTTGGCTCAATAATAAATTCAACATAAAAAGGAAATTTAAGAATGTTGTAAAAATTATTGAGTACATTTTCAAACACTATGCCAACTACTTATCTTATTTCATTGCTATAGTAGTCTAAATAGGCAGATTGTATTTTTTTTTTTTGCATATTATAGATGAGAAAACTGGGAATTAGGTCCAATAACCAATGAAAATCACACACCTAGAGAATCCCAGGGTCACAGTTTGAACTCAGGTCTATTATATAACTACTAACCTCTTAATACAGTAATTATATTAAGCTATTTGAAAGTAAATCCTGATAATGACCTGAAAGGGTTTTGATAAATGCACAGAACAAAATAAATATTTTTACTAAAAAAGAAAACCACAAAGACATGAAACTAATGCCAAATGTACTATTTTTGTCAGATAGTGAAGAGAATATGCTCAGTAGACCATTTTGCTAAATTAGAAAGTAGAAAAACAATGAAGTTGGGCATTAGCCTTAGGCCACATTCTAAGGAATTTTGAGAGAAAGTTATATATATGAAAAAGAAAGCTACTGAGGATTGTTGAGTAGAAAGTTAATATAATGAAAGCAGGTTTTATAGAATTTTAAACTGCTAGTGGAGTATGTACTGAAATGATGGGTAAAACAGGAAAGAGCTGGAAAGCTAAGCAGAAGTCTGGTATTGATGTAATCACAGCCAATACTTGAACAGTGACGGTAGAAGAAAAAATATATGACGTTCTTTGGTCAAAGGATAGAAAAGATTTAATAATTGATAGATAATAAACAATAAATGAAACCGATAAGCCAAGGATATATCCTGGGCTTTGAACGTGTGTGACAAATATCGATGAGTTCATTGATGAGATTTGGAGCATCATTTAGAATTGACTTGATCATAAGATCCTGGTGTTGAGAAGAGAGTGCAGTGCTTGTTTTCCACTGTGTCGAGGTTATGATTTGGAAGAGTCATCCAAGCAGTGTGTCACTTAGGCAAGTATTGAGCTGAAGGAAAAAAAAAAAAAGTGTAGTCAAAGTGTAGTCAAAGAGGTCATGAGTTAGAAGTTTTGAATAATAACTAAGGTGAAATGAAATACAAAAAAGCCCAGGACCACACCTTAGCAAAGTCACTTTTGGTGAAACCAGGGAGAAGTGATGAAAGAACAGGAAACGGAGATAGGGGTAGAACAAACACAGAATCAAGTTAAAACAGAAAATCATACTTTGAAATAGGCACTCAGAATCTCCATGTTCAATGAAAATACAAGGAACATCCGATATGACCCAAAAATAAAAAAAATAAAATAATAAAGTAAAAAAGCCTTGGGAAAACTCCAAGGCAGTTAGAACAAGAAAGTCATTGATGTTTTCCAATATGGACCTTCCAGTGGAAGAGTGGGAATGGAATTCAGGAAAAGTGTTGGTGTTGAAGGAATACTTGAGGAAAAGGGATAATTAAACAAGTGTATGTGAAATTTGTGTCTGAAAGGAACCTAATTCAAGGGAGTGTAGGTCAGGAGGAAAAGAGAATTGTGCAACTGACTAAATTTATCTTTATGTGTTTAAAATATATTTCCCAATTAATCCTTTGAAAAAACCCCAAGACTTATCTTTGTTTCTCAGGTCTGTCGTTAGCTACACAGGCCCCTGGTTATCATTTTGAGCATATGAAGAAACAAGTTAAGACAGCTTCTGGTAGAGCATGATTAGAAATAATTGTTCCTTGTTTCCAGAGTATTTTCTCAGTACACAAACCACATCTTTTTTGCTGTGGATTTCTAAAATCATAACATTTCATGTAACAACAGCTTGAACAGCTAAACCTGCTATCTTCTATTATAATGCCTTGGCCATGGATATAATTATTGTAAATTCCAGCTCTGTTAATGATCAGTTATACCCCTAGAGCATAAGCAATGTCCTTGACTTTCAGATGAATACATTGATATCTACCACATAGCACATTTGTGAGGGATATAAATATAATATGAAAATAACAATAAAAATAATAGCAGAGTTTCTGTCTTACTGTCACATATGAGAAAACAGGCTTAGGGAGGGGAAGGTCAGAGTCACACAACCTATGCAGCAGCAGAGCCTGGACTCGAACCCAGGTGCTCTAATTCCACAGATTATGGAACTGCCCAGCACAGGACCTAGAGTCTTCCTTTGTTCCTAGCTGGTGCTGCTGCGATGAAATGCTAGGACCAGAGCGAGGGCTGGCAAGAAGAGTGTGGTACTAGCACCGCAGCAACAGCTGCAGACTTTATACCATTGCTGCTGACCCTCTGGTCCTGTGAAGTGATCACACAGGTCACCATGGAGAATTTAGAATAGCCATAGGGGTAGGAAAACAGGAAAGACAGCATTACTCTGTCCTCTTCCCTGATCTTGCCTGGCACCTGTCTTTGGAAATCGGAGCACTTAAAATGTGCCAAACAAATACAAAGATCATGTGGAAGTCAAGAAGTCTAGGTTAACTATACATTTGAGATTTAGTTCTACTTTTCTATTCCAAAACACTGGAAGTGTCAAACCTTCTAGCAACGAGCTTGCCTTCTTGTTAACCCATTCACATTCATATTTTCCATTTTGCCCCATTTGTTTTCTAAACTGCAAGTGGGGGGGATGCTAGAGGACAATGAAATTTCATTTATTTAAATAGGGTAAAAAGATACAAAAAATTAGTGCTTAAGATGAAATTAGTTTTGTCATCTAAATAGTTCAACAAATGTATTCCATGTTTTGTAATTGTCCTCTGTTAAATATTCCTTGACTGTATCTGCAGGAAGATTTCAGAATTACAAAATGTCAAAACTTTACCACATGATGCAGGATATGCCTCAACTTCGTTCCTACCATATTTTCTCCTTTCTTAATGTTGCGACCGTTTTCAATTTCCATCTGTGTTTACTCACTGTCCTCTCCCCAGCCCACCAGTTACTCTTTTCCCCCAGAAGAGCATCTAAGATTTTATGGTTAGGTTCAAAGCTCCGTGTAATACAATCTCCTCCTACATCTCTGTTCTCATTTCCTACAACACCCCCTCTCATCCTCCCTTCGCTCCTCCTAAACTTCAAATACTGTCCATTAATTGAGTTAGCCAAAAAAATATCTCATTCCAAATGTTGCATCCTCCCCTACTAATATAAGCATATCCTTATCCTCTATTCTTAATATCCCTTGAGAAACGCACAATTGTTAGGCATCACATTACATAGGAATTTTCAGGTTTCGTCATACTGTAACTTTACTTTTCCTGTAAAGAATTATTTTTGACAACGTACAATGGCTGTGAATAACAGTTTGCAAGTAACTTTTCAAAATATTGGATAGAATATTATCTATAAAGACAAAAATCATTCACTTACTGTTGAGAAAAAAATCCCTACCTTATTTTGTTCATGTTCAGAAATATAGTTTTAAATAGCAGGATATTTCAGATAGGGGTGCCTGGGTGGCCCAGTCAGCTAAGCATCTGACTCTTGATTTTGACCTAGGTCATGATCTTGTGGTTAGTGAGTTCGAGCCTTGCATCTGGCTCTGACTGACAGTGTTGAGCCTGCTTGGGATTCATTTTCTCCCCTCCCTCTCCCCCTCACCTCCGTCCCTCCCTCGTCTCTCCCCCATCCGTGCTCTCTCTCTTTCAAAATAAATAAACTTAAAAAAAAAGGAAATTTGAGGTAAATAGGTGTTGTGGCTTTTTATTAATCAACTGGAGAGCTGCCTGATTTTTCATTTTGCCTTATGTGTACTACCTTGACTTTAGCAAAATTTGAGTGTCTCCAAGTAGAGAGAGGTAGATTTCTAATACATACCATATCTAGGAGCATAAATTTAAATGATAGTAGGCTACGCTTGAATTCCTGATTTTTTTTTTTTTTTTAAAGACCACAGCATTAAGTAGCTCACCAAAGAAAGTGTCATGCCTCTTTTGGGAGGACTTGTTATAATAACACATAGAGAAGCAGTGTTTTTATTACTAACCGTTTAATGATCTAAATGAATTTTGTCCCCAATCCTTACTATTTCGAATTAGTTTTGAAGCATTCTAAACAAAACAGGTTTAGGGATTATTTTATGGTTTATGGAAAATTGGAATAACCAGATCATGCCATAAGTGGTTTCACCTACATCTTTATACATTTATTCTCAGCTCCCTAAATCCAGCTATCCAGAGAACTGATTGATCTTATTTTCAAATGTTTTTTGTGTGAAAATTTATAAAGCAACACTTGCAGAATTACAACTCATTAGTTAGACCTGATTTTCCTGCTGTGTCATTTTATCTTAATTTAAAATTGCTTTCAAATAATTTCAGCTGATAATTACTTGGTTATTTATTCAGAATATGAGCAGTAATTTCAGAGACAACAGCCAGGTAGTCATTCTTCTGGTTTTTGCAGTCAATTTTTTTAAGCATTATTATGAAAATAAATAAATAACACTTATAGATTTGAAAGAGATAGAGACATAGAGAATTGTAACAAAACTGTAAGTGATTTTATGAAATTAACAGATTCAATCAAGATATTGAACATATATAACAGCTGCAATTTGATCGAAATGGTTGGTGCTTCCAAACCTACCACACAGTCAGCACTTGTATGATCACTGATGCTCAGTGAAGCAGAAATCCAGACTTAAAGCCGGTCAACAAAATTAAGCATAATTATAATGGCACTTGAGATGTAGCCTATATTGTTTATAGAATAATGTCTTTACTGAATTAACTGTGGATTTAGGAATAAATGTTTTAACAGTAATCCACAAAGGTTACCGTGGAAAGAGGCAGGATTATTTTCTGGAAAAGATTCTAAACCTGAGATAGCAAGTAATTACTTATTCTCTCTGAATTTTACTATTTTTATCCATTTTGATGGACTGTGTAAAATAGCAGTATTAATCAATTTAAACTTCCTGGAAGTCATGTTTATCCTTTATTTGAGTCAGTTATCAGTTTGGTTTTATTTACATTTATTATACGCGGTTTAGAAAATACTCACATTTTTAAAGATATATGGTTTAAAAATATTATTTAGTTAATTGTATTTAGTTAATTATATTAGTAATTATATATTTTATATTGTGAGTATATATTGCAAATCATCTCTTGTAAGTTGCTCATAATTTAATGCCCTTCAATATAAATTTAAAGTGAGAAAATATTATTTACCAGAAATTGATTTCTGTGCCAAAATAAGTGATCAGTTTTCAATCAAATTTGGGCCTCCTTTGCATTCTGATGATCTATGTTTTAAAATGATTTTTTATGTTTCTTTTTTTTTTTAATTTTTATCTATTTCTGAGAGAGAGAAAGACAGTGACAGCGTGAGCAGTGGAGGGTCAGAGAAAGAGGGAGACGCAGAATCGGAAACAGGCTCCAGGCCCTGGGCTGGCTGTCAGCACAGAGCCCGATGCAGGGCTTGAACCCACGAACAGTGAGATCATGACCTGAGCCAAAGTCGGATGCTTAACCGACTGTGCCACACAGGCACCCCATGATTTTTTGTGTTTCTTTGAAGAGAAATATCCAATCGTTCAATTCTAACATTAAATTTGAGCATGAAAACCCTAATTTTCATTATAACTGTGATGGCACAGTAATGAATAGCAGTAGCAATTGCTATTATATGTTGTTTAAAAGATCCTGTAAAATTCGGATAAAATTTAACTGTGTACTTTGTAGATATAGAATATTCCTCTGAGAGTATGACACTTGCAATGTTTTAATAATGCCACAAAATCAAGATTTAGTTTTTCTATCCATGTGCAGATTTTAGATGACTGGATTTTTTGTGAGTTAGAATTAATAACTGATTCGTGCAGGAATTCCTTGAGCTCAAAAACTAATAGCATTATAAACATTTGCCTAAATTTTCTATATTCAAGATGCTTTTAGGTTTTCTTTGGCCATTCTTTGAAAAGGACCCCAGGCCTAAATTTTTCCAAGGTAATATTACCTTTTCTTCTTAAATTAAGGAATACCATTTTTATGCAAGATCATAAGATGACTGAAAGAAAACATTTCTTTTGCAAATAGTCTTTGCCTTATTTAGCATTATGGGATTCTTCAGTAATGATAACAATATTAGAAATTACCTAAATTCCTCAGGATTTACTATTCCACAGTATGCTCACTGCCTTTTTATTACTTTTCCCATTCTTTGGTTATCATCTTGGGCTCTTCCACTTCCTACTCCCTGACACTTTTCATTGATATTTAGCTTTGCAGCTAGAGTGCAGCTCTAATAAATAATTCACTATTTGAAAATGAATGAAACATATATAATATATTCTACTCTTTCCAGAATATATATATTTCTCTGTTTGTGCTAGCACACAACAGTAGCATGGATAATGAAGCTGATGATAATATATTAGTAAAGGGACCAGAATTAAGGCAAAACTACAAGGCAACCCGAAATGCTACTCCAAAGAGAGAGTCTTTAAGTAGTTTTTCTTCTTCCACCATGAGGCAAGCCATCCTCAGTCTTCTTCAAGAAAAAAAAAATTATAAAAAGGAGAAGGGTGGAATAGGGAATCGTTAGTCAATATAATTCTTAAAAAGCATCTGTTTTCTTAAACTTTAAAGTATATATTATAGTCTGTCCCTATCTATATGTGAAAATACTTGTAAAGCCCCAATCATCTTAAGATTTTAAAATATATAATATTAAGTTGTATTATGTTCAGTATGTTTACATGTAACATATATTAGTTCAGATATATAGGATACATGGATATGTGTGTATATGTATATATGTGTATGCCTAACTATAATGCATACATAGACATAATTAGTAGTCAAACATAACTTTTATTATTTACATATTTTCTTCCAGTTTTTCCATTAGGATACATTTTTATTTAGGGGATCTATGATTGTAATTATGTTTATTACCCATAGTCAAACATAGACTTGGGCAAATATTGACAGTTTTCTTTTTAATTCAGCAGTGCCTAGACAGAAAATAATTTTGCTAAATTTTTCTTTTCTTTCATCCTACATCATCTGTTGTTCAAACTGAAGCATTCGTTTAAGTATGCCACAAATACATCATCTGCATTCTTGATTCAACTCATTTAAACTATGTCTTCACTTTGAATTTGTATAACACAAAGTATGTAGGAATATATGTCATAATTCAAAGTAATTTTTACTACCCTCAATTTTTATGTGTTAATGTTGTCCCTACATCTAAAACTATAAATTTCTTAAAGACAGGGGTTAAAGTATATTTTTTAAGAAGAGTAAATGGTCATGAATAAGCTGAGAAAGATATTAATTGAGCTTTCAACTACTCTTAAAATAATTTATAATAAAGATTCATTGTTTTCTCTAATTGAAAATGTCATTTAGCATGATATAAATTTCCAAACCATGTGAATGGTAATTTTAGATGTATAGTTTAATTTTCAACATCAGACATTCTACTTAATAAACTAAGTAAAAACACTTGATTTACTCTCGATTATTTAATTATAATTGTTTATCTGATAACAAAGAAATCTTGCTTTATAGCCAGAAACTGACTTCTCCCAGTGAGAGAGATTCATTTATAAATAATTCACATTTTTGCTGTAATAGATTAGAATAAAAATGACCCAAAAGTCAACTCACTGTATGATATAGAATGTCTCTATGGTCATTAATTTGACAGCAAAAGAAGCCACTCAACATCTGGGTACATCTGTAAGGACTGCTTTGCCTGTATTTTTCAGTAGTTAACTATACACCTTTAAAGCTCAACTCTTAAGGATTCTGGATAATTAATTTAGATATAAATATCGGAAGCATCATTTTTTTAATAAAAGAGACATTGTTAACAGTATGTATATAGATCAACTTAATTATATGAAAACAATGAGTGAAAAGCTATGGAGATTTATGATACTGTGGCAATTAGAGTTTCGAATCACTTTGAAGTCCCCATTAACTTCTGTGTTTAACCATGATTAATTGCTAAACCTTATAGTATTTCTAACATGAGATATATGAGCATGACCACATTACTTCTGAGGACTTTGTTATATGATGTAAATCTGAAAAATGGAGATTATTAAATATAAATGCAGTGTATTTGTTGGTGATTAAGTTAAGTTACAGTGCTTTATAGGCGTTGCAAACACAAATGCCTATGGTCACAATGCAGGTGACATAAAAAGATGTAGAAGGAAACTCAAAACAGTGGGGAACAGTGGAAATGGGTTATCCCATGAAAAATCCTCTAAGTCTTGTGAAAAGATATTCAAATTCAAGATTTCAAAACCTGTGCCCAACAAATAAAGCATGTCTCCAGGTCAGATTCAGTCCGTACTCTGTCAGTTTGAATATTTACTTACATAGTAGGATGCAGAAACCCAGCTGTTGTCGTTTTTTTTAATGTGTGAGCTGTATGATAATAGTATAGTGTTAAGAGAGATCAAAATGATATAAGTAGAAAAAATAGCCAAATAACATAAGCTAGAGATTTGGTATCATGATGAATATCCTTCAGTTTTTTTCATACATCTTACATTGTTGCATTTTTGCCTTGGCAATATGATAATAGATATTAATAACATATTTAGTAGGTAAATAACATATTTAATAGATGCATCTAATGTATGCCTGCATTATAATCAATCATGTAGGTATGACATAATTTATCACCCCCTTCTTATTTGTATTTAATTTTTTTCAATATTCTAAATTTCATGGTGAACTTTATTTTGTTTTAGTATTATTTTTTCCTTTTTTTGCATTTGTGTCTATTTCCAAAACTAAAATAATTCCCAAATTATTCTCTAGAATTTGTATTATCACAAAGAACTTATAGGATTCTCTCCTACAATAACTGCCAAAATAATTAGTATTTAAATATTTTCTAATTTGCTGAAAGAAAACCATATATTTACAAATGATTACGACAGTACTTGAATGACCAGGCTTCAGTTAAGCATACCCAGGTATAAATAAAATGTTAATTCTATTGGCCTCATCATTTCTCAGATAGTATCTATTAAAAATCTTGAAATGTAAAGAACCCATATGAATAGATTTTAATACTCCCTATCGTACATATGCTTCTTTCTATTAAAAGGATATACATTTAAATTGATAAAGTTCCCTGTGGTTTCCAATCATGGATGTGACAAGCACATTTATAAAAAGAACTAGCAAAAAATAATAGCTATACTTTCACAGTTTAGGATAAAAAAGCCTCTGATGCTTTTTGAAATGGTAAGATGGCTAGTGCAAAAGTAACTATACTTTGAACATAGAAGACTTAAAAGGCACATGGAAGGAAAGATCAAGTGAATTGTTCCATTATTTTATTTTTGGTGAGCCATTGATTTGCTCTATGGTTCAACTTACTTTACCATGTCTCACTAAGGCAAAAACACTGTAGAATAAATTGTTCATATTCTGTATTCTTCATTGTAGCCAAGATAGAATTTTTCTTTTCATTGTTACATACCTTGGGAGTTAACAAGCATTCGTAGCTGAATAATTATACTATGACAGGTATGTGATATCTGCATAAACTCAAATTAAGCTCCTATTAAAACCATAACCTACATGAAGTACGAACACATATGCTTTCCGTTTTCCTTGGTTTATACCATTAATTTTAATGATGACAAAAAGCAGATGAATTATGTCACTGTTTGTTTGAGGAACCCAGATAAATTCAGGTTCCTTGAATTTAGAGGGCAAATCCTATTTAATCCAGCTGTAAGGACTGTATATTGTTACTAGGAAGACAATGAATAAAGTCGTACTAATTTTCCATAAACTTGGAAACAAAGTAGTTTCATGTATCTTTTCTTCAAATAAGGTTAGAAATATGTTCATTCCTTTTACTTCTTTTTGTTATATTAATAGTATAACGCAAGGACTATATTAAATGCAGTGTTATCTCTCTTGATCAATTTAGTGAAGATCGATTCAAGGGCTAATATATGCATGACCTACAGGAAATACAAAATTGAGTTAAAGAGATACTATTATAGCAGCATTTTATGTTTGATGTGTGTTACTGAAGTCACATTGTTGTACAAATCAAGCACAAAAAATAAGTTGTTATAATTCCTCCAATTATCACTGTTTCTAGAAATTGATTACCTGGCTCTGTTATATACTAGCTATGTGACCTTAGGCAAGTCATATTTTATATTTTCTCTTTGCTACTTGATCTACAAAACTAGGATAATCACCTTATGTATTTTAAGGTGTATTGTGAAGTTAAAAAGCAATACCTACAAAGCACTTAGGAGACTGTTTTGCCAAGAGTTATTCAACAGGTATTAGCTATTATTTTCATTGAAAATGAGTTATCAACATGCTTGCATAACAAGATGTTGTGTTCATAGTGTATAATAATCAAGATAATTAGATTTCTATATTGCTTAAATATGCTTCTTTATATTAGTATATATTTTATTTAATCCTTGAAGCAAATCTATGGATTATTTCCATTTCATAGATAACAATATTGGCACTTCAAAAATAATCTGTCAGTGGCACAATGAGTCATAAAATCTAGATTTCATAATCCGTGAACAGTAATATTGTGTCACATCTACCAGAGTACAAATAACAGCAGTATTCTTGATCACAAAAAAGCAGCATGTCCTCTGGAGACCAATTTCAGAAGTAAGATTTCTGCCATACAAAAGCAATGCTTGGACAAACCATAGACATTAAAATCAGTGAGCCCAGGGCCCAGCCATCCCTGCTTAGGTTTAACCTACAGATGAGCTTAGTGAGAATGTTGTCTACCCTAATGAAGTTATCCTTCCTTTATTTTGGATCTTAAGACTATCAGGAACGGAAATTATATTCAATAAAGTCTGCATGAATGTATCTAGAAAGTGATCATGGGTCATGAATATTAAACTAAACTATATATAACTGGTATATTTTTATTTTTAATAGATAAAATTCATTTTTGTTAAAACAGTTATATAGTGGGTTTTGCAGCTGGACTTACTGAGGAAAATTCCCTTTTCCAAGGCAAACATATTTAAAAAATAGTGGCAATTTTTGAATAAATATAATAATTGACTAAATATTTTAGCATCAAATTACTGCATTTTGGACGTAAAGCCAAATATTACTGTTATGGTATCTCTAAAACTACTCAAAATATTAGTTAATAAGAAAAGACGGTATTGTTAGTATACTCAGACTTAAAAATCCTTACAGGTATAAATCCTTTTTTTAAATCTCTCTTTCAATCTTTCACCAAGGTTTGTCTGGGTTTTTTATTTCCAGCTAACAGTCATATAATTGCAGTGATGTTTTGTTTCTTATATTGCAGAGAAAGATAAAATTCTAATATGATATGATCTGAAATGGCTACAGTCATAATTAAATATAAGGCAGATTCATACATTATAATCATTGCAGCAAATACATTGGCTTTATTTTATATAGCATACAGTAACAGCGACCAGGCCTACATTTCTTTTGTACCTTCCTATAATGTATAAAGCTAATAACTTTTTCTGACAGACTAGTTTTTATGAAGTTTAGTATTTGTTAGTGGTCTTGTGCTTTCCTGAAGAGCCAAGGACTTTCAGAAGTTCTCAGCTTTGAAATAACTATGGAGAATAAGGTGATCCAAACAGGCCAAGAAATTAAGTTAGAGTCATTAGAATAGCAGAAGGATTGAGACAAATTTAGAAGCTGAGTTCATAAAAATAAGCGAATTCTAAGTAACAGTGTATAGAGGATGCAAAGGAAATGGGTTTTAAAATCTGGATAATCCCTGCGTTATGCTCAAGGATAGAGGGGACAAAGAACTAGAAGCAAATGTCCACGTTCAGAGTGATAGGATAATAGAATCACACCATATTAGAAACAAGGAAGCCTTTAGAGAATAACTAATTTGGAAACTCTTATCATAACTACATAGAATCAATAAACCCTAAAGACTGCTTACAAAACATGTATATGCTCAGCTTTAGTTTTCTTGAGGAAAGATGATTCTCATGTAACAGAGTTAAGAAACGTGAGCGACACAGGAGCTTGACCAAATAGCTTGACCAAGACACAACATACAGCATACAAAATTCCTTTAAATTGCTGCAGTGTGTAACAAGACCTGGTTCTCCCTTCCCCAGACTAATGGTTCTTTTCCTTCCAGCAGGCATGCATGTCTCTAAATCATCCTGCACATCACTGTCAGATTCATCATAATATTACACCTCTTTGATGCTATTGTTCTCTAGCTAAAATTATCACTGTGTCACTGACACCTTCTGAGTACACACTAAAGTGCTTACTTTGGCACAGAAAACATTCCACAGTTGGATTCCAAATGTATTTTTCAGCCTTATCTCTTAATGTATGTATATATTCTTCGTTATCTAAACTCGACTTTGTTATTTATCAAATAGGACCTTATTTTTGAGGGAATTTTTTCATGCTGTTTCCCCTAGATAGAATAATCTGCTTCGTCTGCCCTTTCTCTATGAGCTCCTCTAGCCCTCTGCACCCACAACTAATGCACACACATATACACACATGCATACTCACAGATACACTTGTCTCCCACCAAAATACATCTTTTAAGGATAAAATCAAACAGAGCCTTTCCTCATGTGCTGAAACAGAAAATTTTGTCCATTTTGAACTCCTATGGTTTCCAATTTCTACTATTTTAGGGTATATTACATAATATGTACGGTACATCCATTTTTAATGTAGTGGTTAAAAACAAAGATTTGAAAGAGTTCTGTTATCAAATTTGGTTACTTATAAGCTTTATGATTTTGATTATTATATGTAAAATGTCTCAGCTTCTCATCTACAAAGCTAGTATAATAATAATTGGCTTATTTGAAGATGAAACTGAAATAATATACTTGAAATTCCAGGATATTGTTTACATTTACTGTGTTTATTGTTAAGTGAAATAGCTACCAAATAGCTTTATAAGCATTGTAATATTGTGTGTGTGTATATATATGTGTTTATATATAAGGTGCTATTATATATGTTATATATTATATATAATGTGCTATCGCTATATAATTTTTGTTGTAATTTCTTGTACATTCCATTGATATAAATAGACATTTTACTTTCACATTTCAAACATAATTCTTAGTCACAGATCAATATGTATTCACCATATTAATGGTTATTTATATTAGTGTTCCATAAAGCTTATGTAAGTTAAGAAGTTTCCATAATAGATCTAAAGATGAAAATGCCAGTAAGAAATTATGTATTTTTAGAAGTACAAAATTACATTTAGCAAGTGCACACAGCTCCTCTAGTATGCTATTCCATTTGCTTATATCCAAGAGATCCTTGAAGTAATTTCTGTTAAGTACAAAATGGTGAGGTTATACCAGAACGACAGGATACGCAGGAGAAATAGTATGTTGGTGAAAAGGTTTTGAAAATTTTGCAAAGGGTGGTGCCTGGGTGGCTCAGTTGGTTAAGTGTCTGACTTCAGCTCAGGTCATGATCTCACAGCTAATGAGTTTAAGCGCCATGTCAGGCTCTGTGCTGACAGCTCAGAGCCTGGATCAGCTTCAGATTCTGTGTCTCCCTTTCTCTCTGCCCCTCCCCTGCTCATGCTCTGTCTCTCTCTGTTTTACAAAAATAAATAAATGTTCAAAAAAATTTTTGTAAGTTTTGCAGAGGAACATTCTGGTCATTTTACCCTCAATGAAGATGTCTCTAGTAAAAGGAGTAATATTTATTAATAAGGCCCAATGAAAATTAAAGAGGAATAGGGATGTAATAACAAAAGGACTGTATGGTTATCCTCTTTGTCACTAGGTTTTGTTCTTATCCTTTAGAGTAAGAGTAAACTCATATTTGAAGTATACAATAAGTGTCAATAATATATTAATAGTAACACAATAACTTGAAAAAGTTAACTTGTATTTCCTCAAACTCACTTTGAAACTTGCTTTAATATGTGAATTTTGTGGTATGCCTCTACCACACATTTGTGTTCACTGGGTCATATCCTTAATTTATTAGCCACTAGAGGCCAGGGCTTTTGTTCTTTCTATCCCTGAGCTATAGTTTTTCTACAGAGTCTCATTCATTCACTCATTCTTCTACTGAGCTTTAACTCAGTGCAAAGTTCTGTTATAGTATTTGAGAAAAAATAATAAAAATAACATCTTTTTCTCTACTCAAAATGATTTGGTAGGAAAAAAAAAAGAACACATGCATCATGGAATATCAAGGCTAAAAGTAACAAATGACACTAAGAGGGTATGAATAGATTGCTTGCAAGTTCCAGGGAGAAAATATTTTTTCTGCTATGGAAAATCAATAAACATTTAATGGATTGTGTAGTATGACCTGAACTTTAAGTAATGAGTAAAATGTATACCTGCGTAGATTAAAGAAAAGTGGTTCAAATGGAAGAATGACACACAAGAATTCATCTGTACTTTCATTAAATGTTACTTAATATAACCCTGGTTAATAAAAAATAGAAAAGTAGTGTTTTTAGTATAATTCCTCCTTGTAGATTTTACGGACTTTTTTTTTTTTTTTTTTTTTTTTTAACCATGACTCTGGTGTGATGACAAGTCATCTTTCTGTGGAGGCCTTCTGATTTCCACTTTTCTTCTTTGCTGTTAAGGGAATGGGATTCTGGATCTAGAGCTCCATGTCTAGTAGAACTGTGACAGTGGAAATGTTTGCATCTATGCAGTACTGTATTTACAAACCTCATGTGACCATTGAGCACTTGAAATGTAGCTAGTGTGACTGAAGAATGGAATTTTTAGTTTTAATTAATTAAACAGCCACATGTGGCTCATGGCTATAATATTGCACAACATAGATCTAGTCACCTTTTAGGAAAAGTAAATTCCATATGAATTTGATCCACAAAAGCATCTCCTTTGGGCAAAATGCAGTATGCCACAATATTTCCTGTGAGATCCTGTTACATCCCGTCTTTACTGAAGCCAATATAGTCATTGCCTTCATAGTATTGTTAATTAGGATATACACAAAGGGAGCTAATAAATTATATCTGCAGGAATCTCTGAAGACTTCTCCTAGGAAGAGACTTTTTAATTTACTCTTAAAGGAAAGGAAGTTCACCCTGGGGTTGAGGGCTGAGTGTAAGTGAGGGAAGAAGAAAGAGGTCTTAGGCAGAGATGAGAAAAAGAATAGCGTGACCAGAGAATATTTGATAATTCAATATAACTTTCAAACAAGGTGTCATTACCAAGAGCAGGAGAGGAGAAAGGAATTTGAAAGAAAACAGAATAATATATGTTTTTAAATACTGTCCAAGTATTGGTTTGACTTAATTTTATTTAATTTTCCACTCCAAATGGTCATTCTATCATATATATGTAGGATTTTCTTTTTTTTCTTTTTTTTTTTTTTACAAACATCATTTATGTTTTAATCATTAAATAAAACAACTAAAATTAAACTTTGTTCCCTAAATTTATTACTTGGGGAAGATTGAGATTTAGAAAATTTATTGCCATGATGTCACCAACGGTTTATAATTTATAAGACTTTGGATTAGACATTAGCACAGTTATTATTTCCTCTAATGCCTTACCTCACCACAGTCTAATAACATTCAGGAAATCCAAAAGACAAAGGGGAAAGAGTGGTCTTGAAAGCTAAAAATAGTTGCTGAAAACTGATGCAATCATGTAATAAAATATAGCCCAATAACTTATATGATATGCTCATAGTATCTGCTAAAGCAATTAGAATCCACGCAGCTAGATTTTTGTTTGTGTATTTCTAAAAATGAAAATCACTTCAGCCCAAATAAGACACATAAGCTATGAAGTTTAATTATGTACATTGGTCTTAGAATTCCTGGTCTTATTACTTACACATGTGATCTATCTAACACTCTTAAAACAGAAAATCATTGAGTAGCAATCAGATTTCAAAAGCCCTTTTAAGCCCAGCCAGACGGGTTGTCTGTGTGATATGTTACATATGACAACATAGGATGTTATTCTCCCGTTATATTAACACACAGAGCTTTTTTTTTTCTTTCTTTTTTTACAATGGGTTTAGTCTTCACACATCTAATAGGTCTTGCTTACAAGACAAAAAACAGCATTATAGTTGTTTTTTCTTACCAATCACATCAGGCATATTAAAAGGATAGTAAGTTAGTTGAGAAATTTTATACCTATTATAATTTGTGATATTTTTTCAGGTAAGCTTTTGAACTAGACTGTGATCTAGCTATAAGTAAGAAAAATTTTCATCACATCTTGGGAATCCAAGGCATTTACATATATTTTAAATAGCTCT
The DNA here is from genome assembly GCF_003009895.1 of Hyaena hyaena. Lineage (NCBI taxonomy): Eukaryota > Metazoa > Chordata > Mammalia > Carnivora > Hyaenidae > Hyaena > Hyaena hyaena. The sequence goes on along the minus strand of NW_024081480.1, from coordinate 187,150 downwards.
CCCAATTTTCACTGATGCATATATAGGCAGGCATTCCCAGTGTGGCACAAGAGGTATCGATCAATATAGGAAAGAATTATTTTATTGTGGCAACAATAGACAGTGGAAAAATGAAATTAATGACTATTTTTAGAGAGCATACTAATTTGAGTTTCAGAAGGATGTAGGAATTGCCTGAGGCCCAGAATTAATAAAACACAGATCCAGAATAATACTCAGTTCTGTCTGATATCAACACTTTTGCACCCCATTATTGTACGTAATGGTATGAATTTTACACTATAAACATTTGTATATAAGAAATGTCTTTTACCTTCCTATTCAGAAATCAAATTATACTTATTCAGACTACCTGTCAGTAAGCTGGAAAGGAAATTCATTGTTTTACCCTTTAGTAAACCTGTATAAGAATATAGAATTACATGATGGATACACAGAAATTTGGGTGAGAGTTACATTTAAAGGAAAAAGGGAAAAGGAAAAGGCCAGCTCAAAGCACATTATCTGACACCATGGCAAAGGGTAATTTTTTATCTTCTCTTGAACCATAACTGACATGCTTAACCTCTGTTCTATGAAGTTTAATCCGTTACCTTGTAAGTCAAATATCAAACGTAAGGTTGGAAGTACTTCTTATCTACCTTGGCATTGTCTTACTAACTTGGACACATGATCCCAGACATTCAGTGTCTCGTACTTTGATGGATTATCTCCTTTATCTTTGTCAGTATCATAAACTGTCTTATGAAGACAAGAAATTTATAGTAATATTTATAACAGTATTTTTAGCTGCACCATCATTTCCTGCTGCTTCCTTATTGTGAGAAATAATCATACATACAAATTTTAATAACATATTCTGTGATTTGTGGCAATAGAGTATGTATCTTTTACTGAGCATATCTTTTGGGCTATTACTTAATTTTTATCAAAATATTTCTAAATAATACTCAAGAGATTCTTCTGTGCTTTTTCTTGGCATGTGTCAAGTTTCATGTTATAATTTTAACATTCAAGTGCCTATGATAAATTTGTATTTGTAAATAAGTTTATAATTTGGCAACTGTCCTAAAGTAATATTTTTTTCAAATTATACTAGGAAAGTTTACAATAATGATAACAATATGTGCTAAATTTGAATATTCTTTGGTTATAGTGGTTATGTGAACAGTATTAAAGTAAAAGAAAATTGTGTTTGGTTTTCTATTTTGCTCCTTTATTTCAGTTCTTTAATCCTCACAATAAACGTGAGGTTAGATATCCTATCACCATTGGCTTTGAGAGACCTAAACTCAGAGATATTAATAGTTGAAAGAAAAAAACAGAGGTAATCATTGAGCCAAGGGGGGCCTGACTTTTGACTCACTGACCTTCCCATTAAAGCTTAGCACAATTCTGAGAAACCCCATAAATTTCTGTGCTCTGTAAGTTTCAGAACTCAGCTAAATGACCATCATTGCTAGGGGTAGCTAATTACCAAATACTGAATTACTGCAAAGAAAGGCTAAAGTCAGTAATTCTCACTCACAGTAATAAAGATAGCAAACATTGTTGGTTGGCTTCCTTTTTCACTCTTCTTCCCTACCTCAAATGAATTTAAAGAGTCAAAATTTGAAACTCTGCCATTAGTTCCATCAGAAATATTAAAGTGATCCTTATTGGCCATAAAATGAATACCCTTTATTATTCTAAGGAGGTAGAAAATACTATATGTGAAGAGTAGAGAAATTGCCAAAAAAGCTATTTTATTTCAGCTTGTGGACAAGTTAATGTGCTACTGGAAAAAGCATGTATATTCTGACCTAACTCATTCCCAGAGCACTTGGTTCTAAAAAAGAGTGTTTAGAAATTACCCCTCTCCTCAATTTACTCCATTGTCACGTAGACATTTCAGTGGCTAGACACATTCTGAGAACCGGGTCTCAGTCATGAGTTACTTCCTTCCTTATTAAGGCTTTTGTTGCAGTGCTTTCTAGAATACTTTCTACCTTGGTACCTGTGCATATTTCTGTATGTAGTGAAATGTTCACTCCAGTTCTGGGTGCCTGAGCCTCAGCTGAGCAGATTTCCCTGTGATAAAAATATGTCACCTCTGTGCTAGTGTTCTGATGACACTACCTTTAGGCAACACCTCTCCTAACATACAATGTGACTTTTCACACTTAGAGAAATTAAGAAAGACAGTTTCAGGTATCTCCCACCTTCTGGTGTGCTCCAGAGAAACTTTTAAACAGAAAAGTTGAAGGAACAATAGAGGTAGGTGAAGTGACTGCTATGGTTAATTAGCATTTCCTTCTGAAAAGTACATATGGAAAAGATAGCATATCTTGTTGTAGATATCTAATATACAGGATTGCTATGTTTTCCCCTATGTGAAGGAAGAAAAGGAATCATTTAAATTTAAAATTCTTTTCTTCAAGAGCCATTAGGGTCATGGTTGGCATACTGATGTGATAAAATGATCACTCTGTTCTTACCATGACAGGTCTCATCCCTGAGAATTCACTTATAACATGTTAAATGGTACTAGTAATCACTAAGCTAAGTAGATACTTGGCTACTAATAGTTGGCTTTAACCCACTTAAATTATTTTGCCATCTCTAAAGTTTACACAAATACATCTCTAAAGTTTACCTCTTGATGGTAGATATGAATGCCCAGGCTCTCTCTAATAGGTATGTTAACTTAGTTCTTCTTTTAAATAAATTCAACACTTCTTTTTCTTTCCTACAGGATAACACTTTTAAGCTGGAGGACTCACATTTTGAAAATGGCCGTGGGAAGAGTCCATATGACCCTAAACTGCTGACGGCATCTCTTTTAATAGGTGCGTAGTCCACAGTTAAACAGTTAATTTTCTGTAGATAACAACCAGATTGTTCCTTTCTCTATACCAAGATTTTCCGTTATTAATCACAAACTATTTTAGGAGGATGTCAGTTGAGATATTTTCAAATATTTTGAAAACGAAGAAAAAAATACTAAATGCTGCTTTGATTATTATACTGTCTAGTCTGTGATTTTTTTTAATCAAAATGGTTTAATATGTGTCCTTAAAATTTCCTGCTCTATCACTATGTATCCGCACTAAGACTAAAATTCTTATTCTGTGAGTAAATGGTTTTGGTTTTCATTTTATATAAAAGGGGAGTTTCAAGGGAGAATTTTTTTAATTTTTAATTTTTATTTATTTCTGAGAGAGAGAGAGAGAGAGAGAGAGAGAGCATGAGCAGGGGAGGGTCAGAGAGAGAGGGAGACACAGAATCTGAAGCAGGCTCCAGGCTCTGAGCTGTCAGCACAGAGCCTGATGCGGGACTCCAACCCACAAACCATGAGATCATGACCTGAGCCAAAGTCGGATGCTCAACTGACTGAGCCACCCAGGCACCCCGAGAATTTTGTCAAGTCAGAAGGAAAGAACGAGATTATCTTTGTTCATTGTAATTACAAGATTTGTCAGGCTCTCAACATTTGGATAACTTAATCAGTACAATCGGTTTTAATGGTCAGACAATTGGCAGAGACCCTATTGTGTCACCTTGAATAAATGAAGGGCTTTTGTATTCATCTTTTTTGTTTCTTTTTTACTTTATGCCATTTTTAAAAAATCTAACAAACATTTAATGTATTTCCTCTACACTTTCCTCTAACCATCTTTTCTGGTTGTCTTCTTTCTTCTTTTCCTTCAACAATGCAGATGGGTGGGGAATCCTTAGTCATAGTTCAAAGGATAGAGATAGGAAGATCAGAGTAAGCAAAAGAGGGAGAAAACTTTAATCTATATTGAAAAATAAAAAATTCTTTCCACATATTTTCAATCATCTTTAGACTATCGCTAAATAAACACATGAACAAAAAGTGATATGTCATTAAACAATTTTTCTTTTCTTCTTTTTTTTTCAAACTTTTAGGAATGCCAGCAAACAAACAAACAAAAATATTCTGAATCATTACTCTTTTCCTGAATAATTTTTCTATCTAATCATGTAAATTATATAACTTTCATTTGCTTTTCTTTTTTTGATTTCCTTTTCTATAAAATATAGAAAGTAATTATTTGATAACATAACAAAAATGGTAGTGAAACTTTCCAAGCATAACATTTCTAATTGAATTTTGAATAAGAAATCTAGATTTTTAAAAAGTAAACTTACATCATTATTTGATATGTCATAAGGTTCAATTTTGCCAGTCTTTTGTTTTTAAAAAGTAACTTTTTTCTACTTAAAAAAATAAACTTGTCATACTGACTCCAGCATTAACTATGAAGATATATTTTTACCACTATTCTCTAGTGTTTACTTTACTAATATGTTCCACTGATCTCTGATCTCTTTTCTATTAAGAATAAGAACATTACAACATGAATTATCTCCTCTATTGCTTTTCAAATGTAGACAATTCTAGTCCATTTGATCCATTTATGGAGCATTTTAACAAAAGTTTAAGACCTGGAAGAATGCAGCAAACGTGGCACACTTACAATTTTCCTCTTCACAGATGGCCTAGCGATTACATGTAGATGACTTCCTTAAGTGCACACACAGAAATTTGAAAGTTGTGCTAAACAAAGGGGAGTTCTACCCTGCTCAAACTTGCAGCCTATACTTATTTAAATTGCATACTGAAAAAAAAAGAGACAGATATTCTTCAAAAAGAAGTATGTTAACTCGTGCCTAAAGCAGCTTTAATTTGTGGTATGTTTCTCAGTGGGGATTTGCTTGATTATTTATTTTAATATTCCATTGAGAAAGGATGATGACAGGTAAGTATTACATAGTTCATATGGTATGCAGCCACACGAGTCCACAAAGAATATGAAATTCCATAGTTTTGGTTTTATATTAGAACTTCTTTGAAAAAGCTGTTTAGGTTTGGGAAAAGGGAAAGAGAATGATGGAAGTTTCATGAGTCAAGAAGAGGATGTATGGCTAAAAAAGCAGCTTTTAAATGGAAATCCAGACCTCATTTATCCGATATGGTCACATAGTTGAGTAACTTTTAGAGGTATTTAGTGCTTATTGACAAGGAAAAGTATTCAAGCTAACATAAATTAATATCTGAATCCGCTGAATAGCAAGGTACAGAAAAATGAAATTCCCTCAAAATATCGGAATGAAAACATCATTTTCATTCAAGAGCAGTGACTTTGTTACTTGATTTCTTTATGACTATGCTATAAATTCTTCTTCTCACAGTGCACTTAATTCCCCTTGGTAGATTTTCTTGGCATTTTTTTCTTGTGCTTCTTTAGAAAGAGTACTTGCTAATTTAATGGAGGTTTTTCAACATGAATATCTCCCCAGACTTTTACATACAACAATGACAACTGTCTTCTGAAACATACAGATACTACATTGTGTATTAGAGATTGGCTACTGGGAAAGTCTATCTGCCCCAGAGATTTTGAATATATTCTCTTTATTTCAGCACATAAGAGAATTTTTCAAATTTCAAATTTAGTTGTTGGCTATTTCCATCCCCAGTACTGGAAAATAAAATTTTATGTGTGGCTCAAACCACCTATAAACTGGCTAACTGAATCTAGACAGCAGATACTTTTCATATCACCAGTCCCCCTAGTAAGCAGGGTCAACCATTAATAAGCTTTAAAACTAGATGACAGCTTAAAAATTAGTTTATGAAATTTATCAAGGTTTACTATACCTTCTTCTCAAAATGCCATAGGTTTTTAAGCCATTCACCACAGAAAATATGGATTCTCTCCTGAGCCAGGCATAGCTAGCTACTAAATTAAGTCTCCAAATCCTATAACATGTCCTAAGTTTTTAAATGTCCTTAGTAATGTTAATTTTTCAAATCTCCTTTAATAAAAATCATTTTGTCAATACAAAATAGCTCCAGTATTTACTTTTAAGTATTTCTTATTTCATCTACCTGTAAATATTTTAATGACTTTGTTTAATTTTTTAAATTAAAAATAGCAGTTTCTCCCCTGCTCAGAATAAATGCCAGGTGTGGCTACAAGAATAAAATCTTGTATTTTCCTCACTAATTAAGTGTCATCTCACATTTTCATGACATAAAAGGAATAGTCAATTTGAAAGCAGTTTTATTTCCTCATTGAAGTCTTCTCCAGTCATTGTAATGCTAATAATTTAGAAAGAATCCATCAGTAAATCTTGTTATTGAAATCTGTGGCAAAGATCTAAGACTTTTAGTTATGGTCTGTTTCTCCAAGCTAGAATTCTGCCTTGCCTCAGAGAGAATGTAATTTGACATTAGAATATGCTCTCACTTGGTATTAGATCAAATGAGGTAGTCCCTAAATTAATTAACTATAATTGAAAGTATTATTTGAACCTCTCTGAGCCTCACTTTGTTCATATGTAAAATGGCATAGACACTCTAATTCCACTAGTTTGTTGTGAGAAGTAAATAAGACACTTATTGGCATTTCACATTTGAGTGCCTACATATTTCTGGAATATATGTAGAAGTGGAAACCAAGAAAAAAAGTAATAATCATTGCTGTAAATGAGACTGAGAGCCTGAAAGACAGATTTGATACCTTATAAATTTTATATTTCAGATTTTGTACCACATGCACATATTAACTACTTCAAAATGTTAGTTCTAAAAGGATGATAAAAGTAACAAACGCAGCACATTATATTTATCATGCAGAGAAAATGCTCAATAAATGTAAAAATGTAAAATTATTCCCAAACCTTTCCACTCTCAAGAAATGGATTACATCCATGTTCTGTGTTTGTGTGTGTGTATCTGTGAAAAAGAAAGAGACATAAGTTTATTTTTCCTCTGTTTGTAATTACTATGTTATTGTGTGAGTGAATTTACTTAAGGTGTTAACAGCATAATGGCTTGTCTTTAGGTTTGTTTGATTTTTGCTCAACATCCATGTCACACGTTACACCTGTGTTAGTAATGCTGCAGTTTCATCAGGAAATGTTTTTTTCACATCTACTTCTCACCACACCCTTCTTAGGAATTGTAACCCAATACGTTAATTGATCTAAGCCACGTTTTTACTTCATATTGAGCTGTGAACATAAAGTGCAGAGTACATATGAACTTTTTGTTTTTAACACATGCTTCTCAGGTAACCTCTGCCATGGTGGAAATGCAACTTTCATTTCATGCAGCTTTCACTAAACTTTTTGTTCATCTCAGTAAAGAATGCTTTCCTTAGAGACAGTTAAAAAACTTATGGTTGAGAAAGAACGCAGTGTACTCAAATAGCAACTTTCATAGTTGACAGTTTTTAGGTTGTTAGTTACATATGTCAGTACTAGTTTTTCTCAGTCTGATGTATTATTTTTGAGATATCAAACTTGCTATCTGGTGTTTTTTTGTAGAGACTGAAAACTAATTGAATATCTACAATTACTTTGATATATATAACAATTCCTTAGGTATATTATTATACCAGCAATTTAATAAAATTGAGTAAATGTCATATTTTCTTTCACCACTAACTTAGTATATATGGAAAAAATGTGTCTTAACCATAATGCTATTTGAATCATTGTAGGATAACATTTACCTATATATTACTTCAGATTTTCAAGAAGACTTATATTAAGGGTCAGAAAACTGGAAAATTAGCGATCTGTCCAAGGATCAGCATGTAACTTGAGAACTTTATAAAAGGCCTAGAAACTACAAAAGAAGTTTGGCAAATTATGTTTGTTCAAAAAACATGTTTGTTCAAAAATAAGCCAACTGAAGTATAGTAAATTTCTTATACTCAGTTTTCATTACATCATTTTATAGAGCCACAAAATGTACTAAGTCTTTAATCCATGGTGGAAATGCACACATATATTAAATAAAATATATTCTAAGTTATTATTTATTTGCTTATGAAAATGCAAAAGTAGTATATATTCTAAGACTTATACATTTGGACCAGATAATAAATATGAAATACAGTTTCTTTGGAATAGTCATCCCTGCTAAGAATCAGCATCTCAGCAGAAATTCTGCATTAAGGCCTGATATAAAAAACAGTTACTGATATTGGGGTGCCTGGGTGGCTCAGTCGGTTAAATATCTGACTCTTGATAGCGTCTTGGGTTATGATCCCAGGGTTGTGGGATAGAATCCTGCATAGGACCCTGCCGATTTTCTCTCTCTCTCTCTCTCTCCCTCCTTCCCTCTGCCCCTCTCCCCCACTTGTGCACTCTCTCTCTAAAAATAAAAAAAAAAATACATTGTTGTTTTTAATTTATTTTTATTTTATTTTTTACAAATAGTTTATTGTCAAGTTGGTTTCCATATAACACCCAGTGCTCATCCCCACAAGTACCCTCCTCCATGCCCATCTCCTCCCTCCCCCCAACACCCATCAGTCCTCGGTTTGTTCTCAGCATTCAAGAGTCTCTCATGGTTTGCCTCTCTCCCTTTCCCCCACCATTTCCCCTCTGTTTCTCCCCCATGGTCCTCCGTTAAGTTTTTCCTAATCCTGACAACTAATCTTTGACAAAGCAGGAAAGAGTATCCAATGGAAAAAAGACAGCCTCTTTAACAGATGGTGCTGGGAGAATTGGACAGCAACATGCAGAAGAATGAAACTAGATCATTTTCTCACACCATACACAAAAATAAACTCAAAATGGATAAAGGACCTGAATGTGAGACTGGAAACCATCAAAACCCTAGAGGAGAAAGCAGGAAACAACCTCCTTGACCTCAAAAAAAAATACATTGTTAAAGATATGTATTATTTTGGGGCACCTGGGTGGCTCAGTCAGTTAAGCATCAGACTTCCGCTCATGGCATGATCTCACAGTTCATGAGTTCAAGCCCCGTGTCAGGCTTTGTGCTGGCAGCTCGGAGCCTGGAGCCTGCTTTGGATTCTGTCCCTGCTCGTACTCTGTCTCTCTCTCAAAAATAAATAAACATTCAAAATAATAACAAAAAAATAAAATAAACCAACATTTTAAAAAATATATATTATTTTAAAAAGCTACTGATATTTAGCATTGGGAATATGAGAATGTATCCTTCATGGCCACTAAATCACCTGGTGCCCTATAGCTCACAGAAATCACATTGACTCTTGCTAAAAATAGTATTCAGGTGGGAGGGCATTTCCTATGACTGGAGGCAACTGGTGCCTAAACTGCAAACTTCCTTTGGTTTCTGAGTCCACTCTTTAACTCTGCTTTTAATATTAAATTGATCAGTAGCTCTCCTACTGAAGAATTCTCTGCTTTCTCTAAATAACCTACTTACCTCTTGTCAAAAGGGAAACAAAATCAGTCTTTCTGCCTTTGCCTTCATTTGTATTGATTTTTGCTTTCCATAAATAAAAGTGTAAGTTATAAAACAAGTACATAAATTAGTAAGAGAAACAAATACTTCTATATATCTACCACTTTTGATGGTGTTTTTTCACTTCTACTGTGCATGGAGTTTACACATAATAGCAACTCACACTGATTTTACTTACACTAATACAGGCCAAAAAAAAAGATTAAAGGAAAGGAATTAAATCTACTGATTTCCAGTTATATAATAAAATAAGTCACAGAGATACTTAAAAAGAATAATTACTGACATTCTTTACTCTTCCATTTATGATTAAACCTTCTGTTGGACATGTTGTGTCTGACTATACTCTGATATGAAATTGTTCAGTTTTCACTTTTGGTGATTCTGTTTTCACCTTTCCTGATTTTTATCACGTAGCACGTGTTTGAGAGGGCAATGAGGTTCAACTAATAATTTAATACTTTTGATTTTTCAAGGTAAAGAAGACACAAGGCATCCTATGACAGCTGTTGCAACATGAAAATTTGAAATTAACATGAACATTTTAGGTTGCTATTATAACACATTTTTAAGTAATACTTTCTTATTCACACAGATCAAGAAGAATAATACGCCTGAAGTTTAAAAATCTGTTACATCCATTTATCAATTATTTGTAAAAAGATAAAATAGTAACCCTAATGAAAGTATTTTAGTGATTAAATGTAAGTTACAATTAAGGAGACAGTAAGCACTTATCTTTGAAACTCATAGGTAGCTCTTTCATAGAATTTTGCTTAGGAAAGGTTTATTTTGGGGGCACACAGGTGACTCAGTTAATCGTCCAACTCTTGATTTCAGGTGAGGTCATGATCTCACAGCTTGTGGGACTGAGCCCCATATCAGACTGTCCTGAGAGCATGGAGCCTACTTGGGAGTCTCTTTCTCCCTCTCCCCCCCCCCCCCCGGTCTTCTCAAAATAAATAAGTAAACTTTAAAAAAAGGTTTTTTTTTTTTTTTTACCTTGTGTGTAGGTAAAATATTATTGCAGCTACTACAGTGAGAAGAGGGCAGATTTGAACTTGATATTTAATTAAGGGAAGAGAGCACAAGATGCCTTTAAATTCCAAAGATACCATATTATGACAACTTAGGATGTTCTATGAGTACCATTCATTTGAATATATTATCAAATCATCATTTTGTTTTGATTCACAACAGTCCAAAATACTGATCAGTATCCTTAAAGTCTGTAAGATAAGGTATCTTTTTATTAATATTTCAAGTTATAACCTGGAGTTATCCATTGTTCTGCTTCACTCTTCTCCACCGCCTTGGACATCATCTAAAATTTGGTGCATCGAGACACTTCAGAGAACCATAGGCTCTACCAAAGGAACTGATTTGAGTTAGACCACTGAGACTGTCTATTTTCATTATAAAGGCTTCATGTATAGGTGAGAATTGAGTGTGTGACCAAAGAATATCACAGGAGAAATCAGATCCGTAAGACTTTCCCAAAGGCATTTATAATTAAAGATACACAGAAGGTTTCTGCTTTATCTAACAAATATTCAATATAAATATGAAATTCAATATAAATATGAAAATCCTTTGGAAATAATAGTGTTATACAAATGTTTAATTTATAATTTATCTATGCCTATTTTATTTTCTGATTATTTTTCAAGTCACTGAATTCAGAAACATGAACTTACCCGAATGATCAACAAGATAATACTGAGTTTACTGGTAATTTTACTTCAAGACGATTTCACACTTTTTTGTTTTTCATTTTGCTGATAATTCATTATAAGTTAGTAAGCAATTATGTGTTTCCTGGATGAAATAACATGAGGTATTTTTTGTTTAAAGGAAAGAAAAAGTAATTTGTACAACCTTCAGCTTATTAAAAGCTTGTACAATTTAGTGCAAGAGGCTAGGGATTAAACAGGCCTGAGTTTGAACTTTTACCCTTACTCTACTAGTCATCAGCTGAGCAACCTTGGGTTTCTTGAACTGTTAAGCAGGGATACCATTTACATCATGCTGTTGTTGACAGAACTAAATGAGATAATTTGAGTGTCAAACCAGTGCCTGACTGCCCAGCAAACACAGAATGGTATTCAGTAAATATTAACTGCTCTTTCTCCTCCCTTTTACCTTTTCCTTTTTCTTTTAACCTTGTGATTATGATTCCTCCATTATAACTCTGACCTAGAGTTAATTTAAGTAAAAATGAGTAAAAAACACAGTATAATCTTAAACTGTGGAGCTTATGACCTGTATTTGTCCCATTTCTTTTATATCTGAAACCATGTGAATAAGACACATTTCTTTTATAGCTGAAACTACATGATGGACTTGCTTTAGACTATGTTAATAACTTTTACTAAGAGCACTTCTCCCACCTCCTACATTCAAAAATTAAAAAGCAAGAAAAAAATTTTGGTGAGGAAAATGACTTTTCTTTCTAAAGTATTCCAGAATCTTACTAATTCAGGTACCACTAAAAAGGAAATATATTGAAAATTAATTTCCATTAAAATAAAAACTACAGAAGATTTTACAGTGATATCTTAACCTAATAAATAAGGATATTAGAACTACAGTAGCTTTGCACCTTTAAAAATGTGATGAGTATACTAGGTATTTTGCACTTTGTCTCATGTTATAATAGAAAAGAATAAATGTTAGGTCTTAGTACTGTCCACCAAACTGTATTTTAGTCAGTTATTTGAAGTTGGCACTTACGGAGTAGATTCTTAATCAGTGAGTGATTGCATAATAAAATACTCTTTTCAACAAAGAGAAAGGATAAAAACGAGTAACTGTATAATGATGCAGATAGCATATCTGTGTACTTTCTAGTAGGGTCAGAACATGTAACTTATCTTCTGTTTGATTTGTTTTGTTTTTCTTTCCTTAATTGAATTAAAGTATGTGTATGTGGTTTCATTCTGTCACAACGCAGATGGAGAACTATACTCTGGGACTGCAGCTGACTTTATGGGGCGAGATTTTGCTATCTTCAGAACTCTTGGACACCACCACCCAATCAGAACGGAGCAGCATGATTCCAGGTGGCTCAACGGTAGGTTGTGTGTGCAAAAACACAAGCATGTTACGTAACACGTGTTAACTGGAGTAGTCAGTAGAGAGCTTGCCTTGTACAGTATCAGTGGAGTGACTTGAGATTTTGTATGCCATTGAACTTGTGGTGGTGACCTCATGACTGTGGGTGTGAGAAAATAGGGGAAAAAGAGCAAAACGAGATTAAAAGATTGAGGGAAATCTTTGCTTCATGCCAAAATTGAAGTTTCTCAGCAGTTAACTGTGGAGAGAAATAGATCTGGGCTGGAGCTGCGGAAGGGAGGCAATGGAAAAAGATAAGAGGACTTACCAGTCTTGTCTCACATGGATACCACAACACATAATCGTCATGTAGTACATTTTTCCTCCGCGTCTCTCATGGTGCCCTGAGAGTATCATATATTACTGAACGTATTAAAAAATTGTAATGCTAATAACATTACATTGAAAACACTTTCAAAATCTCAAAAGACTTTTATATTATTTCATTTTATTCTCTTTTCATCTTCCTTAAATCCTCTTTGAGTTTTTATAGGTGAGGATATTAAGACTACTATTTTATCTAAGATCCTGTCTAATTCAGTAGTAGAATTTTTGGAAGAAGAACCCAGTTTCATGAACTTCAGGCACTGGCTTCACTTTGATCAAGGAGATCCCTTCCTTTTTTACTCTCTTTCTCTTTTCAGTATATAAATAAATTTAGTATAGGAGAAAATGTGCAAAATTTATATGCCTAAAGTAAATAAATACAATTTTCCTGGTTTTACTTCCTCATAATAAGGATGGAGCTCATGGTTTATAGTCTATCTAAGTTCTCAGTAAGATGCTTGAATATCTCATTCTTCACATTTTTCCTGCCCTTCCTGGAACCCAAAATTCCATTTATCACTTCTTTCATTGGTTTGTTAGAAGAAAATCACAGTTCTGCTTTTGAGCTTCACTGAAGCTTCCAGAGACCCTGAGTTGTGTGTGATAATCTGTCCTGAAATATCTCATATTTTAAAGTGACTACTGAAAACATAAAACACACCTCTTATTACTTCAGTGAGCATCTTTGCCTTCTTGCAACATTTCTGATTATCCTATTATTTTTTTATGTGTTAAAGTAAATGGTGTGCCTCTTCCATGTTTGACCTCTCTGCCTTTCCACTAAATTGTATTGATATTTTTTCATAACTTTACCCAGTGTCCATTTCTTTTGTTGTTTTTATCTCTCTATCCCTGATTTCCTCCCCTGACCTGAAGACTTGTCTCTTCTATCCAAACCCTTCCTTTAATCATGGTGTAAAATGAAGTCCCTATGCATCTAAGTCCATTTACGGAGTTGCCTTTAGCCAACTTTAAACCTGAGTTTGAGCCCATGAAACTGCTTCTCTAAAAGTAACTGATAACTTTATATACCCTTTCTTTAAACCAGTCTCTTCATTTGGACAATATCTTTTGTAGTATTTCTTATTGTTAAGTAGCCCTTTCTCTTTAAAAAGTCAGTTCTCTTAGCTTCCCTTGTTTCCTGCTCTCCCAAGTTTCCAGTTAAGTTTGACATCACTTCCCCTTTGTTTGTTCTCTTCAATGAAGATGATGCCTCATATCGTTCATAATTGAACATTCATAACTGAGTGCAAACACTGTGGTGTTCAAAAGGGTTTGGACATATAGTCAAATATTTACCCTGGGGCAGGGGTACAGGAGAAATAGTGGGTGACCACATGAGAAATTAGTAGCCTCCCCAAGGAAAGGAAAAGATGCTAAGATCACCATAAAACTATCTGTGTAAAACTATAAAAGAACCAAACTCTAAAATCCCAGGGAATAATTTTGAAGTATTCACTGTCAATTATTATGCCTGGCCTTTGTATGGAGGCAAAATTAGTGGGTGAAAAAAAAAAAAAAAACCTCTTTCAACATTGCTATCTGCTCTGTTCTCAAATTGAAATAGTTATGTAGGAGGGGAAAAATGTTTGTTTTTTATTCAGCAAGGAGTCTTTGATCTACTAAGAACTCTAAAGGGTATACAGGCTTTCACTGTCCATGTGAAAGAAAATCCAAGAAGATGGAATAACATAAAGGAGACTATAGTATCCATTTCATTTTTATGGCTTTGCAGGAAAAAAGTCATCAAGTTAAAGCTGCTTTTGTGTTGTACACTTACATGTTGACAGCTGAGTCTGAAGAATTTACACTGTGGGAAAGCAGTCATTGTCCACAGCTCTGTACTTCATCTTGCAAATGTGTAGTTCATTTGAGAATTCGGTTATCAGTCTCTCAGCACTAAACGTGAGAACTGATTTTACCATATTAGCACAAAGGTTACACTTGACAGGGTGCAGAAACCAGAACTGCTGCAAGATGGAGGATGCGGACACATTTGAGATAGAACCAAGGGACTGTGTGAATCACAAGCCTTGTGAAATTAAATGCCATTCCAGAATAAAATTGGAAACATAATGTTTACATATTCATGCATAAAATAAATGAGTTTGAGGCATCAGCGTAGACTACACAATCATTTGTGCTGCCAGAAGTAATAAATACTTGCAAGGTACTTTTTGGAAGTTCTTTGGAGCTATTAAAATTAATTTTGGCACAGGATTTACTTTTCTTTTCTCACATCAATCCAGGCCTGTTCGATTATTTTGGACGTACCAGTTGGCCTATTTTAGGTGACTTTTAATTTTTACTCCTGCCGAAGAAAAATAATAAACAAAAATGGTTGCCTACAGTTAGATCTTAAAATATCTTGCTATTTTTAATGTAATTCCACTATTTTGATAACTAAAATTTACTCTTCTATTATAGCATCAATGAAGGTTTAGATACTACTTTCTTTTAATAGGAAAAATTAGGAATGAGTAACAATTTTTGATGAAGAAACATGAGAGAAGGAATCTATTGATTTTTATATAACTGTGTTTTAAAAACTATCTTTTAAATTAGCCCCTAGTTTAGGTTACTAGATGTTAGAACAACTTTTGATTTCAGAAAATGTATTGGTTTTAGTTTGACGTGATGTGCGTAAATTCACTGTTTTTCCTTGTACATTATAAACTCTCTCCATCTTATATCATTTTAACTTCATTTAAACTTCACTTCCAATTTCAGCTAAGAATGTGAAAATTAGGTACAGTTGTTCTTTACATTTTCATAGTAAAGAAACTAAGTTTATGGTGATGTTAGAGTCATAACTTCTTAACCATATGGTATGTAAATTCTACTGCCTACTTCTTACATGTATTAACCATTCATTAGAGCAAATGGTTGCTAGCCCACATTTATTTTTCTTTTTGATGGACACTGTTTCCAATATTGTTTTTGTCTTGGACTGATGGTAGGATGCAATATGAAATGGGGGAAAGACTATTGTCTTTAGACTTTAGACTATAGTCACTTAAAGTGAGCTTCACCTTGTCTTTACTTTTAATGGGATTATAATACTACTTACCTCTTACAGTTGTAAAAAACTGATGATATGATAATGTGTAAAAAGTACTAAGCAAACAACTGGCGTATAGTAAGCACTCAATAAATGTGAGTTTTCTCTGTATCCTTTACCCCACTTCCATTGGGTGGAGCATACTTAAGAAGCTTCGTCAGACCCATTCTGTGAGTGATTATATTTGAGTCAGGGTGAAAGGGCAGTCCGAGTGAGGTTTAATATATGAAACCACATGCATCCTTGAGAGAGCCAAGGCCCAGTGAACACAAACAGACCTAATTACAGTGCCCAGAGTGTGAGGCCTTCCCACTCATTTCAGGAAGACCTGTTTTCTTTTAGTGGAATTTCCTAAAAGGATCGTGCCTGTGGATAGACAAACCCACTTGCTTTTTTCTGTAATTGAAATGGTATGCAAGTCATCATTCCACTTCCTTTCACTTGTAACACTTGTACCAGGATGGTCTGCCCTTATTGGAATCAGCATAGCTTCCTCTGCGGTCGTGTACTAGGATTTTTCGTGTTCTCTCAAGATTCAAGTTTCTCCACAAGACATTTTTGTGAAAATAGAACCAAGAAATGTGACCGCAAATAAACTATGAGAAGACAAATTAATATTACATAGTACCAGATACCTACTCTCAAATCACTTGTACAACTATTTCAATGCTCTGTTTTAATTCTACCGCTTTCAAAGGCATAAACTGTCAAAGTATCCAATTGGATTTTTTTTTATAATAAAGCGAATTCTCTAGCTCTGCATAATGTCAGACTTCTTAATGATGCCATTCTGAATTATTTCTCTGGCTTATGTAAGTCAGTATTATTTGACTGGCCTTGGAGGAAAAAGCCCTCTGGATGCCTTATTTTATGGTTATATGGTCAGATGAGTTTCATAGAAGTTGAGTGACCATTCAGTTAAAACAACCACAATGTCCTCTTGGTTTTCATAGCCTGTAAAAAAGCAACAGGGTTATGGTCTTTTTTTTAACTTCTGAATCACATATCCTATGAATTCTGTTCTGTATTTATTAAACATTCTCAGGTATCAATGTAAGGAGTCACAAGTCAAAATTATAATATTATTGGTTATTTTTGCTGAAATTATGCTGAAGTATAGAAACATAATATTTCAAAACAGTCTGTACCTAAATACAACATAGTAGTCGCCTGAGGTTTTGTCTCCTGAATCTGCTACCAAGGAAATTTTTAATCCTGATACATAATGCATACCTCCCAGAAGTATAATCTTTTTAAAAAATAAATACACAGCATGAAACTGTTCTACTCTCCAGATGATGATAAATTTAATAAACTCACTAAATTTTTCTTTTCATAAAGAGCAAAAGTTAGCAAATATTACTTTATTTGGTCTCCTTTTCTGAGGACCCATTTCTCTGTCACATTTTGTCTAAAGAACATAATCACTTTAAACTGGTACAACTCTCCAGTAGGGTATATTAGACACACACTTTGAACCACTTATTTCAGAATTTATCATTTATTGATGAGAGTAGAAAAGTAACATTTCAAGGTATCATTACATTTATTTAAGGGAATCCTACTTTTTAAATTAGAATCGATGAAAATGTAGAAAAAGGAGACAATATCTTGGAAAATTCTTTAAATTGAAGGCAGCTCCAAGTTTTTCTTGGTTTTCAACATTATTCTCTCTAGTCTTACCATCAGTTTAATGAATACAGAGCCTGTCTATACCAATTTCCTCTTCTAGACTCACTACATTCAGAGCTCAGTGGGCTTCAATAGGGATTTACTGCTGACTGGGTAATCTGGGTTCATGTGTGCAGTGACATCAAGCAAGAGATTTACCCAAAGAAGTGGATGCCATGACAATGCGTGTAACCATGGTGTGACCGGCCTCTCTGACATGGCTCTCAAAAGCTTTCCCTCTGTGAAAACAGAAGCCTGTTTGCAAATTAATTAGTTTCTGGCGGCAGCTTGATTGTTGACCCAGAGTTTGTAGAGTGGAAAAACAATCAGATTAGTGTGCTCAGGGTAAAAGACCAGTGTGCAGTTGCGTGTGGCTTGCTCAACCATTGAAACTATGAATGGACTGAAACAAATTCTTTTCTGAGAAGCCTAGGCAGAGGTTAAGTGTGATGAGCCTAGAGCTCCCCAACAGCAGGGGCTGGGGAATTAAAGGATTTTAGCCAGATAAAGCTGAATGACAGCAAGTGATGCCATTGAATTTTAATGGCATGGATAGTTTTGAGGGGGAAAAAACACAAAACACTTGTTACCTTCTAATCACTCTGAGTGGGAAGAGTAAGTTGCCATATTATTAGATGTCAGCTTGACACAAATACTTCCCTAGTGATAGATTTCAGAGGCTTTCAGACTCTCAGTTTTTAATTATAATGCCTCAAAAAATATCAAATTGGTAAAAAATTATAAAGTAACTGTCTTTTCATGTAGGTGAAATATTTACTTGTTTATATACTCTATCTTATGAGGTGTTATCTTCACATGCTCAATAAAATTAATCCTGAATTAAGAGGTAATGTTGACTCCTGAGAATAGGTATTATGCTGTTTATTTTTATAAGTACCAAATCACATAAACATGCCAAGAAAGGAAGTCCTCAAGCTTAGGACAAAAAGCAATTCTGCATGTAGTTCTTGATGATTAAAATTTGCTTAGTCAATAAATTATTGTTTACACTTAATTTTGTAAGATTACCTAACACATTAAGCCTTGTATACTTTTTCTTTTTAGATACCATTGTCAGATGGCTACCTAATAACAGCTCTGATGCGTATCACAATACTTTCCCGTTTGAAAATCATTTATGTCTCAGTTTACAAGTGAATTGAATCCAGATTTTGCTGCCTGTCAAGTCCTTTATCTTCTCATCCTAAATGACTTTTCCAGTATTAAACACTAACATACTCAAATCAAATAGAGTTGGTTGTCCTCAAATTTATTCTCTTTTATTTAACCACACCACTCTACTGATCGATTTTAATCTTTCCAGCTTTAACTCTCAAGAGCACATAGGTGCTCACTTGTATTTATCATGGGAACTACCACTTTGCCTTACACTCTAAGAAATACCAAGTAAGAAATTCTTGAATGAATCTGCTTTGAAGGCTCTGGAGTTGAATTGACTGTGTTTGAATCCCAAGTACTCCACCTGTATGGAATTGGAGGCAGTTTACTTATTTCCATCACCCAGTTATGATTTGTAAAACAGGGTTAATATTAATATACCATTGTGCTGAGAATGCATGAGAGTCCACACAGGTTAATAAGAATAGTATCTGATAATACGGTAAATGCTCACGACAGCTGCAGTTGCTTCTGCTGTCATTTGCACAGAGGCTCCCAACATAGCACCTAATGCACATTTAGCAGATTAATACCCTAAACCTGTCTGAAGGTTATGCTTGCCTGTTTTTAAACTGTTCTCAGGCTGTTTTGTTTTAGTTGATCATTGACATGGGGCACTTAGTGCATCAAGAATATATAAAATATTTAGCTTTAGTATTAAGATAGCAAATAAAATTTTAACCAAATTAAGTGTAACAAAATTAGCAGAAGAAATAATGAAATGATGAACCCAGTTTTTCCAAGTGTTAATTTAGCTCTAGCAAGTACAGTATTTGTCACTTATGAAAAGAAATCATTAAGTTAATTCTTTGTTAACAGTTTTACCAGTATTAAGAAGACATCGCTTTCAGGACTCTAGGAAAATCATTTATTCTGCTCTGTCACAGCTCAGCTTTAGGTTTTTTGTTTCGTTTTGTTTTGTTTTGTGTTTTTGTTTTTGTTTTTGTTTTTGTTTTTTATGTGTGGACAGACATTGTTGTTAACCTTTGGGATAGCGGTTGAAAGTGTGGAGACTGTGGAGCCTGACTCCTTGAGTTGGGCATGAGCTGAGCAACTGTAGATGGCAGATACAAGATTTCTGTGCTTCATGTCTCCTTTTTTCTAGTGTAAATAATAATATTTCCTCCCCTTTCTGTTAAGAAGATTACATATGAGTAAGTTCATATAAAGCATTTGCAAAAGTGACTACTCCTATCAAAACAAAACAGTTGATGTTATGCAGGAATTTTAAGGAAGGGAACCATAAAATACCTAATTATGCCACGTCACTAAAAACGTAGTAGAGTGCACAATCTCACTTAACTGAGCAGCCAGTATTTTTCTAGGAAAGCAGTGAAAGTGACTACAAGATGAGAATGAAGCGACGAGGTGAAGTGAGGGTGATACAATCCCTTCATTAGATGGAGTCTATACATGCACTATTTCTTACCTAATAATGTGTGTACATTTTGATGAAAATATATCTACCACTCCTTTGCTTCCATGGAAAAAAGTATTTTTTAAGCTTAATCACACATAGTTACTTACACATGACAAAGAGTCATTAAAATGGTCTAAATTTCACATATCAACTAAATAAAAATTACAAAATGTTATCCAGTAAAAGGATCTTAAAAATATTTTCCCAATAACATTAGTAAGAAGATTTAAGTATGTTTTTTACCGTTTAAAAGAACATTTCAAGTTAGAATTGTTTGTGTCACTATATGATTTAAGAAATGAAACGGGAAAATCAAAGCCCCTTCTCCTTCCGTCCCTACCTCCCACACCCTGCACTAATCAGTCTCTCAGTTTCCTATAGCACTTTGGATCATCCCGTAAATTCTATATTTTTAACTGTATACCACTGTACATAAGGTACTATATAAATTTTGATTCAAAACTAAAGATACAGGGGCATCTTGGTGGCTTAGTCAGTTGAGCGCCTGACTTCAACTCAGGTAAATAATCTTCGCAGTTCCAGAGTTAGAGTCCCACATCGGGCTTACTGCTGTCAGTGCACGGCCTGCTTTGGATCCTCCATCCCCCTTTCTCTGCCTCTGTTCTGTTTGTGGGCACTCTCTCTCTCTCTCTCTCAAAAAAAAAAGAAAAACAATAAACAAAAATACATAAATAAATAAATAAATAAATAAATAAAAATACACAAAGATACATACTTGAAAACCAATTACAATTTGCTAGTAATAGTAATTTATTAATGTAAGTATAAAAGTTTTATTTGTTAGAAGTGTAGTTTTTAGTATTTTGCTTGATGATTTGCTAAATAAAAACTGTTTTTGGATTTAATATAAGCTGATAGCGTAAGAGACTCATCAAAAATGTGTCTCTTCAATATGTTTATAAATTGTCTAAATTCTTATAAGTCCAAATAATCTCTTTTGTTCATTTAATTGCTGATAAAAAAAAAAAGCTATCAGGGTTTCAGTATCAAAGAGAGCAAAACCAGTTGTAAATTTATGAAATCCTAACAGGAATATTTATGGAAATAGGTGACAGCCGATTGAGCTTTTCCTTTGGGATCCACACTGCCTTTTCTGGTTAGCATACAATGGAATTTAACTTCTAGCTAGTACAGAATTGTGTTTTCAGTTTATACATTGTCTTATGACCCACTTATAATTTAGTGAACTTTAATATCTCTGATCCTTAAAGCTGAGCCATGCCAAGGCTGATATCAGAGGGCTGACTTACCACTTAATTGCTTAGTATCCTAGAGTCACTGTTTTATCAAATATGTTTTCTAAACACATTCAAAAATAAATGAATGGATTATACAGATGTTTTGCAGAACGAGAAAACAATCTTGTAAGTCAAATGAAAATAATGAATTCTGAAGGTAGGAAAGAATAATACGTGGATTATCATAAAACGTAACATTTTTGGATGAATTCAGGGGAAAGAAACCAAGTTATACTAACAATTCACAGCGAATTTGGGCTTATAGAGCTAGGTGGAGCAGACAGGGTATAGGATACCTTTGATCAATTACCTTTTCATGTGTTTGCAGTAGTCATATTAAATATTTTGAAGAGAAATTATTGAAGTAGTGGGATAATGCTGTTTGCCATAAGAAAACTAATGACTGTCCTTCCTGTTATGTTATTGCTATTGGTTTCCTTTAAATAAAAAAAGGGAGAAAAAGCACATTCCTTTATAGTTATAACTCAGTGCTCAAATTAAGAAAATTATAGTGAAATTGCCTTTGAAAGACCTTGAGATAATTGTGTGCTAATGAATCTTAAATTGTGAACTAATTTTCCATGTTTCTTTTTTTTTCTGAGCTGAAACTATTTTTATTTCATTCCTCCTTCGTTTCTAATTCCTGAATGAGAGCAACTTGTAGAAAGCAATTGAAAAGACACTGGAGCTAGGAACATGGTAGCATGAAGTAGAAAAACAATGGCAAACAGTTAATAGGTCCAACTTTGTTGCTGTGCAATGCACAAGTCATTTGGTAGTGATACCGCAGAGACAGCACCAAAGAAAAATGTAGCCGTGGAATGAAGATTTGCAGAATCTTTACTAAAATCATTATAATTTTGATTAATTTTGCCATGTTGTTTTTGTAAAAAATGTGCTGCAGCTCCACTTAGCAATATTGCCTTAACCTACTCACGAATTCCCAAACTCTTCATCCTCACAGGGATCAAAGTTATCAATAGATGATACTGGTATTTTAGTATAGAATGCCCTCGTGATAATAGCAAAGTAAAACCTCCTCTTATATACTTTAATATAACTGAGGAAGCTGAGCCAACCATTGCTATCATAATTGATTACTTGGAACTATTGCATATTTTCTAGGATAAGAAAATCATAGGTCATAATAAAGAAGAGAAATACATTTTTTAAAAGCAAATCTGTCAATTGGAAAGCGTCTTCAAAGAAAGCTAAAAGGGAAGGAGGAATAAAGGGAGAAAAGAAAAGAGTAATTCAGTTAGTAAATAATAACTTCCCGATTAGATTGTGTTTTCATCCTCCAACCATAATAAACACATCTATCATGATAATAAAATTTATAATACAGAAACCAAAATAAAAGTCTCCAAACTACACCATAATGTCTTCTATCTAACCAAGGCCTAACCCCAAAGTTTGTAGTCTAAGATGTGATACATATTAAGGATCCTTTTTACATTTTCATAGAATTACATTATGTTATTGGAACATATATTCCTGAAAATACTCAGATTGCCATTTCATATCTTATATATAATTGTCAGCAAAAACAACTAAGATGCTATGTAATACAAGAGTTAAAAAAGTTACATTTTAATGGAAAGTTAAGAACAGATCACTTTTAGGCAGAGATTAAACTGTCTGATTTAATTGCTGTTTGTCAGTGTATTCATTTTGTTTTTTAATGAGTATTTTTAGTTTCCCTAAGTCTAGTCCTTTTCATCTCATTCAACAATATTTCTCTTTCTCTGCACGTAAATTAAAAGTTTATCACTCACCTCAGTTACTAACATAGAATGCCATTCTCTCCTTTTCCCCTGCAGTTCTCTTGTAAGTCCTCCTAGATTACTGCTAATAGCACAGTGAATTGCTAGCTACCAACATATTTCTCTGGGCAACTTCCATTTTCTACATGCATTAAGCACTCTCTGGGTACCAAGAGCTATTATAAGAAATAGAGCTGAGTAAGAGCAATCCCTGCCCTCGGGCTAATACTTACAGAACTTTTTATAAGTGAAAAACCATAAAAGTCATAGCATATCTATTGGTTCATATGTATGTATTTCCAAGATGTCTTAAATATCTTAAAACCATTGTTTAAGTGGAGGAGATGCTTCCCATTTTTATTTTTTTATTTTTATTTTTTTAATATTTTATTTATTTTTGAGAGAGAGATAGAGACAGCATGAGCAGGGGAGGATCAGAGAGAGAGGGAGGCACAGAATCCGAAACAGGCTCCAGGCTCTGAGCTAGCTGTCCGCACAGAGCCCAGTGCGGGGCTCGAACCCACGAACCGTGAGATCATTACCTGAGCCGAAGTCGGACGCTCAACCGACTGAGCCACTCAGGCGCCCCACTTCCCATTTTTATTTTAATGAAACGTGAAATGTTTTATTCAGTTGATTTTCAGACTTTGATTCAGTATCAGAACCACTGACTGAAACTTTTACTATGAAATGATAGCATGGTGGAACAATTAAGAATATTATCTTTTGTCGGTACATCTAGTCTTTTCTTAGAGAATGTGTGTGTAAGAGAGTTAAAAAAATAAGAAATCAGAAACCCTTTTGAGTTTTAAGGAAAAAATGCAAATCTGTTGAAATCAGAAAAAATGTAGATAATACAGCATTGGTTTTTATACCCTGTTATTTTAATGTCATGTATAACATAGGCAGTCCATTAACACTATTATCTTTTTTTTTCCCCTTTGGCAACTCTTTCCAACTGTTTCTGCTTTAAAAATGATTATGTATTTTTTGAGTGCTAATGTAAAGTCATAATGTCATATTCCTAATTATAAAAGACATCCAGATGGCCAACAGATACATGAAAAGGTGCTCAACATCACTGATCATTTGGGAAATACAAATCAAAACTACAGTGAGATATCATCCACACCTGTCAAAATGGCTAAAATCAACACAAGAAACAACAGGTGTTGATGAGGATGTGGAGAAAGGGGAACCCTCTTGCGCTGCTGATGGGAATGCAAACTGGTGCAGCTACTCTGAAAAACAGTATGGAGGTTCCACAAAAAGTTAAAAATAGGGGAGTGCCTGGGTGGCTCAGTGGGTTGAGCATCTGACTCTTGATTTGGGCTCAGGTCATGGTCCCAGGGTCGTGGGATCAAGCTCGCATCAGGCTCCATGCTGAGTGTGGTTCTATGTATATTTTAATAGTTATTTCATGTAGAAATATAAAATGTAAAAATAGTAGTTCCACTAGAAAGTAGAACTGACTTAAATTTAATCCATATTGAAGACATTGAAACCATTTCTTAGTGTTATGACAAACCCTGTACTTTTAAAAACTAGGTTTGGAGTCTCAAATTGATTTAGAAAGTCCCTTTAATAGTCTTGATTAGGTATCTATGGAAACAACCTTATAATAACACTCAAAATACATGATCATTCTTAAAGCAGAAACAATTGAAAAGAGTTGACAAAGAAAAAAAGGATAATAGTGTTAATGGATTGCCTACACTGAACAAAAATTGAAAATTGATTTAAACATCAGAAGTCATTTTAAATTGGATCAACCATACTGTAAATGCTGTGAGGTTATTATACTGTATATTGGAAGGTTTAATAATAAATAAAGCAATGGTTTGGAAAATTGATGTCCTTACCTAAGGAAATAATTGATGTAATCATTTACAATTGAAATCCTATGCTTGTATAGGATTTTATACTGTTCATACTGCTTCCTGTAAGATCACTTCATCCTCACAAAATCCCTATAAAATAGAAAACTGCAGTAATAAAATTTGAGCAACTTTTAAGAGGATAGTAACTACCTGTTGTTGAGTGAAAACTGAGACTAAACCCGTGTCTTCGTAACTTTTAACATGTTCATTATAGTATTTGCCATTTTTAAAATTTGTGTATTTCTGGACTTTGCTGAAGATTTAACACATAGAAAATGTTTATCAAGTTAGAGATTTGGAAAATACATGTGCATTTGTTTAAAAAAGATGATTTGCCAAAGTTAAAGGATTTTATCCTGAAATGGTTCACAGAATTGTGCTGTATATGCATAGCTTAAATTACTGAAAACTTGATATAAACCTTTCCTGCTAAGAGTTTGCTCCTTGGATGAACAGCATGTACATCTCTGGGAGCATGTTAGAAATGCAGAATCTCAGAGTCTACCTAGACCTATTAAATCAGAATCTGCATTCAATTGAGATCCTACATTAAAATTTGAGGACTAGACTGAAATATATTAAAAATATATATTATATCTGTGATAGTTTAAGAAGAGACATAGAGACATAATAGGTATGTTCCAGTCTACCCTGTGTAGATTATCTTACATCTCAGCTGAAATTAATAGCACACAAGTGTGTGTGTGCGCGCGCACACGTGTGTGTGTGTGTGTGTGTGTGTGTGTGTGTGTTCATTAGTTACATTAAATTACTGCTCCTGATGTGGTCTAATCCAAACTCTCCAATTCTTCTAATCAGTCTTTTTATATTAGTGGCTTTTGCTTCCGTTTAAACTGGGGAGATATAAGCACTAGCCAAGTGTGTTCCTTGAACAGGTTGGTTAGAATTTCAAGCAATGGTCACTGATAAAACCCCTGTGTTTAGCTAGCCTACCTTATCCTGCTTGATTGAATCCATTCTGCTGAGACAGTGTCAAATTAATACAGCTACTAGCATGTTTATGATAGCCCATAAAATCTCCCACCACTACATGTCGTGCTAAATGTTAAGAATTACAAAAAAAAAAAAAATTGTGGTAGAGGTGGAGACTTGTGGAGTTCAAAGAAGCCTCAGCACTAAAAAAATAAGTTTTCAAAACACATTATAAATTAACTGTCTTTCACTACAGTTAGACTGGTACTAATAATATTTTAAATAATAAATTTGATGGGAAAATAGCAATGTGGAATTTAAAATATGTAATCAGGGTTATTTTATTCTAAACACCTTTTTGCCAAAAACATCCAGTTAATCAAAAAACTAGGTAGATTTTTATGCAAAGAAACAAAACCCAACTGTAAAACCAAAAATTATATATTTTGTTACAACTTTAAATTTTGTATTATAATCTTAAATTTTAAGTTATAGGTGTGTGATATGATTATATTACATATGATTTATCATAAAATATATGATTTTAAATATATATTATAGAACTTTTCTGATTAAAAAACAACCTTCTAAATTTCATGTAAATATAACTGACAACTTTCTCACTGGTTTAGTTCACATAGACGCAATCATAAAAACAAAACTAAAACTAAAAATAATGGAAATTGTTTTGTTAAAATAACAGTAATTGTTTTCAATAGCGTATGATTAGGAGCTTACAAAAAAATAGTAGCTAATATAAAATTTGAATTGTTATTTCTTAAGGGATAAGATCTTGTAGATTAAACCGGGTGTGTAGTAAGAATTGTTTTTTCGAATTCTGATTACTTTGAAATATACTATAAATTATCTTCTTTTCTGCCTTGAATTCCTTTCCCATATAATTAGACATTTTCAAGAATCAAAACTATCATTGTCTCTTAAGAACAAAAGCCATAGAAACTGCTAATTATATAACAGTTGAACATGTTTTTCTTCTTTGAATTCAGAGATCCTGAATTTCTGGCGTTTTTTTGAGAACAGTTTCTGACCAGTGGATGATAGAGATGTGAAGGTCTGCTAGTGTTGGAAACAGGATAATTAGTTTCTGTCTATAATAGCATTCATGTTATTAAAAAGTTGTGAAGGTCTGTGTCAAATAAAAATTGACCTAAATCTTCCTTGGTCCCTAAATCATTATTTTATTTCAAGAATGAGGCCACATTCTTATAGAATTTTTTTTCCCTAAACCCCATGGGCCTAATCAGAGGCAACTTCCCGCAAAAGTCCCCTTGTCAATGCATTTCTTGAATGAGGGCTTGAATTATTACCATGTCCCAGGAAATGGGCAGGATATCAAAAAGGACATTTTCCGTTTCACTTATAAAATGAACTTTTTATTTCAGAGAGTAAAAAAAATGTTTTTGTGAGATCAATTATTAAGAAACATTTTGACAAAGTATTTGTATGATTATATGAAAATTGGCTTTTTTTCTGAATAAAACTATTACTGAATTCAAAAATTCCACTTCTATCATCTGTAGCTTCTGAGGTACTTTTCAGGGAAAAAAAGCAGAATTTGAGTATACACTGAAAGATAAAGGTAATTTACTAGAAAACATTAAATTGGGTATTATAGATTTGTGGGATTTTATGTATTGCTTAGAGGTTTTGTTTCTTTTGGACCTAAATTTCAATGTGTCAGTTGAATCATGTATAAAATATGTGGGTGGGAAAGTATAAAACCTTTAAAATGTCTCAGAACATAGACAAAGATATTCAAGTCATTCAAGTCATATTCCACCTATAGTGTTGCTAATAGCAATATTGAACAAAAAGGAAAACTATGAATAAATACAGTTATGAGTGTCCAAATAAATGCAAGAAATCAATTCTAGTATTATAAGGATGATTTAATAATAGGAAATTTCTTAAGTCATTACCTTAATTTTTTTAAGTTTATTTATTTATTTTGAGATAGAGAGGGAATAGCTAGGAAGTGTCAGAGAGAGAGAGCATCTCAAGTAGACTCCATGCTGTTGTCAGTGTGGAGCCTGACAAGGGACTCAATCCCACAACTGTGAGATCATGACCTGAACCAAAATCAAGAGGTGGACACTTAAGCAACTAAGCCACCCAGGTGCCCCCACCTTAATATTTTAATAATAAAATATATGCCTTATCTTGTTTAATGTTGAAAAATAAGGTAAATCAAATGACTTTTTCTGATGAATTAAAATATATTAGCTAGGAGTAAAAGAAAATGTTCTTAAAATAATAAATAAGAAAGGGTTGGACCCCAATTAAAGTTCTTAATGCAGAGAAACACTGTTAATTTAGATACTATGTTATTATAATAATTTTTTAATAATAGACTTTATTTTTAGAGCAGTTTTAGTTAGGTTCACAGGAAAATTGAGTGGGAGGTACAGAGATTCCCATTTAACCCTACTTCCACACATGCACAGCCTCCGTTGATATCCACCTTCCCCTACCAGAGTGGTACATATGTTAACACTTGGTAAACCTACACTGACACATCATTATCACCCAAAGTCTACGGTTTCCATTAGGTTCACTCTGGGTATTATACATTCTGTGGATTTGGAGAAATAAGTAATGACATGCATCCATCCTCATAGTACCATACAGAGCAGTTTCACTGACTTGAAAAGCCTCTGTACTCAACCTGTTTGTTCTCTCTATTCCCTACGTCCTGGCAGCCACTGATCTTACTGTCCTCACAGATTTGTTCCTTCCAAAATGTCAAGGTGTTGGAGCCATACACTATGCAGCATTCTCAGGTTTGCTTCCTTCCTTGCTAATATGCATTGAAGTTTCCTCTGTGTCTCGAAATGGTTTTACACCTTATTTCTCTGTAACTTTGAATAATATTACATTGTCTGAAGGCAGCAGAGTTTATCCACTCGTCTACTGAAGCATATCTTGGTGACTACCAATTGTTTCGGCAACTTTGAATACAGCTGCTGTAAACTACTAAATGGAGGTTTTAGGGTTGGTGTAACTTTTCAGCTCCTTTATGTAAATATGAAAGAGCAAGATTGCTAGGCCATATGGTAATAGTGTGCTCAGTTTTATAAAATAATAGTAATAATAAAATAAAAACTACCAAAGTATCCTCCGAGGTGGCTGTACCATTTGGAATTCCTCCCAGTGACAAACGAGAGATCCTGTTGCTTTACATCCTTGTCAGCCTTTTGTATTGTCCGCATTCTGAATTTTGGACATTCTAATAGGGACATACTGATATCTTGTTGTTTTCATTTATTGTTTCCTGATGATGTGGAGCATCTTTTTCTGTGCTTATTTACTATCTGCCTATCTCTTTTGGTGAGATGTCTGTTAAGGTCGTTGGTCCATTTTTAAATTGAGTTGTTGGTTTTCTTAGTATTGAGTTTTAAGAGTCCTTTATGTATTCTGTATAACAGTCCTTTATGAGATAGGTCTTTTGCAAATATTTTTTTCATAGGCTGAGACTGTTCTCATCCTGTCTGTAATTGTTTTTTGAAAGTGTATTTATTTCTGTAAAATGCATCTTAAATGTTTATGGTTTATTTCATTTTAAATGTTACCAATGAGTGAGATATGACTGGATTGGAGAAAGAGCTGAAAGGAGATACTACTATGTTTTTCTTCTTTCTCAGAGAGATTTATATCATGCCTGTACTGTATCACTTTAGTGTGGTGATATTTTTTAGTTTCTTGCTTGAGCACTGAAATTTAAAAAAAATAAATCATATACACATAAATGTACTTGTTTCATCTCATTTAATAAAGCAGAGTAAGCACACTGTCTAAAAAATTTGATGAACTTTCTGGCAAAGAGAAGAGAAACGTGCTCTAATTTAGAATGAGGTGAGTCAGGAATACCATTTCTTGAACAGCTACCAATTTTCTCTAAGAAAGTTTTAGTGTGAAGTCATTATTAAGTAAGATCATATAAATTACTTGCTATCATGGAGCAATGACTTCTCTAAATAGAAAGTTCTCTTTTCTTTGGATGTAGAAAATGAAAGTTTGCTGCCTGGATTTTCTTCAACTGAGTTCAAAACTTATTTTTAATTCGTAATATATGCAAAATATTGTAATTGCTTTATGAACATGGACTCCATTGATAACATGTTTTTGTTTTTAGATAAGAGAGTTTATTAATGCATATTCCATTTAATCTCCCTTCATGCTGATAGCTCCTGTAATTTAAAAATATTTAAGGATAATTGTCTTTTTTCCACACCTTTTCACTTTCATAGAAATGTATTAGGAAAAATATCTGGAGGTGCTTTGGTTGCTCAGTTAGTTAAGCGTCCGACTTCAGCTCAGGTCATGATCTTGCAGTTCGTGGGTTCAGGCCCAGCATCAGGCGGTATGCTGACAGCTAGGAGTCTGGAGCCTTCTTTGGATTCTGTTTCTCCCTCTCTCTCTTCCCTTTCCTTGCTCTTCTCTCTCTCCCTCAAAATAAATAAACATTCAAGAAAAAGAAAAAAATCTGCATTAATTCTGTCTTTAAATGTAGTGAAAATTCATATCCAAATTATTACCTGCAAGAACATGTATGTGCAAGAACATGTATTGTGTGTGTGTGTTTGTGTGTGTGTGTTTGTGTGCATAGCCATTATGAGGTAATAAAAGAAATTTCTGGAGTTTATTTCCTCCTTGAAAATCTGACCTTCTCAAATAACAAGTGATCTGATCTAATCATACAGTAATTTATAGTTAACATAATTTAAAAACATAATAAATGTAAATGTTCAAAGGATATTTTATGATGATGGATGAGTACATTCATAGTATGAATTTATTTATTTAGGATCTAATAAAAGAAAGCATCTCTAAATATTGCAACTTCCTGTCATTAAAAGGGACTTAGTAGTCAAAAATTATAGAAATGCCTAAAAACATTATAGTTGAGGTAACTAGATTATATCTTAGAGACATCAAAATATTTCTAAGCCATATTTACCATGATAAAACATAGACCTCTAAATCATTGTATAATTTGTACTTGTAAATAACAGAACACCATATGCAACTCCCAAAATCTGCAGTGGAAAAAGTCACTATAATATATAGTGAATAAGGTAGATGATTATATCCTTTAAACATTGAAATATTAATTACTCCTTTTATAACCAACTAATCAATAAGAATACCAGATACTTATAAAATAACAGGGTAGAAACATGACCATATTTTGGTTAAATAATAAGAAAATAGTCATATGGACTTGTGATATATCCATTATGAATGGATATTTATCCATAAGTAAATTTAGATTCATATTTAATCACTTTTTAAACCTACTTTGTACTCAGTGCTATGTTCCTATAATTTGAGAAATTCACCAAATCAGGAAATAATTGTAGGATATACATCATAGATAAACTTACACACATTGAAGTACACTAATCTTTAGTGTACTATTCAGTGACACTTTGAGAAATGATAAATGTCTATAACCCAAAAACATTTGGGAACACTCCAAAAGTTTTCTCATGTACTTTCCCAGTGAGTCCCATACCTTTGCCCCCAGAAAAACCACTGTTGTGAATCTTCCACAGCAGATTATTTTTAACCAGAATAAAGTAGAATAGAAACTCTTCTAAGTGAAAGTATACAGTATGCACTCTTTTATTGTAATGTTTTTAAAATCCGTTCATGTCCCTATGTGGATCAGTATTTGTTTTCTTAGTGATAGACACCTGGACTTAATGAAGCTACTATAGACATTCTTGTTTAAGTTTTGTTGTGGATATATGCCTTCATTTCTCTCTTAATTGAGGGAAATTTTGATTTATTTTATGATTTTATAAAATTAGATATATTTTAATAACTTTATAATTTATTTGTAATTAATTTAATTTAATTAATAATTTAATTATAACTAGGAATGAAATGAAATGGTTAAATGGTATATAGCCATTTTACAGATCATTTTAAACTCTCATCAAAAACTGTAGAAAGGAGGATTTTAAACAATAGATTGGTGTAAACAGATTGAATATTGGTGAACTCACTCTTGGCATTATGTGAAAGAAACAATTGTTAGAAAGTAAGACTAATAACAAGAAACTCAAAACTATTTTAAAGGGTGGAAATAAATTAAAGATGTAAATTAAGATATGAAGGATAAAGATAGATATTACAGAAATTTAAAAGAGAGATGGAAATAAAACTTGATGATTGATAAATGCTAATGTAGGGGAAGAAGTCAGGACTAACCCCAGGCTTCTAGATTGAGTGACTCTAACAAATAAGGTACCATTGAGGAAGATTAAGTTCCAAGAGGAGAAAATGTGGCAATGTTGAAGATAGTTATTTTGAAGAGCTAAATAAGCGATGCTATATAAAGTTGATCAAAAGTCAGCCAAAAAGTGTTGTTCAGGCACAAGAGAATATCTATGATTTGAGGAGTCAAATTGATTAATAAGATAACGAAAAAATTATGGGAAAGGGTAAGAGACAGCCACCGACTGGTATATTTTTCAATATTTTTTTTTTACTTTTTTAATGTTATTTCATTTAATAGCCAAAATAATGTTTAGTGATCTCATAATGGTTATACACAACCCTATATTCTTATTTATACTTACTGTAATTGAAAACAGTCATCATTTAACTCTTGCAAAGATGATGAGTATACATCATGATCTAAACTAATTTGTTGACACACAATACAGTGAAACACCAGTAAATACCACAGCACAAGCTTTGCGTAGTTTCAAGTATAGCTCTTCAGGCCCCAGCATTGAGAGTATAACTTTCTTTTGTTTAAAACCATATGTCTTTATCTAAGTCAGTATAGACAAGAATGTCACTGCTGCTCTTGTTAGTTTCTGGCTGATTTTGATCTTCTCTTTCATTATGGCCAATGAGAAAAAGGGAATTCTTGATTTACTCTTTGTTTCTTCCCTGTAGCTTCCGCTCCTATTTTTTTTTAAGTGACTTGTTCTTTGTTGACTTCAATGATACGCTTTTTTCTGGTGAACAGCACATGGCTAAACAGTGAAGGAAAGGTGGCCAACCTTGGGGTAACAATAAGGACCGTTCCTATTTTACAGTGGCATGTTGTTCTGCTTGTATGTGTCTTAACTCTCTGAAGTCACTGGTCTTTCTGACAGCTCTGTATTCTTACCTTATGATGAAAACTTGAGACACAGATGTATCAAATAGTTTTCTTACAGTCAGAGAGTGAGTAGTAGAGCTAAGTTCAATATTGACAGCGCTTTCACTGCTATACAGTTTCAGAGCCATCTTCCATTTGAAGGCAGGTTACAAACTTCAGGACAGTTATATAAGTAGAATAGTGTTCAGCTGAATTCAAGTTAGTATCTTAAAGTGTAATACACTACCCCATGAGGGGATTTGAAGATGAATGACAAAATCCTGTCTAAAAAGAACCTACTGAAGAAAATGGTGTATCACTCTAAGGAATAATCTAGAGCAGGTGGGAAGGTGTAACTACTGTAATTGAAATTTAAACAAGAAATTATGGAAGCCCAGAAGACAAATTTCCACCTGAAAAAATTAAATAAAGTATTTTTGGAAGGTATTTGAAAAAAGTCTTGAAAAATCGGCATGATTCCTCATGAAGAATTCGTGTAAGTGAAGTCATTTAATAATGAAAGTTCTGGATTGGCACGCCTGGGTGGCTCAGTCAGTTAAGTGTCTGATTCTTGATTTCTGCTCAGGTTGTAATCTCTGCTTCTTATGTTTGAGCCCCATGTCAGGAATTGGAATTCTCTCTCTCTCTCTCTCTCTCTCTCTCTCTTTTAAGTTTATTGATTTATTTTTGAGAGAGAGAGAAAGAGTATAAGTGGGTGAGGGGCAGAGACAGCAGGAGACAAAGTTAGTAGCAGGCTTCAAGTTCTGAGCTGTCAGCACTGTGCCTGATGCAAGGCTCCAACCCACAAACCATGAGATCATGACCTGACCCAAAGTCAGACGCCCACCAACTGAACCACCCAGATGCCTCCCCTTTCTGCCCTTCCCCTGCTTGTGTTCTCTCTGTCTCTCAAAAATAAATCAATAAACTTAAAAAAAAAAAAAAAAAAGAAACAAATGTTCTGGAAATCCAGAGTAGTGAGATAGAAAGGTACAGGGGACAATGCAGTGAGGGTGCAGGAGGAGCCTAGAATTATATATGGGGGATAGGTTGCAAAGACCTTGAATGCCTTTTAAAGGATTCTGAATTTAATTGTTTAGTTAATGGGAAATCATCAATAAAATTGAGCAGGTGAAGTGTTGATTGAAAAGAATGATTTGAAGCAGAGGGTCTGTTAAGAAGAAAGAGCAACACTTTAGGGGGGAGATGAGAGAGCTTAAATTAAGACAAAAGAAGTAAGGGAAAAATACACTCAAAACTGGTTGAGTGACTTACTCTTGATTTCACCACAGGTCATGATCCCATGGTTGAGGGGTTGAGCTCTGTGCCAGGCTCTACGCTAAATGTGGAGTCTGCTTAAGATTCTCTTACCCTTGGGGCATCTATCTGGGTGGCTCAGTCAGTTAAGCATATGGCTTCAGCACAAGTCATGATCTTGTTGTTCATGGGTTCAAGCCCCTCATTGGGCTCTATGTTGACAGCTCAGAGCCTGGAACCTGCTTCAGATTCTGTGTCTCCTTCTCTCTCTGTCCTCCCCTTGCTCATCCTCTGTCTCTTTCTGTCTCTCAACCATAAATAAATGTTTAAAAGAAATTAAAAAGATTCTCTCTCCCTCTGCCCATCTACCCACTCTGTCTCTCTCTCTGTATCCCTAAAATAAAATTTAAAAAAGAAAAGAAATGCCAACATAGTAAACAAAGGAGATGAAGCTGAAAAGATGAAAAATATATTCTCCTTGCAGGACTGAATAAGGGAAACTGTAAATTAATTAACTTGGTTCAGTATACAGACTAGAGGTACCAGGCTCCACAGTGCTGATTGTGATCACTTCATGGGTTTCTTCTGCTAGGTCCAGTCTCCTAAATTATTTCTACTTCGTCTTCATTAATTTGGTTTCAGTTAAGAAAAATTGTGGAGTTTGTTTGGGTATGACCATTTAGTTTAACTAGCCTTATTTTATAGTGGTAAAGAGCACACTTTTCCACCAATTTTTATTGATATTAAAATGCTGATCTCTGTATTCAAATAGGAAAATAACTAACTCGTGTATAGATATAATCAGCTTAGAGACATACTACAAAATACACAGGTGTAAATGCTTGTGGCCACATGATGCACTAGGAAGAACTTAGATCTTGTTCATGCCCTGCCTTTCCCAGTTACTAGTACGTATGCACTTTGGGCAGTTGCTGAGTCTTAATGCCAGGGTTTCTTTCTGAGATGGGTGTGGATCAGAGTAATGTATAAAAAGCACAAAGAAAGGCACAGTGATTAGTATTCATATTTTCCCTTACCCATGCTCATCTTCTATCCTCATCAGCCCTTCTCTCCATCTTCACGTGACTCATCTTGAACCTTTCTTCGAGTTAAACTCCCCCCAGGGCTGTTCAGAGTTTCCCAGCCAGCTAAGCATCAAAGTTTTTCCAGGCCTGTTCCTTGGCAGCTAGAGGTTTTTCTATTCCACAGCCAAAAATGATATATCCATTCTGCTTAGGTTGTTAGTGAAGAATGTGAGATGACCTTAGGCTGCATTCCCTGCATTCCCGATGTGCTGGAAGTTCCCATTCACAGTCTTTTGATTCTTTGGGGCTTTTTTCCTCCTTTATGTTGCAGCAAAGCTGAAGTGGGAAGAAACCAGTCACTGTGACTGCCACCTGGCTGTGTTGGCTGTCATCTGGTGATGATTTTTCCCCATCAGCATTTGCCCTGCTAGTTAGCTTGTAAGTATTTTGAAGCCTGAAGCTGTGACTTTGGAAATATTTTTTAAATTGTAAAGATACAGTTTTAAAGTTTACATAATTTCCAGTTTGTCTTTGTTCTTCTCAGTGGTCTTTAACAGGTTTATAGCTTGTTTATCAGGTGACTTCTGATTCAGCTTGCTTTCATTAGCAATCTAAGTTTTTGTTACCATTAGCTTTTTTTTTTTAATGTTTATTTACTTTTGAGAGAGAGAGCACAGCATGGGAGGGACAGAAAGAGACAGAGAGAGGGAGGGAGGGAGGGAGGGAGAGAAGGAGGGAGACACCGATTCTGAAGCAAGCTCCAGGCTCTGAGACGTTAGCCCACAGCCCCACCGCAAGGCATGAACCCACAAACCCTGAGATAGTGACCTGGGCCACCCAGGCGCCCCACCATTAGCTTTTAAACATGCATTTTTATAGGACATTTCACAAAGTTTTATAAATGGTGTTATAAAACAATAACAGCTAGCAATATAGAAGGCCTATGATATGCTAATGTAGGTAGGTAGGTAGGTAGGTAGGTAGCAAGAATGTAGGTAGCACGTAAGAGACAGGTGCTTTTTAACAGATAAGGAAACTGAGGCTAGTTGACATTAATTAATGTTTTGAAAGTACAAATCTAATGAGTGGGAGAAGCCGGGCTCCTACCCAGTTTTCTTTTTTGACCCCTGTCACAGAATAGTTTTTATATATGAAGTAAAGGGAGATTTTGTTTCTTCTTATGTTGGTAATTAAAGGTATGTATTTAGCAAGGATTTTCTTTCATGAATAGTCAGAGTGTCAGTGGAACTACCTTTCAAGGATGAAGAAAATATGAGTGTGTATGTATATTTTGTGAAATATGTAAATTTTTAAGTCTTCCTTTTCCTCTCATCGATGGTGTCACAGTTGATTCGGAGAGAGAGAGAGCGGTAATATGGGTTGTCTTCCTACGGTGGGTGTATGCTCCTGTTCTGCTCTGGAGCTTCCTATCATGCTTTACCAGAAGACTGACTATATCATGGTGTGAAACTAGTCCTTGGGGCACCTGCATGAGAAAGCTTGTAGTCATTTATTCTGTCTTCCATCCAAATGAACTATATGTAATTTATGTTCTAAAAAGCCTATATATGTTATAACTTTTAGATTTATAGAAAACCCAAAATCTTAATTAGTCAGTCCATTAATTTAATTCCTTTTTAAAAATATATATATTTCTACAATTTTAGTTGTGTGTTCTTGTTCTTTGGTGGGTTATTGGTGGAGAGGATAGGTCCAGCCAAAGGCTGGTCAAAATGTTTCTCTACTAGAGATTTAGATTGATCCTAATGCTGAGAGCAGCAAAATGTGTTCATTATTTAAATAAGCTCAAGCTGCCAAATGAATCATAAAGGCAGCCGGTGTCCTGTGCCAAGGTGTCATTTTCATTAAGTGTGAGATTGCACCTGAAGGACAGTTTAATTTGCAGCTGCTAAAAATATTTCGACAGAGTGATACTGTTACAAGTGGCAGGTGGTGCCCAAACGTGAATTTTGCAAGAAATGCCATCTGTGGGATGAGGTGTGGAAGAATGTCATGGGGGTGGTAAAGGAGATAAAGGGGGAAAGAAAAGAGAGGTGTATTTACTCAGCATTTATTGCTATTATCGTGACTAAAGATTCCATGCTTCACATGATAGCATTGTCCCAAGATTACTAAATATGATTATTTGTTCAGCTTCTACCATGTGCACAGGACATCACAAAAGTACCACAGTACCTGTAAAGACAAAGTTTCTTCCCCAAAGGCATACCATTTGAACTCTCCAGATGAGAGAATCCTTTCCAACTCTATTTACCTTTCATAGTGTTTACATTGCAGCTCTGTGCTGGCAAGACTAATGCACTTTGATCCTGCTTAAATGGATTTTACCACTTTCTTTTGATGTTCAGCTTTTAATACACATCCACACTGATTTCCCGCTTCATATTGTATGAAATATTTTCATTTGTATAAGCTCAAAGATTTTGTTAAATCATGGTCAGTTGGGATTCTGTGAACGTTACATTGTAGAGAACGTTGCAATGTGGAAAAGTATCTAGGGACATTGTAATTGTTGACATTATTAAAAGATCTGTATATGTGTGTCTGTTAGTTCAATGAACTTGGCCACATTGAAATCAGAAATTTATATCTGGAGACTAGAAATAGACATCCTCTACTTTAATGGGTTACAGAGCACAAATTTAAAAAGCAAAACTAACTAGTGGATTTCAGTTTTTTCATTTGTTTGCCATGCGATGGTAGTAACTGGAACTAGAAAAGCTTCCTTTGTGAATACCATGAACTTTCTTTGGTTATCAAGGAGAAGTAATAAAGTAGGTCAATATGAATGAATTTGGGTAAAAGTTTTCCACGGGGAATTTTTGATGACAAGGAAAGTTATTGAATTGCTTGTAGTTTTTCAGGATAGTGGTAATCTCTGACCTCCAACATATGCATTGTTTTTAGCTTCATAAAGTAGAGAGACATGTTTTCTGTTATTTTAATCCTATTGATAGAATCTAATTTTTAAAAATTACAAACAGATCATTAATTTTACTTTATTAATTATCTAACACAAAAGGATATGATCAAAAAAAGAATTTTTTTCCATATTAAAATAACATTCATGAAACTTTAGGAGAACATTTTGAAAACTCATTATTTTGTGATAACCCCTAGAAATAGTTGCAATTTAAAGAAACATGTCTAAGCATTTCTTTAACTGAGAACCTAAACACTGTCAGGGCTATGATGAGTTCTCTTCATCCAATTAGCTTTAACAAACTGTCAGAAAGCTATAAAATGTGACTCTTGTGAGAAAAAACCCCACCAACTTACATATTTTAGTTCAGGAAATTCATTCACTTATTAATCTATTCACCCAGTTAGGAACCATGTTCTGTTTCAGAAATTATGCTTAGCCTGGAAGAAATAATTGGGAAAAAATGGGGAAATCAGATTATCAGAAAAGAGGGGAAAGAAAACAAGTGATTAAAAGTAGAGTTTTCTGGATTCTAATTGAGAAATATGCACCAGGTGCCAGGGAATAGTTTGTGTGTTAAAAAGGCGATAGACAGCACAAGATGGTTTGGAAAAGGTGAGGCCAGAGGCAGGGAAAACAGATTGAATGTGGCTGCCAGGAGAGAAGAGATAAGAGTCTACATTTTCGTAGTTGCAGTGAAACAAATTCAAGATATGCTTAGGGAAATACTTTGTTATATATAGAAACTGAAGGCAAGAGAGAGGGAGATACAGGACAAATGCCTGTCATAACAAATATGAAAATGAAGATAATAGGAAAAAGGTTAAATGTTACAAAGAGATAAAAGCAAGCTTTCTTTCATGCTATGTGAACTAAATGTGTTTGAAGATAGTAGATAGGGCGTTTTCTTGAATGATAAGCAGATTTACTAAGGGATTAAAGAAGAGGAACAGTGGTCAGTTCTGCTGGAAATGTAAGTCATAGTTTGTGGATGACACTGATTGCCCTGAATTTATTTGGGGTATTAGGGCCACTATAAATAGTGTAATTGACAAGATTTCCCATTTTCCTCTTATACTAGAAAGCTTCCAGCCAAAACCATGGCTCATCTCAAGTATATGTGTTGATGAATGTAGTATCTACTTTTAGAGTTGTTACTGGCTCAGAGTGACATCAGCCTTACTGTCCTTTCTGCATGCCACATCTTGGTTTATGCTACTTTATCATATCTTATGACACCTGGAATCTGGTCTGGAAATTATATGGCATAAACGCATTAGCACTTTTTTCTGTAGCACTGTATGGGTGGCTTAGAAGAAATAGATAATATATGTAGAAGACCAATTAGATGATTCGAAAATATAACTGTAAAGTAAAAAAAAACATGAATTGTGCAAGCAACATTAAGACTAGAAGACAGAGAAAGAGGTGAAATGATAGTGGATAGCAGGAATAAGATTGATAATAAATTTAGGGGGCAAAGCAGAAGTCCTGCAGGAAATGGAAGCAGTTTATGGTAGGGTGTTGATATTGACTTTAGCCAAAGTGGAAGATAGGAGCAGAAAGAGTTTTGGAAGAAAAGTAGATGAGGTGCTTTCTAGTCATGATGAATTAAAATTTAATTGAGATACTTGGGTAGAAAATCTGAGCCAGAAGTGTAAAATGCAGGATTGGATCTAAAAGGAAAATAAAGGCAATATAGTTTGGAAATACCTGACGGTCTAAAAGTGAATCAATTCCCAAAGAAAAAATTCTGAAAATATAACAAAAGTTTAGAATGCTGAAATCGTGGAAGAAGTGTTAGGAGATGCCTTCATTTATAGGTGTGGGAGGAAATAAAAGGTGCTCAAAAAGAAAATTTAGGAAGCATCTATACTTAGGGATTTAGGAAAGGGAAGTCATAAAGGAAGTAGTGAAGGCTCTATACTTAACAGTTAAGGTTCAGAGTCACAGAAGATACATGCCAGAGAAACAATGAAGTACAGGAAGGGCATGAAGATTTTACTGTGCCAGTGACAGCGGACAACTGAAAGAGCACAAGCATCAAAATCTGTCTGTTGATTTGATAGTTTCTGTTGCTTATCAGAAGAACACTCTCTGAGGTGAAACACCAAAAGCTAGGTAGTAACAGAGTTGGGAAATGACTGGTAAATAGGGCAGAGAGTCTGAGTCTGAGTCCTCTCCCACTCTCTCAAAAAGTCCTATGGCTAAATGGGTGCAAGAAATACAGGAGATTCTAGAGTGTAGAGTGTCAGTGGAAATCATTTTGTTTTCTTTTGTAGGATAAAAATATTTTAAAAATAAATATTTGATACAGAATCATTGTAAAAAGAAAGACTAAGAACCAAAGGAAGAATTGACTTCTTCCCTTCATTTTGCAACTCTCCAATTGCTAGATTTCTTCCTGTGTTTCATCACTTTTCTCCTTGTATTAGATTCTGTCTCCTTTTCTCCTTGTTCTCTATACCCCACTGTCAGTTTCAAATAACTTCAACTCCAGCCCCCATTTCTTTACTCAGCTTGTGTATTCCTGGACCTGTGGGTCAAATTCACAAGCATCTCACTTCAAAGATGCACTAAACTGAGCTCATCTGCCTCTCCCCACTCCCATATCTATCCTTCCTCAAGTGTTCCTATCTCAGTAAATAATTCCTTGCCAATCAATTTTAAAGCAGACATTTCCTTAATATTTCCATGATTTTTCTCACTACTCCCTACCTTCAACATCTCATCAGTGAACATAATCTAGCAGTTCTGCTTTCACATAATCCTTGCATATCCCACCTTCTCTTTCATACTGGCCCAAATCAGAAGCACTTCCCACCAGCCTCCAGAGTAGTCTTCCTGCCATCATTCTTGCCTTATTATATGTTTTTTTTTTCTATAACAGTCACAGTGATCTTAAGACAGAAATCTGATAATGTCATTACTAATTTTAAAATACTTGATTGGTTTCCCTCATCTCCATTAGGACAGTGTGTTCCTAAACTACACTTTCGTCTTATTCTGACCTCTGCTTAACTTTCTTGTCATCATCTTCGACCATCTGTCTCTTCATTGACTCCTCTCTGTGTGAACAACATTGTCATTTCTCTTACCTTGCAAGTGTTACTTCTACTTGGGACATTCCTGGTTATTCTTTAGGTCTTGTTATAGGTCATATCTTCTGAGAAAAACTTTCCCTAATTCCTTTAAGTCGAGCTTAATTTTTTCTTCTATTTCCAACTGCATTTTCCCCCAAACTCTTACTTTTGTTCTTTTTGTGTGGTGTAATAATTTTTCTGTTTAATTGTTGGTATTCCCTCACAGATAGAATACATTTCATCATAACATCCCCTAGTTTTCCACGATCCAGAGCAAAGAGTAAATGTCTAGGAAAGATATGATGAATGGAAAATATAGATGGTAAGTGATTGCATGAAGAATAGAGATTACTATTAGAGAAATATTTTGTAGATTATTGGATTGAAAGCAAAGAGATAGAAGCTTAAGACTTACAAATAAGGAGAGATCACTTTTCCACAGAAAGAAAGAAAAGAAAGATTGGGGGAGTGGAGGACGGAAAAAGAGGGAATTCACATTAAATGGTTTTGGTTGTATCAGTATAGCAAATAATTCCATCTTTGAAGGAGTAAAATGAGACATGCTACATTAGTTGATTTGAAGATAATTAGATGATTTTAAAGACTTTCTGTTAATAAATCGATACTAAGCCACCAAAAGTAAATAAAATATGTCCATAGCAACACTAAGATTCTTTTTTTAAGGATAAACAGCCTGAGTTAATAAATAGCACTTCTATTTACTATGATTCTATTATTTTCATCATCCTTGCTTAGATACAGGGGCACAGGAAATAAGTTCTGGGGTTATGTAAGGCAGGTGCAGTAGAGATTCAGGAGGCCAAGAGTTTCTAAGATAGCAGGGAAGACAATTAGAATGATTGATTAGAATGTTTGGATTGAAGAGGGGAACTCACCAGGGAAGAGAGGACTAGATTGAGAGAATAAGAGGAGTAGTAAGGGCCAAATGCAGTAAGGAAGGGCAAGGCAAAATTTGAGCAATTGAAGAAGTAGAGAATGTATCATGACAAAAGGTTTTGACCATAGACAAGATTTTCTAAATTTCATAGTAGAAGAGAATGACTCCTTTTAAATTTTTTGATTTAACTGATTTTTGATTTAACAGTTTAACTGGAGACCTATTTTATTTTGAAGTAGAAATGAATGTTTTTCCAAGTTGAGTGTATCCTAAAGGTCTTAGAGGCAAGCTACATTATACTGACATTGTTTTTCTTTGAGAACCTTTTTTATTATAATAAATTTGTCTCTTCATTTTCTATGTGTGGCTTATACTTGACTATATCTGAAGCTATGTCAGACTGTTACTCACCTACAAAGCCTCTGTGCCTGTAATATCAGATATTGGAGGAGAGATTATTATTGAAGGCTCTTTCAAGAATGAATGGGCTTGATAACTTACTTGAATAATTTCACACTAGAGTCCACATTTGGAAATGATAATTTTCTTGACATATTTTAGAGAGGGAAACATGTTCTTGATAGCACCTTCAGTTGTGCTATCAAGCTAAGAGAGTATCTGTGATATCGTTTGCTTTATTGTCATTTTGTGCTTCTAACATGAGTTTTGCCTGATTATAGCTTTCTGAGAACAAGGGATATATATTATTCATTTTGATTTCTACATAGTGTCTTACATGTATTTGTGAGCAATTACAATAGCTGGATTTAATTACCTGAAATTCTTTAAGTTATACAAGTGTTTCTGTGAACAATTACTCTAATTTGGGAGGTAATATTAGAACAACTTCTCTCCATTACTCTAGTTTAAAGCAGAAGAATGTATGGTTTTTCATTCTAATTCTGTAGCTGGATTATAATGAGATCTCCAAATGTAGTCTGTGATTGAGGCTCCCTTTAACTATTATCATAATGATGATAATATAATTCATTTGTTAGCATTTTGCTAAGTTGCTTCAATGCACTATTCACATTTAAAGTATTTGTTTTTCTATGAACTATTTATGATGGAAAAAGTGAATAGAATACAGTTTGAAATAAACCCAGTGTAAAAATTAGTCATCTGAGATTTGGTAATTAAGAGCCTTACCAAAAAGTCACAAAAAGTGCAAGTGTGACT
This sequence comes from Hyaena hyaena, assembly GCF_003009895.1. Taxonomy (NCBI): domain Eukaryota; kingdom Metazoa; phylum Chordata; class Mammalia; order Carnivora; family Hyaenidae; genus Hyaena; species Hyaena hyaena. The sequence continues at coordinate 143,772 of NW_024081480.1, read as the reverse complement.
GAGCTGAATTGTTTGACATGTAAGTTTGTGTTCTGTGTGTGCACACACAAACACACACACGGAACACTGCATTTCTAGGAGCCCAACTTCATCAGTAGGATAGTAATTCTCTGATTTCTAACATACCAATTCCTACTGTGTCACACTACTTATTCTGCTCACCAATCCTCATGAGACACAAACAAAAAATACAAACATACCCATATATATGAACAGGTAAAAATTCGTGAAGAAAAACAAGTTTTGTAGCAAGTATTAAGATTAAAATAATGTGTTATTTTATGTATCTTATAAAGTTCTGGTGCTGAGTCCAACTTTTAAAAGTTATTTCCCTACTCTTATTCCAGTGGCACACTGAACTTGAAATATGAATAGGTAATAAATTGTACAATTAACATTACTTACAGAGTCTGTATAATTTGCCTGAGAAGGATAGTGGAGTATAGCCCTAAGTGCATGGTCTGAGAGCAAATGTTAAACAAAGGGTACAAGCATAGAATACATGATAATGATGATTATGCACAGGTGTAATGATTAGGACTCAATAACATGGATAAAACTAGTTTCAGGGTTCTGACCTCTTCCCTGATATCTCAAGTATGGTACTGACTGACCTATGTGCGCATATTTCATTGCTGACTTGATAACATAATACACAATGGGAGTAAAAGTAGATTATCGTGAGAATTTAAATACCTCAGCAATGTCCTCAGTGCTTTCAGTAAGATAAATTCAGCTTCTTAGTATATTACATCTTAAAATCAGTGAGGCTGCTACATACTTTTATGTGTCTGTATGAGTCACAACCATATCATCCCAGGTATTTACAAAAGTTTTTTTTTAATGAGGCTCTAAACATTGCTAATATATGTTCTGAGTAATCTAGGCAGTCTCTCCTCCCTGCCCCCCTTTTTTTCTCTCTTTCCCTTCTTACACAAATATTCACTGAATGCCAGCTGTGTTTTAACCTTTAGGATCATAGCACCAAACAAAACATGCCAAGTCCTTGGAACTCATATTCCATTCGGGTGGGGAGAGAAACAGACAATAAACAAATGAAGATTAGAAACAGAGAAAGACTGAGAGATCACAGGTGTTTAATAATGTTAGGAAGAAAAATAATTCATGAAAATTAATAACTTAAAAGTGAGGATTTCAAGTGCTTTAAATTAGGTAGTCAACAGAGATCTCTCTGATAATGCAATATTTGAACAAAGACCTAAGTAAAAGTAGGAATTTAGTGATTCATTATAATACATGAGCTCAGAAAGTACACAGGGAGGAAGATCTGAGGCAGGAATGAGAGTACTTGACTTATTTGAAAACCAGGAAGGGGCTGATATGGGGATGGTATGGCAGGCTAGGAACAAGTTAGGTAAGGAGAATAGGTAGAAGAAAGACTTGTGAGGTAGTAGGGACCGGATCATAAATGACATCCGGTCACAGGGAAGAGTGTATATTTTATTGTGAATAATTTGGAAAGATATATGAGGGGTTAGAGAAGGAAGTGACATGCCACAGGATCACTCTGACTAGCATGGAGAAATAGAACACACTTGATGGTAAGGTAGAAACAGGGAGTCTGCTAGGAATCCATCGCTGGCCATGGTGATATGGGAGAGGCTGGTCATGGAGGATGTGGTAAGAAAAGATGATGGATGTGCTGATAGAATGTTGGCTGTGAGAGAGAGGACTCAAGGGTGGCTCCAGAATACCTAGGTGACTTGAGGACCTGGTAAATAATGTTGCTATTTACTGAGATGGAGAAGAACATGAGCAGATGTGGTGTTTTGTTGTTTTATTTGGATCACATCTCTCTCCTCCCATCCAATCTTTGCTGGACACTAGAACAGACCATTTTGTACTTTGATTTAAAAGTATCTTATGCTTCAAAGGAAGAATAACAATGATGATGGCAATAAGCAATATTTGATAGCATTTCCAATTTGCAAAATATTTTAATATCCTGTAATGCATTTTAACTATGTGGTCACACTGAGGATTTCTACACTGACTTCTAACTTCCCAAAAGAGAAAAAATAAAGATTTTTTTTGAGATATAAGGTGATTTGTAACTTACTTCAAAGTACATAAAGAATAATTTATATGTACTGAAAACTGTGACCTAAGGAAAAATTAGTTCTTGAAATACATCAAATGCAAGAGAAGAGAAAGTGAAAGTGAACTGTAATGAATGGTATTTTATCTGTGAATTAATATATATGCTGTAATTTGTCTCTCAGATCCAAGGTTCATTAGTGCCCACCTCATCCCAGAAAGTGACAACCCTGAAGACGACAAAGTATATTTTTTCTTCCGTGAAAATGCGATAGATGGAGAACACACTGGAAAAGCCACTCATGCTAGAATAGGTCAGATATGCAAGGTGAGGTAAAAAAAAAAAAAAAACACTCAAGGAGGATATCATTGTCTAATCATGGTTTTCTTTTTCTTCTCTTCCTATATGCAAGTATACTGAAAACTATAGCTGCAAATTTTGACTGATCATTATAAATATTTAAATGGTAATGAATGATTGAAAACATACTTGTTAATTGGTAACTCTTCACAGGTAAACAAACAGGTAGAAATTGTGATACATTATTTCACATTTATGTTAAACAGTCTTCCTTTGAAATTTTAAAGAAATACAGTTTTTTAAATATTTATCTTTGAGAGAGAGAGAGAGAGAAAGAGAGAGAGCCCTCCAGTGGAGGAGGGCCAGAGAGAGAGAGGGAGATGCAGAATCCCGAGCAGGCCCTAGGCTCTGAGCTGTCAACACATAGCCCAAGGCAGGGCTTGAACTCTTGAACAGAGAGATCATGACCTGAGCAGAATTCAGATCCTTCACTGACTAAACCACCAAGGTGCCCCAAGAAATACAATTTTTTCACGTTACCTAGGAGAACATATTTTTTGTATTTTCACACATAGCACAGTTTCCTACAGTATGTAAGAGTGAATGGATATTTGCTGTTGGAATTAGCTAAAACATTGATATAAGAGAGAAAAGTGTTAAAGCTTAATTTTATCAATTATAACATCCTATATACATTTTTGGAACACATACATATAGTTTTGAGGCTCTGAACTTTGAACAATTCATTTACTGTGTAGCAAAAAATTGGATATGGTATTACATTATAATATCAGATATATAGAATAAAATTAATGTTTATGGATTAATTAGTATTAGTCTGAAGATATGATAACAGTACCCTTCTTTCCCTCTACAGAGTATAGTGCAGTATATATGCAGTATGAATAAAACTAACTGCTATTATATATTCACGCACCTTTCATCTCAAGAAAATCACAAAGCTAGATTCAATAATTATCTTCAGTGGCCTTTTCTCTTTTTAAGAAAATATGAAATTTTTGAAAATCGCTACTGGGGGGATTGGTCAGCATCTTTTCTACTTCAATCATAATGTAATTATTTATCTCTAGTATATTAAGTTACTGGAAAAATCAAAGGTTTTAACAATGTGGAGACATACAAAAATATGAGCAATATATGAGAATCTGTTCTCCACAAAGTATAAATCACATTTAAAAGCCTTATTTATAGGGTTAAAAACATCTTTATAGTATATAGAATTATATCAACAAAATATAAATCATTGTTATGTTTTTGAAGGAACACATATGTTCCTTCAAATTTATGCACATAAATATTATTTTAAAAGACCCTAAGTTACCAGTAAATACATACGATCATAATAGAACTTATTGCTAAATTTAACTTAAGTTAAAATTTAGTTTCCTTTTCAGTGAGGAGGTATTTTTTAAAAATATTTTCTCTAGAATGAATTTTCTTTATTAAGGTTTATGCAAATATTTTTTCACTCTTCTTTTTGTAAATTAGAAATTGTTGTAGCTGTTTAAGCTTATAAAATATTCGATGCTGATTTGCTTTTCTTTGGAATCTCTGCAGTATGTGTTATAAGGTGTGCATTTATTCTTCCTACAATAAATACTCATTAAGAGCCTATTATGTGTCAGTATGTAGTGTTTTAAGTTATTCCGTGAAAAAAGTTTGAGTGAATAGACTTGCCCTACAATATAATAATAAAGCATAGTTACTTTTATCTGTGGTATAATTGTTTGTATTTTGAAAAAATGAGGAAATTGTATCTCTGTTTCAAGATACAAAGATAAGAGAAATATTTGAAATTATCATTCACATGCACCTTTCCTAAAATCAATGTTGTCTCCTTTCAGAATGACTTTGGGGGTCACAGAAGTCTGGTGAACAAGTGGACAACATTCCTCAAAGCCCGACTTATTTGCTCAGTGCCAGGACCAAATGGCATTGACACTCATTTTGATGAATTGCGTAAGTAGCTGATGATATGGGACAGATATTTATTCGGACTTTGTCATAACCACCAAAGTGCAACTTTTCCTAATTTTGTTTTTAAACAGAGGATGTATTCCTTATGAATTCTAAAGATCCTAAGAATCCAATTGTCTATGGGGTGTTTACAACTTCCAGGTAAACAGCTTTTTACTATCTTACTATCAAAGAAACCTCATGTCCTTTAGGTGCTTTTCAAGTATCCGTAGTTTGGAAAATATATTTTTGAAAGAACATTGGCTTAACCTTTGAGCTGTTGTAGATTCTTAGATGGCTGATATAAGTTATGACCTAAAATAGTTTTTTTAGAAAAATAAATTTTAGCAAAGAATATCATCACTATAAATAGAATGATGAAAAATGTATCATATCCTCAGTATAGCTTTGACTTTAAAATTTGAATGAAATGTAGACTATTCTAAAAAGCTGAAATCTGATCAGACTTTGTAGTGCTATAAATTACAAGTGCAACACTCTTTCCTCTCCTTTCTCTTCCCCTTTTTCCTCCCTCATTCTCTCCCTCCCTCCCTCGCTTCCTCCTTCCCCTTTTCCTCACTCTCCTCCCTTCTCCATTCCCCATCTTCCCAAGGCTCTTGCTGTCAATCGAGCAGTAATTATCTCTTGGCTGTCATATTCAGTATAAAATTTATATTACCTGGAGTTGTTAAATTTAAACAGACATTAATCCATTTCTTCTGCTTTCTCATTACTTAGGTCAGTGGTTCTCAAACAGCCTCTGAGCATCCATGAGAATCAGCCAGTTTCTGAATCATTAAGATTAGAATGGGGCCTAAGTACTTTCTATTCTATTATGAAAATGCTGTTATAAATTCTATAAATATTTACTGAGATTTCCTGTGTGTCAGGTACCATGAAGTATGTAACTGATGTTACAGAAAAGCAGCAGGGCATCTTTCTTCCCTCATGAAGCTTGCGTTCTACCAGACATTGTCTATGTGGAGCAGTTTCCAGTAATAGACTGTTAAAAGCGCATGTTTTTCACTTGATATGATTTATATATAATTTTCTATAGTGAGAGATTGGTTAAAAGATAAGCATTCCATATTTTAAGTGTGCACAACTGTTGTATATCTTTGTATAAATACATCTTTCAGGCTGTATTTATAGAAGTACAATAAAATGGAAAATTGTGGCAGCACATGGCAAACTTCCAGTTTGTTTCAAGTACCTGATTTTTGTCAAGCAAAATGATGGGGATAATTGCTCTAATATTCCACTTTGAGTAGGATGTAACAGCTACTAACTTAAAACAATTTTCTGAGTTAAAAAGAGATTATTTTAAGTGCCTTCACACAAATCAGACTCTGTTGCTTGCTCTAATGCTTTTGGTCATTTGGGAGTTAAAAATAATATAATGTGAAACATCATTTGACATTAACTATTCATTTTCTACAGCAGTTTCAGCTCCACAAATGTTTCAGCTTAAACATTCTTGCTTGCTTAAAAATTCTCTGGTTTCAGTATTCATGCTGGAGGTTTAACATATTACCAAAGTTTATATCTTTATTTCTATTTGATATCAAAATTAAATATTGCTTTTTAAAAGGTCTACATGTTTTCCCACTGACGTTTATGTATATTAATGTGTGCATCTTCATATCATATATTGTCTATATATTATATAAATATGTGTACTATGAGTGTTAATAATGGTTTTATCTGTGTCTTCTATTTTTGAGCAGTCATAATTTGTTCTCGTGTATTGGCAAAATATATATGCATGACTAAAAAATATTGCAACCACTATTTGAGATTGAATCTATGTTCAAGTTTTAATAATTGATATCTAATATTTAAGAACCTAGAACAACTTAACATTTGTCTTGCCATTGTATGAAGATGAAAATCTGTTGTTGTTTTTTTCTGTCTCTCTTTTTTAGTAACATCTTCAAGGGGTCCGCTGTGTGTATGTATAGCATGAGTGATGTGAGAAGGGTGTTCCTTGGTCCATATGCTCACAGGGATGGTCCCAACTATCAGTGGGTGCCTTACCAAGGAAGAGTCCCTTACCCACGACCAGGAACTGTAAGTGGTCTAGGTTTTTAAAATACCAGATGTATAAATTTCTCCTAAAGGTTTAAAAAATGTTGGTACAAACGTATTAACTACAGATAATGTAAAACAAAGGTGACAAGACTATAAACAACAGAAAGCAAGGATATTCTATGATATTGTGGAATTCTACATTTAAAAGCATGTTCTTTAGCAACATTAGTGGTTAAACTCAGAGCTTACCAGTTACTAATAACCATAAAATTTGAGAAATAGAAACTAAACGGATAGACTTATTTATTTTCTTTTCCAAAAGCAGGTTTCATGGAGAACTGAAACAATTGGGATTCATCTCAACTTGTTGCCCCTAATTAGAATGAGAGCTTCAAGGATTGACCATTAAATAGGAGGATGATATGTTTTAAATTGGTATTATTTTCCCATGGGAATGGGACACACCCCTCAAATAGGTAAAGGAAATATACAGGCAAGTCTCATAGAGCAGGGCTGAGATACTTTAACAGACACTGTCTGCTCTCGCTGACCTCTTTTTTCCCTCCAGCAACCCCGGGGCACATTCAGGCCTAAAGAAAATTGGAGAAAAGTCAAAATAAAACCAACTTTGAATCTGCAATTTAAAGTAGGGCAAAAAAAAAAAAAAAAGAAGAAGAAAACATGGTAGGAAGTGAGTGACCTTAGAAGTGGTGTCCTAGTACCTGCACCGATGTGCAGCTCTCATCCTCAGAGTCTTTAAGGAAATGATTTCACGTGATGCAAAAACTTAGATTTGAAGTTTAGCCACTGCTGTAATTTTACTTCAGTTTTGTTTCTTCTGTTAAATTCAAGTAAATTATGTTTTATATATTTTATTAAATATGAGGATTGTAATCTCATATTCTTCTATTTATAAACTTCCTTATGAGCAAATTGAAAAGTTCCAATTTTATAAATATTACTTCTAGCTGATGGTACTTGTGGATAAAATACCTGCAGAGGCTTTTAGAATAATGAACTAATAAGATGAAATATTGACTATATAAAGTCAAATGGGTTTTATAAAAAAGCACAAGATATTTACTCCATTTCTTAATGGCAAACTGCTTTTTCTTGGTTAGTGATGAGTTTAATATCCCTATGGCTCATTAATGCCAGTGTATTCTAAACATAACCTGACTCTAGGTTTCACTTCAGCAGCCTTGGTGGAATTCCTTCAGCATGCTAGATAGTGTACTACTATTTGGAGATACAAGGGTTTTGATCTGAATTTGTACTCCACATATTTGTGATTAAGGATAGCCATTGGAAATTATTGTGTGCCAGACCCTCTTCTAAGAAATTTTTGTTTATATATATTATATTCAGTAGTGCAACTCTTGCTCCCATTTCACAGATGAGGACTCTGAGGCAATGAGAGGAACCAGGATTCAGTTCAGGCAGTTTGATTCTAGAGCTGTGTTCTCACTCATTCACAGAGAGTTGTTAAAACGTGAGATAAAAAGTCAGCAGTATGCATCAGCTGTTAAAGACAGAAGCAGAAAGCATTGCCAAATCTAGGAATTAGGAAGTGGCCAAGCAGAAGGACAAAACTCTAACTCTGTGACTAAAATTCACTTGAATGAGTTCATTAATTCTAAAAAGTGGCAGCTGAGAATAACCATTTTGCAAACACTAGTGGAGAAAAACATACTAAGTGAAACATATTACATTAAATAAGTAGCTTTATAATTTACTTAAAAAGTAATCGCTTAAATCCTTTAACTGTTATATTAATATATTAAGTGTGTGTGTCTATATATACAACATATATATACATGCATATATATTCAGAGATAGATACTCTTCCCATTTCAAAGCAAGTTTATTTATTTCACTTATCATGAATTATTTATGTTCTGTATCAAGGTAATGGCAAAGAACATTGATTTCTCCTAAGCCTCTTGTAAGATCAAAAACTTCTCTTAATTAAAGTTCAGCTCTCAAGCTCTTACATTAAATGGAAAAAATTACTTAGGTATAAGACAAAAAGCCAGAGACTGGAGATGTTGTACTTTGAATGCTTCTATCACATAATTAACTGCAGTGAAAAGACACATGGTGAAATCTGAATTTTTTTCATTTTTGTTTTATTGCCTTATATGGAGTGTTTATAATTCAGAGGTGATGTTATGCCAGTGTACCACAGTGTTTCCTTTCTGGTTCTCTGTAGCCATCATCTGTTCAGCTCGGTCTACTCGAATTGGTCAGTTTCACTGCCATGCAGATCGTTAAATGCTTTTTTAAGTTTATTTATTTATTTTGAGAGAGAGAGGGAGACCATGAACATGGGAGGGGAGGAGAAAGAGCAAGAGGGAGATATTCCAACCAGGCTCCACACTGTCAGCACAGAGCCCTGTGTGCGACTCAAACTCAAGAAACGGGAGATAATGACCAGAGCCAAAACAAGAGTTGGACATTTAACTGACTGAGCCACTCAGACACCTCCAGATTGCTAAACACTTTACATAACACATTTCCTTTTCCTTAAAATTAATTTTTAATGAAAATTTTTAATGAAAAAGGGTACTGTTGATATTTTCTGTGATTATTTTTCAGGATTATGTTAGAGGGGTGACTGGGTGGGTCAGTCACTTAAGCGTCTGACTCTTGATTTCAGCTCAAGTCATGATCTCACGACTTGTGGGTTCAAGTTCTGCATTGGGCTCTGTGGTGACAATGTGGAGCCTGCTTGAGATTGTCTCTCTCCCTTTCTCTCACTCCTCCTCAATGCATGCAAATGCTCCCTCTCTCTCTAAAAATAAACTTACAAAAAAGAAAGAGTAGTTTATGTTGTCTCTTAGCTTATCAAGAATTATAAGTGATTATAAATATAATCATTTAAGCATGATGCCCTGGGGGGATAAATTTACCCAAGAGAGTTATTCTGAGATTCTCTCATCTGATTATTAATTGAATTTAGTTGTAACATATTCCATTTCTCATTTCAAATATTGTCTCATATCAGTAAAATGTATTGTGTTGCCACTGATAGAACGTCAGACTCCTGTACACTGCATTCATTAGCTGCCTTTGTAATTTTAGGTAAGAAATGGAGACATAACTAAATCCCATTGAGACTTTTATGCTTAGGAAATATATACTCTATATTACATCTATTAATTTAAGTAATATTTTTTAGTTTTTCAGTTACTTAACTTTAGAGTAATAATGACATGTTAGATTTAGTTTATGATTATTGAGGTTATAAATTATTATATAATTTATAGTTCTATTCACTATATTTTAATCAAAAGCTCTTCTTCTCTTTATCTTAATAGTGTCCCAGTAAAACGTTTGGTGGGTTTGACTCTACAAAAGACCTTCCTGATGATGTGATAACATTTGCAAGAAGTCATCCTGCTATGTACAATCCAGTGTTTCCTATTAATAACCGGCCAATAATGATCAAAACAGATGTCAATTATCAATTTACACAAATTGTGGTAGATCGAGTGGATGCAGAAGATGGCCAATATGATGTTATGTTTATTGGAACAGGTAATTGTTTTTAATTTTAGCTCTGGATTTCCTTCCAGACCTTTGTTTAACCTACTGAGTATACAAAGAACTGAAGGAAGTTTTGCTAGTCACTGACACATAGAGTTAACCTCTAATACATGACCAAAAAACCTGAACATCTACCATGACAGTGTGTTATTAAAAAGTAATAAGTTGAGGTATATTTAAACAAAATCTCCTTTACAATCAAAGTTGCTTCATGCAATTAGGTAAGGCTAATTATTCAGTAAACACTCAGTGTCTAGAAGTAAATCCTAACTCTTTTCTGTCCATTGACTTTTTAGATGAGGATATATTGCTTAAACCATGCCTAAAACTCCCAAGACATTCGATAATGCTTCTGGGCTATATTGGTGCAAAATTAGCTAACTTTAAAATTATCATAGTGTGCAAATCTTCTAGCAAATCAACTTTGGCAATACAATTTGTTTAGTGTTTTTGCCATACAATGAGAGAAAACAAAACAAAACAAGACTTTCATCAGTGGAAGAACAAAATGGACCTAAAGAATCATCAGGGACATTTTAGGTTCATTTCTACAGAAATTTAACAATATATTTTTACTAACTCCATGGTTAGAAACAAACTTTTTGCACATATATTTTCAGAATGAATCCCATTGTATTATGACATATTTTCCCCCAGTCTCTTTATTAATACTGTTTTGAAAGCACCAGTTACAAACCCGAAACTTGCTATTTAGGGTCAGATTCCAAGGCAATAAATTCCTCATCTCCATTAGCATTGTTAACTGACATAAATCAATGCGAAGCAGAGTGACCGCTCCACTGAAACTTTGTGTAATAGCATGTCTTTTCCCTGGGTGAGGAACAGAGATAAAAAAGCTGAATTAATACAGTGGGATGGCAACTGTGTGGTAACTTTAACTTTAAAGACGTAAAGTTTTGTAATGAAATTGTGAGCTGCATATGTTATTGGGTGGAACAGTGTCAGGTTCTGAGCAAGAGTGCAGTCTGCTTTTATGAGTGAGAGCGTTTACCAAATCAAAGAGTCCCAAAGAGACTCCGAGCTTGATAAAAGTCAGTGAATTCCAAGTATCAACTTCTGGTTATGTAAATCTTTAGAACCTGTAAGATGATAGGGTTTGTCTTCAGTAAATATTAGTTTATCAATTTAATATCAAAGTATAATTAGATCTATCTACAGAGTAGTTTATTCAATAATGTTTTTCTTCACTCTGGCCTAAACTGTTGAGAAGTCCCTCACTCATTGTCGATGAAACAGAAGCTTGCTTCCGGCTATTTGACCATAGAAATCCGATCATGAGTTTTTAATTCATTTTGGACCCAAGCTGTCTTTAAAGGGACCAATTTCATGAGCATGTTGAATGTCTGAAGATGCGGATGGCTATCGGTCAGCACAGACCAGGGTCATCTGTCAGCAAAGTAAATTGATTACAGTAATTTTATCTTTTAACTGAGTTGCACATCATAGTGTATTGATCCTACTTGAGTAATTTGATTCAATTTGTGTGAAATTGTTTGAAATACTACTCAGTAAAACTAGATCTGGAACACAGATAAAGTTCTATTTGGATACTAGAAACCCATCAGAGGCACTGAATAGATTAACCTAATTTACCTTTAATCTTTGGTGTTATGAGTAGTCTAAAATCCTATAAACAGAGAAGTAACCTCTTAACAAAGGGCACTTTTTTTTCACTTTACAAGATATACACTATCAACTTTTCTTTCTTGTTTTTTTTTTTTTTTTCTCACTAGCAACTTTTCTTGTCTCATATAGCACATTACATTGATGCCTGGAAAATGGTTATCAATGGGTTATTCAGTGAATACAGTGAATTATTTTTCTGGTGTAACTTATTCGTTACTGGTATGGTTCTCTTTACAAATAATGAGTCAGTTGAACTTGATTAAAATGAGCCAACTGAGGCTAAAAATAATTGATCAACTGATCAGAATTGGAATGTTGAAGAGTCCATACCGGAAAAAAAAATCTTCTAAACACAATTTAGAGTAAAAGCAACAGCTCTTTTCCTTAAAACAATTTGTCTCTTTTCATAACGAAAATTAGAATAAACAGTGCTTTAAATCTCTATACCATGTATTCAGTTTAATAGTTTTTATGATATATGCTCTGGAATTTAAATTCCTTGAGTACTCTAAAATTGATTATTGAAGACGTTAATCAAACCATTTTGTTAACCAAAGTTGATTAATCAATATTGAGAAACTACCGGAACAGGTAATCCTAGGTGTTCATTTTGAGAAATCAAGTTATTGTCATTCATCACGTAATGGTCATTGAGCTGTCCTTAGGGGCCTGTGAGGACTGCAGGCTTCCAGGTGCCTAGAGGATGAGCAGCAGGCTCAGACCACTCCTGTCGCTTGACAGCATTCCTTGCATTTTCCATCTACATTAAATCTTCACAGGTAGTCCTAGTTTCACAACAGAAGTGGAAAAACCTGCCAAATCAACTGGCATTATTATATTTTTCCAGAGACACCTGACAATAAAGGTTAAAAATTTAAAAAAAAAACATAATTCAACCTAGTTATTACTATATATATAGATATTTTGATAATTTTTCAAGTTCAGGATAACACCATTTTCAAAGCTTCATGTATTTCTAAAAGTTCAGTTATTTTCATTGCACAGCTATGTTCATACTTCATCTAGTTTCATGAAATGCATTTGAATATATATTTTACCAATGCTGTAACAAAAAAATAAAAATAAAAGCAAGACTGAGGTCAAAATGTAATTTCTGGTCAAATACTGTTTCCATTCATTGACATTAACTTTTGTTCAGATCTATTTAAACTGTGTTCTCCCCCTCCACTTTCTTTCAAAGATGTTGGGACCGTTCTTAAAGTAGTTTCAATTCCTAAGGAGACTTGGCATGATTTAGAAGAAGTTCTGCTGGAAGAAATGACAGTTTTTCGGGTGAGTGCTGCTTAATTTCAAGTGTCAACAAGTTCACTTGTATGTCTTTCCCCCAGGACAGCTGCACACTGAACTTGGTATGGACAAGTAGTCTAGCATACCCTTCTAATTAGCTTGTCAATTAGAAAGCCAGACACTAGTCAAAATAAACCTTGAAACTTTCAATGCTAGTTAAATCTAAAAATGTATGGAAATATATTCTTGGCTCATATTTTGTTTTCTCAATAACAAAGTATATGATTTACATTTTATACTATTTATGTAATTTACCTCAATGAATAAACTCATGTTGCTTCCCCCCATCTCTTCTTTCATGCTTTATGATATAAAGAATGATAGGTAACTTCCATGAGTGTATTAAGAGAAAAATACATTCAGAATGACAGGAGAATGAAGATTTCTCATTTTGTCTAGCTTATTCATGAATTGTTTTATAATATTTTCTTAAAGAAATAATTTGTTAGCAAAAAAATGTTTGAGATTTTAAATCACTGGTGTCAAATTTGTTATGGGTTCCTAGTCTACACACTTAAGGAATATATAGATATTTGTTCCTTTGTCCAGAATCATGGATGGCCTGGGTAAATTTATATAGGATTCGGGGTAGAGGCAGTAGAATATGGGTTGAAATGAGAGCCAAGAACTGAAGAGAATAACATACACCATAATGTCTGTTGTTTCTTTCAGATAACTTGCTAATGGGGAGAGTTTAAATCACAGTATACCTTGATATAAATTATTAATGAGCTATGACAGGGAAATAAATGCTCATAAAAGGCATTACTTCAATTTTTAAATAAAAGAATAATGCAAACATTTAAGACACTCATAACTGCAAAATGAACTAGAATTAGAAGACAAAAAATGAGAAAACATTGACTCTGGTCTCACAACTTAAAATGATCTCATTTAGTCTCCAGGTGTCCCACATACTTTAAGTTTTTCAGTTGATTAAATATTTTAATTGTGAGCAAAGACTTACTAAGACTTTTCTTAGCCCCATAGTTCTAGATCATTTTGTTTAACCCAGTAGTGCTCTTGGTCACTATTCAGCAATATTTTGAAGAAAAAGTAGAATATGGCAAGTTCTTAATATACACTCACACAATTAAAATTATGATCAGCACTGAAACAAATAACTGGTAAATCATGACATGGATACCTTGTAATAACAACTAAACGGTGTTCTGGTGGAAGGACTTTAGGCGCTTCAGTCATATCTCCTTAGCATTTTGGGGGAACACTTATATGGTCTCTTTGAGCTTCCCCATCAGCGAAACAGCAGGTGTAATACCTACTTCACAAGGAAGCTAGGAATCTGCCTTTGGCTTAGATCATGATCTCTGGATTTGTGAGTTCAAGACCCTTATTGGTTGAGCTCGAGCCTGCTTCATGTGAACATGAGCATCACTTAGGGTGAGGTCATGCCCTCTTTCAGGTGAGTGTGTGCCTGCTTCGGATGAGCCCACTTCTCTCTTTCTCTCTTTGTTCCTTGTGAGATTCTCTCTTTCTCTCCCCCTGTCTCTGCTCCTCACTCACTTGTGCCGTCTCTCTTTGTCAAACAACAAAACAAAATAAAACAAGTAAGCTAGAAGAATTAAAGACACTTACATAAAGCATGCCGGATAGTGCCAGGTACCATGCTCAGAATTTCATTCATACAATTGAATTGTTTTAGCTTAGCTGCACTGAGAGTAAGCCACATTCCAGTACACTTTGCTATTAATTTTTGGTTTAAGTTTTCAAAATAATAAAAATCATCATAATTCTATTCTGACTTTTAAAGTCTTAAACTTTGGCCTTATTTTGTGTCTCTTATAGAGTAATAATTAATTATACTAATTATAATATAATTGTATATAATATAATATAATTAATTAATTATAATAATATAATAACTCTTGTTCACTAAGTGCCATTTCAGTTTCAGTATTTATATATTGATTCACTAGTCTGTGAATTCAAAAATACAATTATCCAAATGGACTGTGTTAATAATATAGAGTCCATCTAGATTTAGCAAATTGCTAAGGCACTAAGGGGTGAATAAGGAAAGTGTTGTCTTGTGTTCATTGTTGTGTCTCCAGTGCCTAAAATATGTTTTCATCTAGCATCTATTAAAGGAATGAAGGAATCAATATTTTTTAACTTAAATCCAAGTTAGTTAACATATAGTGTAATAATGGTTTCAAGAGTAGAATTTAATGATTCATCACTTATATATAGCACCCAGTGCTCACCCCAACAAGTGCCCTCCTCAATGCCAATCACCCATTTAGCCCATTACCCCACCCAATACCCCTCCAGCAATCCTCAGTTTGCTCTCTGTATTTAAGAGCCTCTAAATGGTTTGCCTCCCTCTCTGTTTTTATCTTAATTTTTCTTCCCTTCCCCTTGTTCATCTGTTTTGTTTCTTAAATTCCACTTATGAATGAAATAATATGATATTTATCTTTCTCTGACTTATTTTGCTTAGCATAATACCTCTAGGTCCATCCATGTTGCAAATGTCAGAATTTCATTCTTTTTGATCACTGAGTAATATTCCGGTAATCAGTATTGTTGAAAAAATGCAATATGAGAAAGTAAAGAGTTAGTGGTCTTCCTCAGGGAGACCATTCTTAAAGTGAGGTGCCCAAATATGTGGAAAAGAAACTGGGAACAGCAACAAGTTATCCTACTGGTTATATCCCATAGTATTCTTTAGTGGAAAGAAAAAAAATGTACCAACTCTATATATTTAGAAATTTATATTACAAGTGAAGTTACAGGAGATATTGAAATATTATGTTAACTTAAAATATGTTTATTATTTCTAGAATCTCTTACTTTTGTATTTGTCATGGTTCCTTTGTGAATTTCCCTTCATTTGTTGTATAGTTTATTCCCCATGTCTCTATGATCTTAAGGCTATATTTCATATCTCAGCTATGCTCTATTTTAAAATTCTAGTTTAAAAGATATTAATTTAAGCTAATCTATTAAATGATTTAACAAAATCTTGACTGGTTGAAAGCCACCAGTGTTGCGAGCACAAATATTTAATATCTACTAGATTTTGTTAATATTTTGTAGTTTCCAGAGAAATACTCAACTGAATTAAACCTGTGATAACTATTGAATGACATTTTTGTGGTTTTTAAGATATCATTGATCAGTCACTGTCACATATAAGTTTGTAATGTTATGCTGGTACACAAGTGATTTTTTGAATTTACGATTTTGTAAAAAGATTCTTTGCAACCTGGGACACATCTCCTTCCATAGATAAATGCTCCAGTTCTCTCCCATATTCTCTGCTATGCATTATTGTCATTATTATTTCTTTGGCACTCAAGTAGACAAAACATATTTGGGCAGAGTTTAGAGAAATATTTACTTTTAACATTCTATTCTATCAGGCAGAGTTCATATATATATTGTGGTCTAGCAATTGGAATATTTCACTGTCAAACTTTGTTTAATTTTGTAGTGGGAGGGAAAAAAAACACAACACATTAAAGCAATTGCTATATACAGTGAAGCAAGCAGAGATATGTTACAGTTTCTTTATTTCTATTTAAGCCTGGCATGTCATTCCATTTAACATAAAATAAAATTTAAAAGTGTTAACCTGAGCATAACAGTATTTTGACAAAGTAAATAGACAAGGAACAAATTTAGACTCATGGTAGTATCTGATACTCTTGGATTTTAATGTCAACCAACAAGTTAATTTTACCAAAATATCATCTCCAGGAGACCATGTTCATTATGTGCTCTTGCTAGGCTGAATAACCAAACGTCATATAAAAGCCTGAATTAAAGCCAGTACTATGTCCTTTGCCATCTTGAGGTCGGTTTTTAGGAAAACACCCTGGCTAATCACAGAACATTCCAGTGGTTTCAATTATATCCAAGATACTTTTTTTTATTGAGGGTGAAATCAAATCCCAATCAGAGTATAGAAAGAAAAATATCCCTCAGTAATAAAAAATTCCATTTTGGAATAAAATTTTAATAGGTAATAAGAGGTGAAATAAAATTGGCATTGGTGTAAGACTCTAGAAATGACTTTAAATTACCATTACATATTCAAAATGTTATTAAAGTACTAAGACCTAAACTTAATTCCGCATATTACTTAGAATCACAAATCTGTATTTGGACCATATTTACTATGTGATTCTGAACAAGTTGATTAAAGTCAAGCAAGCCTCAAGTTCTTAAATTTTTAAAGTTTTTTAAAAATTAAGTTTACTGCCAAGTTAATATTACTAGTAAGATGTTAACAATAGCTATTGTTAACTAATTATACAAATGAAAATCTCTTTTAAAATTCTTGAAAAGCCCACATCTATAACATTTAAAAATATTCAAAGTTGTCAACCAAGATATATGCTGATTTTCACTTACTCAGTGTGGGATCTTCTTTCCTGTCCAAGGAAGGATTTACTTTTTGACAAAGGAGTGTTAAATCAAGGGACAGTGCATTTAGTACAAGGGGTTTTATTTATAGTCTTATTGACTGCAAAGGATTTCAAGGCAGTTACATTGATAGTGCATGCATTTTAAACTCAATTTATGCAATATTCCATGAACAGCTGAGCTAACAAATGAAATTTTCATTCAAATGTAAAACATAATTGATGCTTTCCAAAACCTCATCTATTAACTCATTCTAAAGGAGTGTTTGCATGCTTAGCATCCAGGGAGTCATGTCAGATTCTCCTGGGATCAGCAGGTTGAAAAGCTCTGCAAGTGCGAAAGTTTAATAAGGACTGGATTAAAATATCTGCAAAAAAAAAAAAAAAAATACAGTAAATTAGAGTCATAGAAAATCTTGAAAAGATGCTAAGTTTTTAATTTCATTTTTACTTGAACACCAATTAACTTTGCAATTGAGACCAGTTTCATGAAAAAATGCTTATGAGGCTACATCTGTTTTAAATGGAAGTCATATTCACCACCAGCTCTTTCTCAGAAAAAGAAATATAACTTATTTAAATGGATGTCATCTTAATATATTCTCTATTAAAACTCAACTGCATACAGCAAATAACACATTCTATTCCAAACTGTTATTAATTTCTTGGTCTAAAAACTAAATAAAGTTCTTTTAATTAAGGAATTCTCGGATCTTAATTTAAGAATGTTGAAATTATAATATGGTACAATGGAGTTTGGTTGTGTATTGGTGTTTGTTTTGTTTTACAGTTTATGTATGAAATAATAATTTTCATCTACTTCATAGACATTTAATTTTTTGAATTGTCAGTGATCATGAAATGTATAAATATTAATCAGCTTCACTGTTACATAGTTGCACTTAGATTTTAAAAGAAACTAGACATAGCAAACTTTCACTTCAATTATACTAGCATTGATTCTCTATCCAAAAAGCACTTTCCTTACACATTGGCTATAAAACTTATTTCATGAAAGTCTATATGAAGTTAGCTGCTTACATAACTACATAACCATTTCTCATGTGAAGCTGTCGGAATGGAAAAAGCTGCTGTGGAAAATTTTTCTAACTCCTTCAAACTGTCTGTTTGGATTCATTGATTCCAATATTAGACAAACCTAAACACAATAGGCAGCTTTGTCTTTTAAAGCTGAAAATCTGTGATGAATTGTCCCCTTGATTTTTGTGATTTGACGGTACTAAATTTTAAAGATATTTCTGCAAAAAGGAAATTGGTAGGTATGCCTTCATCATAACTGCCTTTCTGATTGATAATCCTATAGAAAGTTCTTATTTTTAATTTCATTAATTTATGCTATGAAAATGGGAAATAATGGGAAATCTCTAAATTATCTTATTGATTTACATCCTAAGTCATTTGTTTCATTTGTGTCTCAGGCAAGTTGTCTTAAATTTGTTAAGAATATCCTGTACTCAGCTTAGATAACTGAGTTTGAAGTAAAAATCTGCAATTCTGCAGCATATAGTGGGTAATTAAAACCACAAGAGTGAATGAGCTCACCAGGAAAAGAATGTAGCATCCAAAGGAGAGTGGAAAGGAGTAGGCAAGGGAAGGCAAACAGATGAGGAATGGCTGAAGGAAGAGAAGACTCTGAAAAGGGCTAAGAATAAATAGTAAAGAATTCAAGGCTCTGGGCTCCTGGGCGGCTCAGTGGGTTGGATGTCCAACTCTGGATTTCATCTCAGGTCATGATCCCAGGTCAGTGTGGTCAGGCCCTGCATCCATCCAGCTCTGGGCTGAGCCTGGAACCTGCTTAAGATTCTTTCTCTTTCCCTCTGCCCCTCTCCCCCTGCTTGTGCTCATTGCTCTCTCTGTCTCTTTCTCTCTCTGAAAGAAAGAAAGAAAGAAAGAAAGAAAGAAAGAAAAAGAAAGACTTCCAATGCATAATGAGATTTAACAGAGGAAGCCGTCAAAAAGAAATGAGTGGTCAGTAGTGCCATATAAAACAAAAAGAGTCCAGTAATAATAATATAGACTCAAAGTGTTCATTCACCAATACAGTTCATTAGTGATTTCTGCTTCTGAGACTCATAGGGCTCTTCTCTAGGAGAGGGGAGAGCCTAGTGTGCTGAAAAATGAATAACACTGAATTGAACATGAACAAAACAATACATTATTTTCAAAGATTTTCAGCTTAACTTAAAAGATTAAGGAAAGATCTTTTTTTAAAGATGGCTGCCTTTATTTCAGACAAATTAAGTGGAAGGAACAGAATATAGTGGGGAAAGCGTGTGTAAAAGCGGCGTGGGTGAGAGAGAAATTTAAGTAAACACCATGCGTCAAGCACATTTGTAAAATCCTTTACATTTATTATTAACTCATTTAACATTTCTATCAATCCTACAAGAAAGATACTATCATATTCATTTTTCAGATTAGAAAGCTGAATTACAAAGAGGTTACATACCTCCCCTACTATTACACTTCTGACCAGGTATGCGTTACTATTTGAGTCTATTCAGTTTGGTATCAGAATCTAACTCTACATTTTGTTGAAGGTCATACACAGTGAGGCCTTTTAAGATTATTCTTCCTTCCTACTAAGCCTCTTTTTCATCAGCCACCTCTGAAACCCCTAAGCAATATCCTTCTTAGTGTGTAGTTTGTCACTGATGTAAGATATGATGGAGTACACTTCAGCCAAAGTAAATCTGAGAGAATATAAGCTAATATGTTCAGGTGAATAGCCCATTGGTGGTCTCAGTTAACCAAAAACAGGTAGTTATTAATAGCAACTATATGTGTTCTATGATTGGGTTCAGTAGAATACTTAACAAAATATATTAGTGGTTAATACTTCCCTAGTTATTATTTTTCTAGATGAGCCTTTTGATAGAAATTGAAGAGATCTTGTTCTCTGACAAAAATGTGTAGTGTAGGTCCTTGCACAAGAAGCGGTCATTTTGATAATAATAAAATAATCTCATTGTACCTGAGCTCTCAAAGTCCTTGACAGCTAGAAATGCCAAATACAGTGGTGTTATTAGGAGCTGGCCTGTCACTACAGGCCAGTGTTCTCCATTTGAGCATATAAATTCCCACAGAGCACCAGCACATACAGGGCTGAAACCATATATGAATCAAGAACAAAGCAAGACTATTCTGTAATCATGCCTGAAAACAGATAAGAATGGAGACATTGCCCAAACCACAAAAAATGACCAAATATCCCCCTATCCTACCTATATGAGTAGTTGCTACTTCTTCATTAAGTACTGCTTTAGCCTCATTCTGTTCTTCCTTCCTCCTAAATACGATACACAAAGAGACCTAGTCATACAGTTACCTGTGTTCTTTGCAGCATCCCGTGCAGAGCAAACCTCACTTCCTTGAACCCTCCCTCAAGTCAACTAACAAATACCCAAAACATAGGTGTCCTTTCCAACACTCTTGCTGGGCTATCCTGTAGTTTCCCTGACTGCAGTGAGCAGTAACCCAGCTTGATCAACTATGAGTATGTTCCTGCTGCTCTTTGACTGCAGGACATTAAGATGCCCATATTGTCTGCTGCACACATTTAATACTCATCTCTGCAGTTCCCTTCTTGTGTCTTATTTCCCAACTATATTGCTTCTTGTAGGCACTGAAGTGAATTCTCTGAAAGCTTATGTTGGTGTTCTATGTTAATTAATATTAATGAATGACTATTCTCATTGACCAAGTAGTTCACATTTTCTTTCTCTTCTTTAGGAGCCAACTACTATTTCAGCAATGGAGCTTTCCACTAAGCAGGTACTATCGATCATTATGTATTACAATCAATATTCCATGTTTTGTTAATTTTGTGTTTCAAATAGATAAACATATTCATGATTCATCAAATTTCACAGATTTATTAACAATAGTTCCAAAAAAGAGAAAAGAAAGCTTACAATAAGCTAGTAGAGTGAAAATTAAAGGTAATTTTCATTGACTCATGTTTTTGACCAATCTTAACATTCCTATAAATATATTTCTTTGGATCATTATTCATTGCAAATGTTCATATATAGCATTTACTTTTGGGTGATTGTAATATAATTTGCTTCATAATTATTTTAATCTCTCCTTGAAAAAAGCACTGGTGGATATTTCAGGATGTAAACAAGTTTATAATTAAACCTGCATGTATAAACAAATACATTTTATAAGCTAATAAAATTATGCACTGGGCTGTATATGTTTGTAGAATCTTAACTCAAAACTTCATTTTATTTTTTCAGTAGTATTGTATGCTAGAGAAAACATTTAGTTTGGCTACATATAAAAGGAAAACAACAAAACAGTCACTGCCAAATGATGTTATTAAACTCCATGAATTCGGAAGTTAAGGGTAGCATGTTAATAGTCTTTGCATTCACATTGAATTAATGCTTTGGCAAGACACTTCAGAAACACAAATGACTTCTAATGCTAAATTATATGTACAAAACAAATATAATTTTAACTTCTAATAAATTATCTTTCCCCCATAGATGTTGCATAGTCTTTCTACTCAGTATATCAGTGGTAACTTCAAACACACACACACACACACACACACACACAGACAAACAAAAACAAAAAACAAAGAGAGAGTTGGACACTGAGTTGAAATTAATTATTAAATAACCTAGCAGAAAAAACTTGGAGTAGGAAGTTCTTCACTGATTGTTCTGAATACCTATGTACAAAATTGTTAAATATGAAAATCATTCGGCTAATCTTAGTCCTGAATTGTTTACATGTTTTATCTCTGTGCATTATCCCTTGTACAAGACGAAAATACTGTGCCATTAAAACTCAGTGTATATCCTTTCTACACTTACATATCAAAATAGATTGATAATCTCTGAGATATTTAGAGAAACTCAGAGTGCAGATATTATTGACCTGATCCTGTTATCTTACACTTCATAAGTATGTGTTCACCTGTTCTTGCAATCTAAAAACTGTCAAATGTTGGCAAGGAAATCTGGGGACTCCCAGAATGGAAGCGATTGGGATATTCTTTCCTTTAATGATTTTTTCAATTATTTATTTATTCTCTATTTGGCTTCCTTGCCAATCTTCATTACATTGCTTATAGTTTTATAAAATAATTTTTGTTTAAATATTTTTAAGTACTTTAAGAATTGCCAATTAAATGCAACACATTTCACACACACACCTACACACACCCAAAACATCAAAAATACCATGTTTAAAATACAATGATACAAGAAGAGTATTCCTAGCCTCGATTTTTGATTAGTGGAAGTTTGATTACATTCAGATGTGAATCAGTTTTACTCATGCTCACAGAAACTTTCAAAGTGAGGCAATGGTTTCAAGAGGGGCAAGCAGTGTTGCAACTAATTTTCTGGATAAATGGATTCATCGCCTGCTTCTGACCCGAAACTTGTTAAGGAGGATAGTGAGAAAGCCTGTGGTGATGTTAAATTGGGCAGAAAAAGCACATCAGGTTACTTGCGAGTGACTGGATTATGCTCAGTGGTGCCTGCAGGCTTTCCCTATATTTCACTTAGATAGCATGATTAATTTTACAGTTCTTTAATAGTACTGCAGAATAATTGTAAAATGAAAACTAAACTTGAGTTGTATTTAATTTTGGGCATTTTACCACACTTGAAGTTTTCATTACAGTAATTTTTGGTTCTCTTCTTCCCATGTGTTATTTCTCTGGTTTTCTCCTAAAGGGATATGACATATTTAGATACTATTTATTTAGGTAATAACTCCTTTCCAAATCAAATGTCATATTCTTAAAATTTTACAAGTATGAATTTGCTTATGCTTCTTAAGAGTTATTGACCAAACATAGAGATCATTTGATTTCATATGCCCAGCTTAATCAGTAGCTTTTCAAATAGTTCTGATCACAATACAGGGGTCAGCAAGTCCATACTCACCAATGCCAACCATGCTTGTGGATATTGCCACTCCATTTTAACTAATTGCAGAAACGTGACAAGTTTATTTCATTTCTTTATTGATTTGAGATTACTTGCCTTCAATACAATCTAAGTTTTGTTTTGTATTTAAATCATTTTGGAAGAGAGATACAAAGGACTGGAGGGGAAAAGAAATTCCTTACATTAGTTAAGTTCTTTGTTCATATTTTTCAAATCATGGTCAACTGTTACCATGTATCACTTCATTTTTCTTCCCAAGAAATTGAACTACTGCTTCTTAATTAGCCATGGTGTGTAAGATCTTGGTGCAATAATAAAAAATATAGTAAGAAGTCAAACATCCATAGTGTAAACTGTATTCTATATGCTATCTGTACTAGAATATTGATACAAATAGTCTTCACTCCTGGAAGGGAATTGTATTATTTTCCCCACTTATTCCCCTTTCTTTTATTAAAATATAAGTTACTTTTAAGCACAGAATTATTTTCTATATAAGCACTTTTATAACTTCAACAATTTCATAGATTTTAATAGATACATCAATCCTTATTCAATTTATATATATATATATATATAGTTAAACATCATTTATAAATGCAACTTTAATTATATCCATTACTGTCAGGAAATTTGTAATATTAATAAAGCACACCATGTTTCAGAGACCAGCTTTTCTATAACATCTTTTTCATTTATGTAGTGGGGAAATTAAAATACACTTTTGAAGTCTTTTCTCTGATACATGATTTAGTATTTATACCACTTTCATTTAAGGCTTACGATCATTCAGTCCTTTAGTACAAGAAAAGGGAGCTATGATACTAATTTCAGTAAAATGTGGAGAAATCACAAAACAATTTTATTTGTATCTTATTTTGCATTTACGTATATTACAACATCATTTCAATGCTACATCGGCTAAACTTTGTTAAAGGCATTTTTAAAATTGTATTGAAATCCTGAATTAGTTGCTACTAGAAAATTTTTCTGCATATTTTACTTCATTTAGTAATTGTAAATTCACTGGGTATAATGACATTGTAGAATAATCTGAATGTATACTTTAAAGATCTAGTTAAAGTTACCATTTTGTGAATAAGGAAGTCTTAGATAAATTAAAGGAATGGCTCAAGATTTACACAGAGAATTATTATAGGACAAGATCTAGAATCTAAGTACCTTGATGCCCAATATAGCACTTTTTCCCACTGCACCTGAGCTTTCTGTTGGAAGTTTACTGCACCAGCCAGCTTGTACTTGATATTCCACATATGATGGTCTTTCCACTGAGATGCAATTTAGTAGTTTTGTTTAAAGAATCTTTCTGGAGATAGTGCAAGGACAAGACAGTTGACCAGTGAAAATCTTCACAAATGCAAGCACCAAAACTTTGCCTTGCCCCTTCTTATAGGAGGGCAGACTACATCACAAGCAATGGAATAGAGCATCCAGGAGTGAAAAGCAAACAATCCCTGGTCAACACCAACCAGAACACATGTCAGTAGAGATATACTGATTAATCAAAATTAGAAACAGTAGAAATAAAAACAACTTTCTAAGGAAAAAACCTTGAGTGTTTGAAAATTATATTACTCAGTGTCTTCTTTTATTTAAATTTTTATTTTTATTGAGATATAATTGATATGTAACCATTACTGTCTTCCATTGGCTTTATACTTTAAAATATACCTGTTTGAGTCAAGTATTACGATTTTGGTCCTAATCTTTTTAAAATTATCTGCTAGGCCAATAATGACAAAAATGCCAATAATAGGATTTTTTAAACCCCACTAGTAAAAAATTATTTTTGATATGTATAAGTAAGCTTTCTTTTAAGAAAGAAGATTTTTAAAAACAGGATAGTATTGGGACGCCTGGGTGGCTCAGTCGGTTGGGTGTCTGATTTCGGCCCAGGTCATGATCTCAGAGTTCGTGGGTTTGAGCCCCGCGGTCGGGCTCTGTGCTGAAGGCTCAGAGCCTGGAGCCTGCTTCAGATTCTGTCTCCCTCTCTCTCTGACCCTCCCCCTGCTCGCTCACGCTCGCTTGCTCGCTCTCTCTCTTCAGAAATAAATAAAACATTAAAATTTAAAAAAAAAAGAATTAAAAAAAACACAGGATAGTTTTGTCATCACCATAAACTCTTTCCACAGCAACAACTTTATATTGGTTCCACCACCGGGGTTGCCCAGCTCCCTCTACACCGATGCGATATTTATGGGAAAGCATGTGCGGAGTGCTGCCTTGCCCGAGACCCTTACTGTGCCTGGGATGGCTCTTCATGCTCTCGCTATTTTCCCACTGCAAAGAGGTGAGAAATATTAGAAACAAATATAAATGTTTGTTATTTATTTTACCTGATTCCATTTTTAACAGCTTTCTGCTTATAAGTACATCACATTTTTCTGATGAATGAAGAGTATTTTAGAGGGGTTTTGGGGGTTTCTTTCCCTTAAATAGTTAAAACAACCAGGAGAATGTGTATAATTATAGCTGAGTACTAAATGTAAGGGAACAAATGGTTTTAATAAATTACTGAGGGAAATCTAAAACATTACAATACTATCCTTGAATGTTGACACTTGGAAATGAGAAAGTTTTGCAACTTCCTTTTATACAGAAGAAAAGTGATGGCCAAAACCACAGAGAAAGTCAGAATCACAATCTACACTGGGCCTTGTGCCTTTTGACCAAAATGATCTTTTCTCCAAAAATGCTCTTCTTTTTTTTATCTAGCAATATTGTATCCTGGTTTTAAATTTTAAAAAGGCAATATTTGTCCTTGAGTGAATGGAAAATTTACAAAGAAAATAATTTTTTACTTTTAGATTCCTAGTACCCAGGGACTCAACTATAAAAAGCCAAGAGAAGATTTTCCAACTTTTAAAGATATAACATTTTTATAGAATGATGATTAATTAGCATCAAATTGTATCTTTATTTGGCTCCCCCCAAATTTAAAGGCCACTGTATTATCATAGTATCATCTTGTATTTGTAGTGTTTGAACTTGAAGTATAAAACAACATAATAAAGTAGCTATTTCTTAATATTTGTACATGTATTGCACAAATATCTTAAACATGCTCTTAATACTTAAAAGCATTTTTTGGCTTAAATCGAAGTTGCTAAGACATGCCTAGAATTTATTTAAAAATATATGTTTAGAAAAAATGTAGATGTAAGTTGCTGTCTAGGACATTGAGGGTGTGTGATCTAGTACCATATAGGAACACTGTTAACCCTCAGGAAACTCTTAGACACATCCTAAATGTTGTACAAAGTTGACTGACTTCTGCTTGAAAAAATAAAAACACTTACTTAATTTGAGAAAATATTTTTCTCAGCATATTCTCTACTACTCACACATGGATACCTTTCTCTGTTAATATTTACCAGTATTTAAGAAACAAGCAATGAAAGGTGAGAGTTTAACAGTATATGCATCAACCTATTGAAACATAAAATAGAAGTCAGAGTTACCAAGCCAGTGCGTTTTAGGAGCAAAACAATTTGTTTGAATTTTTTGCAATGGTTCTGATTTTACAAGAAGCTGTGACGTGGATTGTTTTCACTGCTGGTAAGCTGTGTTCCTCAGCATCTGCATCTTTTACAATGTTTTGAAAAAATTTTAGGGGAAAGGAAGAGTCCTAATGCATACCTAAATCTTTTTTTTTTTTAATGTTTATTGATTTATTTTTAGAGAGAGAGTGTGTGTGTGTGTATGCAAGCAGGGGAGAGGCAGAGAGAGAATCCGAAGCAGGCTCCATGCTGTCAAAGTGGAGCCCGGCTTGGGCTTTGAACTCACAAACCTTGATATCATGACATGAGCTAAAATTAAGAGTCAGGCATGTAACTGACTGAGCCTCCCAGGTGCCCCTACCTAAATCTTTTGATTACACACTTCAAATAACATTGGCTGTAGTATTAAATCATCTACAGTTTAATTCTGTCCTATAATCAGTCCATATAGATTTAAACGTTATCTTGTTAATATTATATGTAAATGTGGTAATAGCTTATGCCATTTAATAAATACAATTTTCTCAAGCCTTCAACATTCAGAATTGAAATAACATGTTTGCATTCTTGCATATAGCAAATGATTTTGTTAGAAATTTAAAACAAGAGTGTCATGTGGAGATGTTGTGTTATCAAATAAAGAAACCATGGATAGATTAATAAGTAGCAATTTTCAGTTTTAATAGCACTAAAATTATATTTAAAGTTGAACTTTTATGGTTCTTAAAATCAGTTAGCTCTAGATGTTTTTAGTGTTGAAAAACATAAGAATTCATATTTAATTAAAAATGAGTATCATTTCCTCTCCATGTGGAAGTGTATATAACATTGCCTAATTTAGTAACAATTCATTCAAATTTTAAGCTTTTTTAATGAGAAAGAAGTTAAAAATAAGAAAACTACATCTATAATAAGTTACAAATATATATTATATATATATTATAAATTAATATAAATAAATATAAATTATATATTTGAAATATGTTTACTGCATACCTACAAATCCAGATTGAAGGAATTATCATTAACACATTTTTGTTGTGCCTTGAAGATTTTACTTAATCCAATTTCATGTGTCTTTGAAAAGGATGTTTAGAGGCCTCACAATTTATATATTCTTTGTGATGGCATTTTTCAAAAACTTAAATGGCAGTAAAAAATGCCTTTCCAAATGCTTTGTGGTTCATATTTCACAAGTTCCCTTGTTGGCTCAATTTTGAAATGTACAACATCTGTTTGATAGTCTCACCAATTCTACAAATAGAAATCTATAAATACTTTAGTCTTCTAAATTTATGAATACAGTAACAATTTCCATGTTTGCAATTCTCAATGGCCTTTGTGAGAAGTCTTTTAAGGGATGCTAACTAACTTTGCAGCAGGATAATTATCATTAAAATCGACACAGAAAACAGTTGAGCAGGTGTCCCAAATCTTTTTCATTATCTGTGTGTAGCCACTCTCCATGATTAGCCTCTTTCCAGAACTGTACATCCTGCGTGCACCACAATGGCTGGAGACAACTTCCTTCTTCCCAGTCAACCACTAGCAAAGGATAAAGAGGACCCCTAGAATGTGTAGCAACTAATATGATCTGAACATCAGTAATTAGGAGAAATTTATTTAGATTTTTATAGGAAATTTGGCTTTTATCTTAGAGTGAGTCCATCCTCTTACCTTCCTCTGACAAAAGATGGCCTTCCTCCACCATATTTGTTACTGTGCTTCTCCTTTTATTCACTTCACAGGTAAATTGGCTTGCAGTCATAGCCCTATGATCATAAAAGAAATGTTTTATAAAAAATGATTGATACAACCAACCAAAAAGGAAAATTGAAAACTGACTTAAAAATAGAATTCATAGAGTTGATGCTTTCAAATTTAACAAAAGCATATTTAAGGAATTACATATAAGTATTAAGAGAAAGAAAACACTCATGGGAATTTTAATTTTTAGGCTCACTCTCTAGTGATCAGAAAAAAAAAGGTTAATCCAGGTTATTGAAGAAATGGGTTGCTATTCAATTTTCCTCAGAATTTAAGATGCTAAGAATTTTGGGGCTTCTAGATATTAGATTCTTATTGACTGACACCCAGTAGCACAAAACCATGAATCTTCTGTTATTACTTTGAAAGTCTTTACTGCATTGTTAGCACGTTTGGGTACTGTTTCCCATTTTGATCACCTTGGGGCCTACTCCTACAGGTGTAATGACTTGCTTTTAAAAAACTCTTTAGTCAGATATAGATTCATCTCTTCCTATAAACTCCAGGAGTCTTTGAGTTTTGATTCTTTTTAATCCCTGTGACAAATTCCCAAGAAGGAATAAGAATGCCATAATACCTTTTAAATGTAATTGTTTTAGACGCACAAGACGACAAGATATAAGAAACGGAGACCCGTTGACTCATTGTTCAGACCTACAACACCATGGTAAGTTACAACACTTTATTTTTCAACCTGCTAACATTAGGCTAAAATCATAAGCAAGAGTGCATACCCACACGTGGGCATGCAGGCCACATACCTGTGCATTCAGGAAATGCAACTGAAGAGAAAGGAAATCCAGAAGAAAGAAAATTCTAAAGAATACTAAGTAGTGAATTATATTTTATTATTGCAGTTATGACAAATTCAAGTTTGAAACCCTTACAAAAATTAAATATCAATGTTCTGATATTAGCAAAAAGAAGCCAGGTTTAAGTACATGCTTTCATAATAATAGCAACGTGAGAGCAATAGGTAACAAATATACTCATTTAAGTATATTGAAGAAAAAAGTAGAGTCTTAAAATAAGCCATGAAAATCATTCATTAATATGCTGATGGTAAAGATCCATTATATTGTTACTGGGTATCCTAGTCAAGTAGAAGGTAATTCAGGTACATTCATACTAATTTACCAATAGAATATTTCCTTGAACTGGAGATTTTGGACTGTTTCATTTTATGCTTCCTAAAACACGTCAAGTCCAATTTAATGTTAAGTTGCTTATTTAATGCTGGAATATCAACCAGACTTCCTTTAAAATGCAGCAGAATTGTAGTATGCCTCACTTCCCCAACTTCAGCTCTTTACAAAAACAATAATGAGCCTGTGCTTCCCTCTGCTGGGAAGACTTATCCATGACATCACTGCTAACAAATAGTTCATAGTTACAAATAGCTGAAATGTAAAATGGAAATATTTTACATGTAATTAAATATAATTATTCTGTTCACCTTTTTGTTGCCATTTTACACAGAACTTAAAGGAAGATCTCATATTTTTATCAGTTAACTTGGATTTGATCCACTAATTCTGTGTATACAATATTCATGTTCCATGAATGTTAAGAAAGAAAACGTACTGCACAAATAACACCCCAACTGACATTCTCAGACCTAGATACCTTCTGAAAGTCAGATCCCCTTTTGTGTATCCTATATGTGCTAGTATCTGATTCATGAATGCTCACAAGGTTTTAGGGGATGCCAATAATAGGAGACAAGTAGCCACAAAATGAGCCTATATTTAAGGTCCATTTTGCTTGCTTACAATTTCTTGCCAAGGATATTACTATCTGTTATTATTCTCATTATAAAGAAAAAAGACGCCACTGCATTGGACAAAATGTTGCAAAATTTTTTTTGTCTTTATACAGCTAGAGTACATTATTGACATATTTTTAAATTTTTCAAACAGCATTTTTCAGTTGGGCAATAAAACATTCACTAGTCTTCCATTAATCTATTTCTTGCACAAATATTGTATTATAGTCATTAGCATTTAAGTAATGAAGTATTATAAAATACTAATTCATTAAAGAATCTTTTTGCTTAGATATGGAGAAGCTAATGATAACTGCACGTAAAAGAAACAAGACGACGTAATAGAGTTCATTTCTAATCAGACTTTAATCTCCACATCAATATGGACTTTGTTATTTTGCTCATTCTTAGATTTCTAAGGTTATAAGAAGATGCAATTTCATGAATGTTGTAGATATTTAATAAACTTGTTGAATAATTAAACTAAATGTTGGAAGCAATAGCAAAGTTACTGTTTCTGGTTTTCAGTAAAGATTTGAACTAAATTGCATCTGTTGTTTATCATTAATATGACTTAACAATACATTGCTGTTAGTATACATTGCTCTTAACAACATAATACTTAAAAATAGATCTCTCTTTAGAAACCATAATCAACCTATCAATTAACTAATAAATAATAAGTATACACTACTACATGTAGGATAGTATGCTATGTTTTGAAGTTTGCTGGAGAATTACTGATGCATCCACTTGTTTAATAATCCAATTTCTTCATAGACCCAGTTGATATTTCTTCAAAATAAAATATATGCCAGAGTCATGAGCATACACACACACACACACACACACATAAAGAAAAGCTGACCAAAGGAATATTTACTTTTTTTTTAAAAAGTGATACTGTGAATAAATAAATCTTGACTATTGAATGAATGGGCTTTTGGAAAGTGCTTTTGATTTTAAAGTTGTGTTTTGATGATATTAGAATGATGAAAGCTTATAAAAATTGGGAATATAGAGTTGCTTAGCTATAGAAAGTAAAGTGAATGTGAATCATTTTTCCCTCTTGATACTTCAATCAAAATCAGTACCATAGGGAAGAAGGGGAATTACTGTCGTTCAGTGTTACCAGTATTAGTGTGTGTGTGTGTGTGTGTGTGTGTGTGTGTGTGTTTGTGTGTGTGTGTAAAAACAGTACTATGTAGATGTTTGTGATATATGGGAGGAAATGGTAAAATAGTCCAAGAAGCTCTGCAGAAATAAAACATTCCCTTTTTGAAGGCCTCTGTATTTCTTGTCTGCTTGTATTACTAATTAACCAAACATAAAAATTATACACCATAGATTACAGTAAATTTCAAATGTTTGAAAACTAAGTCAGGCATTCCCATATGGCCAAACCAAGTCTGACCATTAGAAACCAATTCATTATCTTAGAATAGGTGATGTCAACATTTGAAAGTAAAATGGGGAAAACCCAGAGCCCAGCCCTGTTAAATCATGTATGTTGTCTTGCTAGTGTCACATCTCACATTGAATAAAATATATGTGCTCATATGGAAACATATAAAGATAGGAGATGTTTTCCCAGAAAGCTGCTAAGCAACTTGAAGCCAAATTATACACTTCAGGACAATCAGTTCCAGCTGTAATGGTAAACATTCTGTAACACTCTATATTTTACATATCCTGAGGTTTTAATAGAGAGACTGTATAAAATAACTCTACATTAAGGTGAAAGAAATTTTGCTCTCAATGAAACCTTTAACACTCACTCAGCTCTTTGCTCTCTCTTGTGTAAAGTCAGCACTAGTCGTGAGCTGGCCTAGGTGTAACATAGAAAAATCCAGCTCCGTTTCCCCGTAATCTAGTATACTCTTTTCCATCACTGGTGGCTGTTCATCTAGGGAACTTTTAGTATAAAACCCTAAACATAGTATGCTGTCAGATCTTGTCTTCTCACTCACACCTCATACAGAAGGCTAAAGAGAAACTGCAGGTTGTTTCTAGTATGCTCCCTTCCCTAAAATAACTTGTGCACAAAATTGGAGCTGTCTGACTTTACATCCGAGAGCATGAGTGAGATGAGTGGCTGAGTCAATTTATCTTTCCACCTTGTTTACTAAACAAGAATAAGCCATACTGTGACCTACATGGCCAGAAAGGAACAAGCCATAAGTAACATTTAAAAAAAATTATTCTCACCTTAGATTTTTGAATCTTTGAAATACTTTACATCCTAACTTTAGTTCAGTGCCATCATTGAATTTCACTTTGTGATAGTTCTCTGGGGCGTACTACACACATTCACTTCCCTTCTACAATCCTGTGGTACAATGTCCACAGAATTCAGTCTTCTTAATTATCTCTGCAACTGGTTCATCTCAACTTGTGTCTTGGTTGGCATCAGCATTGTTCCAAAATTTCATAAAGTGTTCATAAATTTCATTGTTCCATAATTTCATTTCACTGCTCTTGCTAGTGTCATCTTTAGGGTCCACACTGCTATAAATGTATTTCATAGCAAAGCTAATCTTGTCTGTATATTAGCCTATTTTATACACATAGAATATAGAAATATTAGCCTATTTTATACACATAGAATAGAAATTCCAACTGAATCTGAGCATTTAGGCCCAAGAGAGGCCTCAAGATTTGATAGATGAACATGATGTCCGCCCTTAAAAAAGAGAGAGAGAGAGAGAAAAAAAAAACCTGACTTTAATAAATTACCAAATTATATCAAGTCTCAGATGTCACTGAATGTTGAGGCACCATTTTTTAAGGACTGCTAAGAAAGAAAAACTGCCCAACTTGGAGAATCTGATAGTGGTGCCAGCATCAAGCCCGTTTGCACTGTTTCAGTATTAGTGCAAAGGAGAAATAAACTTCCATGCAGAAGACTGCAAGGACATTTGCCTGTTTCAGCTCTAATCACAGGTAGTAGAAAAGGGGGAAAACCATTTTTTGAACCCCAGTATGGTATTCATGGTTTACTTTCTGAGTCTCACCAACATTGTGGAAGAAAACCTTCAGACAAGACTTTAATTTAAAGAGGTGTCAGGTTAGGAGAGCTGCATGTGTCTGGCAAAAAGTAAAAATAAACTCTTTCTAGAAGAAAGGAACTTCAACTCAGGTCAAGAACAACTGTAAGACATTCTTTTATCATAGATATTAAAATATACAAAGTATGCATTGTTTTTAACATTTATTTATTTTTGAGAGACAGAGAGAGAGAGAGCTTGAGCAGGGGAGGGGCACAGAGAGAGGGAGACACAGGATCTGAATCAGGTTCCAGGCTCCGAGCTGTCAGCCCAGAGCCCAGCGCAGGGCTCACACTCACAGACTGCAAAATCATGACCTGAACTGAAGTCGGGTGCTCAACCGACTGAGCCACCAGGTGCCCCAAAGAGTATGCATTCTACAGTGACATTATTGCAGTGTTCTTCTCTATGATTGTGCAAATCCATTTATTCATAGTATATGTGTCAAAGGCATGCTCACACAAACACACATACCTTAATAAGAAGAGGTTTGAACTATTTTGCGCTATTATTGTTCCTTATTAAAGTTTTCAAATATGGCATTAAGAGATCACTTGACTGTTTATACACTCATAATTTTACCATTGTAAATGGTGAAGTTTTTAAAGCATGCTGTGTTTTTTAAATTCCAAAAATAATGGAAACATATTAAAATACAAGATGGTATTTTCATTATTGGTTATGGAAGGTTTCTGCTTCAGTAAATGGGTGTTTTCCATCATCTCCTATCATATCTCTTGGGAAGAAGTAAAGTAAACATTAAAGCCCATGTTTCCTGATATTTAAGTATAAAAAGTCCTATGGTAATTTTGCTCTGGCATATAGATTATATGTGCTTCCTTGTTAAAAACATTGCTATAAAATCATGAAAATGAAACATATCAGATGTTCAATATAGACTAAATAAATATTGTAATAGATATCTTCATATTGGTATTGCCTTTTATGTAATTGAATTTCAGTCTGCCTTATATTAAGAAGCATTGCAGCTTCCCATGCACAAAGATATCAAGTATATTGTTAAATATAACTATTCAAATGGCTTCATTGTTACCTTCATAGCATATCAATCTCATTTTCATATTTTAAATTAATAAATCTCTAAAAAATTAAAATACCAGTGATTGCCTTTAATCTGATAATTACCTATGAACAGTAGTATTAAAAAACTCTGGTCATATCTATTTGTTTATCCATCTGCCAATCTATATGCCAAAAAGAACATTTTAAAGATACATCCACAGGAATCTGTGGATTCAAGAAAGATAGGAAGCTACCTGAATTATAAACTTTTAAATGCTATATTCTGGTTAGGAGTTATTTACTAACACCAGAGTTAGATCTTATTTTAGGAAATAAAGCAAAGTAGTTTAAAATGTAATATTTTAGCATGTTGATAAACTTTAAGTTTCAATTTACTCTAAGGTTTCATAATTGAATCTTTTTGGTACTTTTGACAAATGCATTAAGCACATAATTTTAATACATGCATATGCATGTATTTGTAGATGCATTCATGCAAAACACACATTGAACTAGTTGGTAACTGTAGGTATAAGCATCATACCAATCATTAGAGAAATAATGTACTAAGCATTGTATCAATAAACAAGACCCCTGTTCTATAGCATAGAATATACTGTAGAATTTGTTTTCATTTTACTATAATATAGAAGATTTGTTTTATTTAAAAATATTTTTTTCTTTTAACATTTATTTATTTTTGAGTGGCAGAGAGACAGAGCACAAGTCAGGGAGGGGCAGAGAGAGGGAGACACAGACTCAGAAACAGGTTCTAGGCTCTGATGTTCAGCGCAGAGCCTGACGCAGGGCTATAACCCACAAACTGAAATCATGACCTGAGCACAGGTTGGACACTTAACCAACTGAGCCACCCAGGCGCCCCTATATAAAATTATTAAATCAATTGTTAGGCATCTTAATAAGTCCAGAAATATACATGAACATTAGAGATGAATGAAATTTTTGTCTTCAGTTATATTTAGGTATTTTATGTCTTCTCAAGACATTGATTCATTCATAAAATGCCTTTTTAGGTACTGCTACTTAAGGAGAGATTATTCCTCCATTTGAAGTCAATTTAGATTCTTTTCTATTGACAAATTGCCTTTTGTATTTCTGGAAGAAATCATCTACAATCCAGTAAGGAAAATCTAAGTAATGATGTTTTTACCTAAGAAATGCATATTTGCAGTTTCTTATGTCACTGAGAGCTTGTGGGCAGCATTTCCTTTCTTCCTTCATTTGGCCTTTAACACTGAATGTTATTCAGGAAAAAATTTACAATGTAAAATATTAAAATTACAATGTGATGAAAACCACTAGTATTAAATTTCTCTTCATATAGTTCACCTACTGACACTATTTGTTAAATAGTTAAAACAACTTGCAACCATTTCCCGCTCATCTAAATTAACTTTTACCTTTATATTCATTATTTATGAAATTCAACTTTTAAATAACTTTCAGGGAGAGAACATCAAAAATGATAACCGAGGTTAATTAACTGATAAATATATGGTTTACTACCCCACTCATCTCTGTCTTTTCTACATGACATCAGATTTTATAAGATTCTTACATTATTAACATTTCAATCCTGGGAGACATTTATGGGGTTAAAATGGAGAGTGAAATAAATGGAAAGCTGAAATGTGATGCCTTCTGTTTCTGCTGTATTGGAAGAGAATCAAATACTAAATAAGGCCTTTAGCAATGTGATATTTCTGGCCAAATGATGGATATCATGACTTTTTGTTGTTACAAAAGGAAGCAATTTATTTAACTTCTTTTTTCCTCCCATTCTTTCTGGTTTATTAGCCTCATTTCATTTCCATAAATTATCCTACTAAAGGAGGAAATGATTAATTGAAGATTGCTTCCTTAAAAACATTCTTTCTTGTCATTAACAACTGTGACATATTGTAAGATTGTGTTATTCAAACATACTGTGATGCTTTTAAAATAATTTTAATGTTTGTTGTTCCCAATTATTTTGCTCTAACTATTCAATTCAATTCATGAGAATTCATTATGCCAATTCAACAACTGACTCTACCCTTCTTGTCTACTGGTAATTTTCATGGCAAAAGTTTATATTCTAAACAGTTGCTTTCTGAGTGCAAAATGTATTTTAAAATAGATTAAAATGAGATGATTGCTGTCTTTCTGGAAATCTATAGGATTCCCATCAGCACGGACATCCTTTAGACTTACAGCTGCCCCTGGGGATACGAGAATGTATCATATGATTTCTGAAATCTCTTTCTTTTCATATTATTGCATATTTGGAATTTTTGATTTTGGAGTATACTTAATTAGTCATCATCTTCCCCCACCATATCTGAAATCAACTCGTTAACATTATAAAACTAACAAATTGAGAAGATTTAAAATGTTTACATTCGCCATGGTCATTAGCATATTCTTTCAAACTCAGGGTTATAAACTCTATTCCCTTCTTAACTGATTAAACTTTTAATCATTTCTATTTTTCCAATTTTTTCAGTATGTATGTATGTATGTATGTATTTAGAGAAAGCATGAGCGGGGGAGGGGCAGAGAGAGAGATAGAGAGAGAGCATCCCAGGCAGGCTCCGCACTGTCTGCACAGAGCTCAGCACGGGGCGTGAGCCCACAAACCATGAGATCATGACCTGAGTCAAAGCTGAAAGCCTAACCAATTGAGTCACCCAGGTGTCTCTTAATAATTTCTTTTATGTAATTATGATATCTCTGTGCTTTGAGGATATCAAAGTTGCATGAGGGTTCAGCTTTTAAATGTAAAGTAAATAATTACTTGGATTTTCCTTTTGGCAAACTTTAGCTAAAGGTTTATGACTGCCTAGTGCCAGGATTATAGCACATATGGTATGAAACAAGACAACTAGATTAATAAATAACGATAACAAAAAAAGATTAATAAATAATCATAACAAGACTACATGTGCTCTAAAAATATATGTAAAAAGATTTTTAGGAAGCCTAGAAGAGGAAATACTTTATTTGATGGTGGTCAGGAAGTAGGATTGATGTTGGGAAGCAGTTCATAACTTGTCTTACTATGGATTCTCGGTAAAGGATTTAAGTTTTGACTAAATAGTTGAAACTATCACAAGAATAGCAGTAACAATAATGCACCTCATATTTTTATGACTGTTTCTGTGTCTAGGCATTATACTATTATTTTTATGTAGATACATTTAAACAACAAAAAGATACTTAAGAAGCATTATAAAAAATCACGTTGTCCAAAATTGTTAGATTACCTAATGTATTTCAGACAGTTTGTAATTTTTTTATTGAAAACAAAGATAACGATAGCAATATGTCACAGAGAGAAAACATGTTTACTGACAGAACAAAACCATGCATGTAGGAAGAATATATTTACCATTATACTGTAAGGATAAAACATAAATTTGTCTAATACTGTTTTTTTCAGTGGTGAGGGAGAAATATGATCAACAGATGAGTCACAAAGTTAATTCTTTATAAAAAAAATGAATTTGGGGGGATGCCTGGCTGGCTTAGTCACTGGACACTATGACTCTTCATTTCAGGGTTGTGCGTTCAAGCCCCGTGTTAGGTGTGGAGCCTACTTTTAAAAATTAGTTTTTAAGAGAATCTTAATAATTCCTGAAGCCTAACACCAGAAAAAAAAATCTCCCAAGATGAACATCAAAAAAATAGTGCAAGGCTGTGGGCACCATACTGGACAACACTGTGACATGAACACAGTGAGCAAATCCAGAGTATTGCCAATGGGATTCCTCAACATAGGTCAGAAGGACTGAACCCAACACAATTCAGTAAAATCAATTATATTATTATATGTGTTCCATGTAAACTGCTCTCAGATCAACTAGTTTCATCCAGAGGGAGATTTTAGATGATACCTTGAATATGCAAGATTTCATATCCTTCAGGAAACCTTTAATCAACAGTGTTTTCTCAGCTGAGCTTTGGATTTATATTGGAGAATTTTAAGTTCAGTAGTGTATGCTCTGAAAAAACTTAGAATACAGCTATATTATGCTACCATTTCAGTGCAGAACTGTTTGCTTTAATAAACTCAAAATGATAGTATACTTGACATCCTAAGAAAATAGTTGAAAATATGCTAAAAATAAGAATTGAAATATTCTTCCTATTTACATTTCTTAATAGAAAGAGACAGAAACAAACAGAGATTGGGGACAGAGGGAAAAAAGGAAGGAGAAAGGAAAGAATTACATTATTATTGAGATTCTATTGTCTCCTATGTTGTATAACATTTACTCAAAAGCAGTTGGGGTAGAAGGATCAGGAAAGGGAATGGACAGTTATTAGGTGCCCTCCAGTCATTCTGAAATACTTCTTGGGTATCTGTTTATAAGGTATCATATGTGAGGAAATAAATAGAGAAAGATATTTACAGCTTGTTACATTTGAGCACCCAGATATATGAATGTTTGCCTAAGGCCACTGTATTTTTTTTTTTTAAGTTTATTCATTTTGAGAGAGTGAGAGTAGGGGAGAGGCAGAGAGTGAGAGGGAGGGAGAGAATCCCATTCAGGCTCTATGCTGTCAGTGCAGAGCCCATGTGAGACTTGATCCCACAGTGAAACCATGACCTGTGCTGAAATCAAGAGCCCCTCAACCGACTGAGCCACCCAAGACCCCCCTGAGGCCACGTTATCTAAAAGTTCTGGCCCTAAGTTATAAGTTCCTGATGATAGAAATATTCTACTGCAGAGAAATTAATAGAAACAACTGTTCCCAGTGGAAATTGAGTTTTTGCAATCATTATTGATGGCAGCAGAACCTAACAAAACATAAGAGAATGTCAACCCAAAAAAGACGGTGTTGTCTCTCCATACTGACTATGCTGGGTGGTTAGTGTGGTAGAACTTGTAACCTCATTGCTTACTAACTAGAACTTCATTTTGCTTTTTTATTTGGACAAAGGAAAGAAATGAAGGCCAGTTTAAAGGAGGAATGAGTCCTAAAGGTATTGGCAAGAGTAGTTATCAAGGCAAACTAAAGATACCTAGTCACTGAACCAGTTCACTGGTTGTGGTTTGTCAATTACAACAGTGGAGAAGTTGTCTCCGTACCTGAAGGCCATGTCTCTTGAAGAGAAGTTCATGAACCACTGCTAAGTTAAACTCAAACAACTCGGTATAAAACCTTGATTAAATCAAAAGCCATCTTATATTAGATGCTACTATATATAAGTAGCAGGTGAAATGAGATTTTTTTAAATATAAAGAAACCTTTACTCTTGAGAGAACTCTTATTACATTTCACTTTTATTCATTGGGAAGCATTTGTTGTCACGAGAGGAGACCTTGAAGAGACACTAAAAACTGAACACGTCTCCCAGGGTTGGAAGAAAGGTTAACAGAAAACTCTTTATGGAACAGATAAAAATGATTAAGTTAATTGGGAAGAAGACAACTTTGTGAATTTTGAAAATATACCTAATTGATGTTACACTTATATTAAGCTTTCTTATTTGTTATTATATAAGTTACATTCTCTTCTTAACTATATGTCAACTAATGTGCTAAAGGATTTAAACAGAATTTTATGTTTGCAAGCAAGAACTTACTTCTTCCATAAGACTTCTATAGCTCTCTGTGGTAACTTGCGTTAGGTGACAGACAAGTCAGTTATTTCTTAAAGTTCTACAAGAAAAGTAGCCCTGGGTAAGCCAGAAGGTACTAGTGGTTCACTATGTTTTTTGTTTCTAAATCCAGTAGATTTAAAAAAAATTAAGTTTATTGATTTTTGAGAAAAAGAGACAGCATGAGTGGAGGAGGGGCAGAAAGAGAAAGAATATCCCATGCAGGCTCCATGCTCCA
The DNA here is from genome assembly GCF_003009895.1 of Hyaena hyaena. Classification (NCBI taxonomy): domain Eukaryota; kingdom Metazoa; phylum Chordata; class Mammalia; order Carnivora; family Hyaenidae; genus Hyaena; species Hyaena hyaena. The sequence goes on along the minus strand of NW_024081480.1, from coordinate 103,605 downwards.
GCTCAGGGCCCAACGTGGGGCTTGAACCCACAAACTGTGAGATCTTGACCTGAGCCAAAGCCAAGAATAAGATGCTTAACTGACTAAGCCACCCAGGCACCCCAGTACAATGGACTTTTTACTGTTACCAAGCCGTCATATATTTTGTGAGTAAAAAGTCTCTATCTAAAAGGATTTTTTTACTTAAGACTTTTTTTTAACTTTTTATTTTATTAGGATAAGAACACGTAACACGCGATTCACCCTCTGAAGTTTTTAAGTGCACAGTACAATATTGTTCACTGTAGGCACACTTGTACAGCAGATCTCAAGACCATACTCATCTTGCATTAACTGAAACTTTATACCCATTGATTAACACCTACCCATTTCCCTTTTGCCGTGGTCCCTGGCACCCACCATTCTACCATCTGCTTTTAGGAGTTTGACTATTTTAGATCTTTTGTATAAGTGGGATCATCATTACTTACATTACATCATCATTACATTACATCAGTACTTGTTCTTCTGTGACTAGCTTATGGGCCTTTTAGCACTCAAGGTCCATCCATGTTACTGATTGCAGATTTCTTTCTTTTTTAAAGGCTGAATAATATTGCAAATGAAAGTATTTCTAAATCAAAGGTTAAACTGTACAGCAATTATCAGGGGAAAAAAAATGTGTCCACTTAAACTGTATTGACTTCTGTAACAGGGTGTTCTAAATATGGCATCACAAGAGATTGCCCACCCCTGTTAGGCAGATAGATTCAGTTCGCCTCTCTCCAGGGAAGCAGATATCGTGCAAACTAGCATAGCAACATGTGTCATATCTGTTCATTCAGCAATGTACTAATAATTTGGGGGGATAAAAGCACTGCCATATTCATTATAGATATCGACATACAAAGATATATCTCCAATATAAAAAACAATGTGACTTAGAATCAGTTAAATATAGTTGTTCCTTTCATTTTCTTTTTCCAGTGTGTTGATCTGTTAAATAAGAAGGGGGAAGTTACTTCCCAAGTGTAGAAGAGTTTCATTTCACAATTTAGGGGGATAGAAAAGCAAGCACTGATATTGACCTCCCTGGAGAAAGCAAACAGAGGCAGAATGCCGACCGTGGCAGGGGGAGAATGGGAGATGGAGAATACAACCTATGTAGAGGGATTGGGTGGAAGCAGGATTTTGGAAAGCTGTAAATCTAGTGAGAGCAAATCATATTGTCTGCGACAAACCAGAGTACTCAGTTGATTAGAACAAGAGTAGAATTGTCAAAGTGATGCCAGAAAAAGGGGGAAACATTTTTTTTAATTAAGAACCTAGTTGAGTTTGAAGTAGAGAGCAAAAATTTTTCATCTGTCTATGCTGTCAACCCTCCATGCATGTGAAAATATATTTATTATTTTCTGAATTAATTTAATGAGTTCCAGATTGTACAGGATGTCATAATGGAAACAGGATTATACAAGATAATAAGGAGCGGGTTTTTTTTTTTTTTTCTCTCTAAATGAGTTTTACCTAGACTCCCTGTGTCCCACTTTTGATCTTAACTGTGTTTCTTTTACCACATTGAAGGAGGTTACATAAAGGGTAAAATAATAGAAACTTAATCAGGAAACAGGTTTTCTTATTGCTACACTTTATTATATACTCTTGCCATATTCTTTAGCCTCATTCTTGAAAATAATAAAAGATGTATCGTTTTAAAATAAGGACAATTGAAACCACATTGCTTTATAATTGTGCATCTTTTTTCTAAGCCATCCCAAACATCTCACACCCATTGATCTTCAGAAAAAACATGTAGATTATTTAAGGGTTATTGGTGGGGAGTATAAACTTCCTGAACTCTACTTTCTGTAAAATACTAGATAAATATCAATGGCTGGTGAAGTTAATTTTACAGATGAAAAGCAAACACAGAGAGGCAAAATAATTTCTTAGGAACAGATTCTTGTGTCCAAAACCTCAGTCAAATAACTTTTCTGCTAGCGAATAGTACAATATGAACTAGCCTCATTAGTCAGAGCATAGAGTTTTATAGTTGAAATAATTTCTTGGAAGGTATTATCATGGCATATAAAGATATATAGTTATACTGCACACATGACTGATTTTGTTAATGTAATGCTATTTTCTGGTAGACAAATCTCTGCATGTGCTTTGTATAAACTATACCAAAATAATTAGTCTGTTTAAGCAGCCACTCGGGTTCTGAAACATTACGTCCGTGACATTTCTGCCATCCTAAATCGATTTGGAAAAGACTTCCAACTTGGCAACAAATTTATCTTCTGAATTTCCAGATAAATACTTTGGAAAGTTGAATTTACTTCTCTAACATTTACTCATTTCATTTCCTCATCACCGGCCAGATAATCACCATGGCCACAGCTTTGAAGAAAGAATCATCTATGGAGTAGAAAATAGTAGCACGTTCCTGGAATGCAGTCCAAAATCACAGCGAGCTCTGGTCTATTGGCAATTCCAGAGGAGAAATGAAGAGCGAAAAGAAGAGGTATAGGAATGAAATTGACTGGATTATTTCTATCTAACATATACTGTTAAGTGACCCCAACATGGTTGACTTGAGGGTGAAAAAAATGCCGTGAATCTTTATCTTTTTCTTAACCCATCAATAGTTCATTCATTTAACAAGCATTCACTGAAGGCTGATCATATGACAGGCTTTGTGCTAGGAGCTGGAGAAACAAAGGTGAGCTGTTAAGAATTTTGTCCCAGATCCATTTGGGGATATATTTGAGAGTCTTCTTTTTCCATGTAGTTATCGACAAAGAAAGTATGTTATCTGTATTTTTGTACCCAAAAAAAAAAAAATCCTCTACTAATTTTAACTTTTGTTCAGTTAATTCTGTTATCCAAACGTTTTATTTTCTCTATTGGCTTTTTTTTTTTTTTTTTTTTTTTTGTTAACAAATAGCTTCTTGTCAAATTGGTTTCCATATAACACCCAGTGCTCATCCCCACAAGCGCCCTCCTCCACGCCTTGACTTTCTTCTCAAATGAGGAGGGAAGGTTTTGGACCGGGGCTAGGAGATTTAGGATGAAGAGTCTCAGATCCCAGTATGAACTATGCATGTAGCATCAGACAGATCTTCCTCATCACTAGATTCATTTATTCCTGTGTGAAATTAAAGAATCGTACACAGAAAATCTGGATCCTCTGAGCCTTAAAAGCTTTTAAAAAGTATTAAATAAGGCTAATTAACCATAATGTGTAGGTGATTTGTAAATGTATTCTGTGCAGATAATTTTACAAACATAATCTGAATTTAAAGTTTAAAACCCTCCCGTATCTTTTTTGACATTTGAAGCATCATTGAATATGTAATCACATCTACAAATATTGAAGTTGATTTTATACGTTTTTATACACTATCAGGTTAGGCTTTCAGAGATGTCTGTTGTAGACCATATTCAAAATAAAAGTAAGGTTAGGTATATTCAAGAACACATCTTCATATTTATGTCAAACTGAGACTTAGAAAATGGAATAAATAATTATTAAGCATGTACTCCTATGCATTTTTCTGCTAGCTTGACTGCTGATTCTTAAATGTCTTCAAATCTTCTGAGTTCATTCTAATGCTGTGCTGTTTTCTAATACCATGGTTCTGTATTTCCAAGATTTAATGTTAACTTTCTCCTCTATTTATATACCTTCTTTCGAGTTTATAAAATAAAGTGTATCTGTGTCCTTTTATTTTGAATATTTTAAATTATTATAATGAAAAATTCTGTTAAGGCAGTAGACAACCAGTATTTTCCAATGCATCTTAAAAACAATTTATAGAAATTCCTCTTTTTTTCTGATGGGGAAATGCTATCATCTCTCTTCAGCTAGAAATGTTATCAACTTTAAAATGTGCCTTAACACATAATCTAAATTTTTAGTGAGACGTTTCAGAACTTCTATTTCTTTTAAATATGTATATTTTTACTACTGTTTTCTTCTGCCAGATCAGAGTGGATGATCACATCATCAGGACAGAACAAGGCCTTCTACTGCGTAGTCTACAGCGGAAGGATTCGGGCACTTACCTCTGCCATGCCGTGGAACACGGGTTCATGCAAACTCTTCTTAAAGTGACCCTGGAAGTCATCGACACAGAGCATTTGGAAGAGCTTCTTCATAAAGATGATGACGGAGATGGCTCTAAGACCAAAGAAATGTCCAACAGCATGACACCTAGCCAAAAGGTCTGGTACAGAGACTTCATGCAGCTCATCAACCACCCCAACCTGAACACAATGGATGAGTTCTGTGAACAAGTGTGGAAAAGGGACCGAAAACAACGTCGGCAAAGGCCAGGACATGCCCAAGGGAACAGCAACAAATGGAAGCACTTGCAGGAAAATAAGAAAGGTAGAAACAGGCGGACCCACGAATTTGAGAGGGCACCCAGGAGTGTCTGAGCTGCGTTACCTCTAGAAACCTCAAACACATAGAAACTTGCCTAGACAATAACTGGAAAAAAAAATGCAATATACATGAACCTTTTTCATGGCATTATGTGGATGTTTACAATGGTGGGAATTGCAACTGAGTTCCACCAATTATAAATTAAGTCCATGAGTAATTTTCCTAACAGGCTTTCCTCCTAATACCAACACCGAATAGGGGTCAGGTGAACGCAGATGTTCACTTTAGCAGACTTAATGTTTCCTATGAGATTTCATTGTACAGGTTTCGCTTTCTTCTTTGCCTGAGAAATAAAAATGTCATTTGCCATATTGCCATCTAAAGAAGAAAAACTGCATCAGCAAAGCCATTTTATTGAACTAAAAGTTTAAAATAAACTGCATGGATTTATGAAGCTGATGAATATTCCAAAATATAGTTGGATTCAAGGATATTTTTTGTCTACCAGCACTTGTGTTTATATGTACTGGAGGAGTAAAATGAGACTGAATGAAATGGTCTGTGGAAGTATAAAAAACATAAACCATCCATCATCCAGAAGAAAAATGGAATACACTGATCTACTACTGATGTCTTCTTTCAGCTTTGATCTAAAGATGTATTTTATTAAAACTATAATTTAAATGTACCATGACAAATATGCAGTAAAAATTAGCTCTTTTCTAAGCTAGAGTAGGTTTTTGTCTTATACTTACTGTGCTCTATAGTTTTTGTTTTACAAATTCCAATTGTGTGCTGCTTTTTCCCCCGACATTGTGTTTTTAGTTCTGCAAGAGGGATAGCCGATATTGCTCAAGAAACACGTAAACGTCATTAACAGTTGATTCCTAAAGCCTGGACCTAAATTATGCTTTATTTCTCTGAGGAATTCAAACAAATAACACCCCCTTCTTTAAGCATGATCGAAATTAATTTTAACTTGCATAATGTTCTTAGAAAAACCAGAACGTGTAACCAAAAAAAAAAGAGAAGAAACAATTCGATTTGTTCAATGCATTGTGTTGTATCTAATGGATCAATAAGGAGAAAAGGAACTGCATATTCCATGAAAATAATAAGCATTGTTTTAATATAGCTTTAACAGAAAATCTCAGTTCTGGGCTTGAAAACCTGCATGATATTTGAGACATAAAAACTCTCATTATTCCTTTAGGAATTACATATGTGTCACTTAATTTTCTTGAAAAAGAGAGATCAGTAATATTCAGAAGAACATCTTAAAAGCAAATTTCCCAACTCTGTTTATATTTGTATCAGCTGTCTCTTACCTCACCTTGTTTAAAACAATGATCTGTCTTACAGTGATCATTCCGATTCGTTTCATGTTGATGGGAGCAACTTTGATACAAACTGTTTCCCAGGACACAACTCTCACTTAAAACATGTAAAGCTTTTTGTTTCCTGCAACAACTTATAAAATAAGGTAAAAGCTGTCAATAAAGGCCTTGCCTCTTCCCTCGTCCTAACATGATTCCTTGAGAATCATTGACTTTCAGGTGTTTAAGACCTTCCACATTATGGTAGTTTGTTTTGCACTGCACTCGCCTTTCCAGGAATCCTTCCGTAGATTCTTCATCATGCACAAAACTGCAAAGGAAACATCTTCTTGCTAATTAATGAAAGCAGCTTTGAAATTCTAACTCTAGCTGTCTTGGGATTCTAATTAACTCAGCATTAATTTCTCACCTCAGACTACAGTGCATCTTTTTAAAAGAAAAATTCTCAGCTGAAATATTTCACAGATGGAAGCTCATGTTTCAGTTTTAGTGATCTGAATAAACAATTTGTTAATGCCTATTTCAAATGAAAGCCTAAAAATATTCTACATTAAATTTTAGGCTCCATTGATTAATCCAGTGTTACTTTTAGAAATACATTTGTAAACGGTATTTGAATGTTAAATTACTTGAAGGACATATTTCTGTAGAGAAAAATAAATGTTTGAAATACAAATCAAAGAACAAAGAGTGCTCCAAAAATAGGTAATTCTTTTATTTCCATGGAGTATCTTCACTGTGCTAAAATTTGGTGTTGCATTTCCTTCTAAGTTTGCAGCTGAAACACATTTGCAGTAACAGAAGTATCTTATTTCTTAGTAGTCCTCAGCAATAATGGATATAAAGGGATAGAAGGGATGCCTTCCAGTATCCAAATGCATTTTGTAAGCATTATGAAATACCCAGAGAAAGTAAGTTTAGACTTTAATGAAAAAGAAACAAAACAAACCTACTGGCATGTCTTTCTTTATAAACCATCAAGTCTGTTTTCAAAGAAAATTATTGATTTAACTTGCAGGTAGATAACTCTTATTAAAGTCATAGTCTGCCAGTGTGTATTGAGAGGGGACAGTTTGCACGAAAAATAACTAACGTCCCACTTAATTTTAATAGACTTTTGGCATATGCATGTATCATCAGAGTTGAAACTTTGTTAAAAGACTCATGTGACAAGTTATGACAGCTCTCTTAGGATTGGAAAAAAGTACATAGCAGCAGAGAAATTATGGCCCAGTTGAAATCAAATGTAAAATGTAAATGCATGTAAATGCACACTTAATGCAACTTTTATGTATTATTTAGTGATTTTCAATGGTATGTGTTTAATATTTTTGCTACCTACACATTAGGCAAAAGAGGTGTAAATAATTTTGAAAAGAAGAGGAAGGACAGTAAGCTGCAACTTTCTATAGGGATTCCATTTCAGTGTGTTCAACATCATCCTAAAACGCAAGATTTCCCCACACAGACGACAAGGTGGTTTATGTGCTTTTTAAGGGCAGAGAGTGTGTGCCCATTCAATAAGCATGTTTTTTGCCAGGTAGTAAATATGTTCCATATCCGTATTTATCAGTGCATTTCAGATGGGAACTAGAAAACTGGAGAGAAAAATGTAATGAAACTGCTGCTGTAAATTATTCCTTTTAGCATGTATTCAGTTGCTAAATACACATTTCTTCAAAATATTTGAATTCAGATGTCTTTACTTTTCCCTGTAGCATATGGTGTCAAGGAACATAAGTTTAGAAAATGCTGAGAACCAGAGTCAGGTTGCTACATAATCAGCTAGCAGATTTCTCCGTTCTAGTCATCTGTAAACTGAGTTCTATATTTATGGTGATGATGTTCATTTTTATGCCCTTTAAGTTAAATATTGTTATTTTTATGTCATGCCTAAAAGAGGAGATATAGGGATGAAATTCTATAATGTGTCATTATCGTGCTCAGTTTGGTTTCATTCAGGATCAACAAGGATGGTCAACAATTGTTACTGAAATTGCCTATCTTTAAGGTCATAAGCAAGCATTTCATCAATATGAAGTGATTAGTATAACATTTTAAAAGCTTTGTTTTGTGAGTTCATTTTTAAAATACAATTTGCATTCAAACTTAAGTGGAAATTATCCAGTGTGATGTCTTCAACGACAGTCTTAACAAACGGGATTCAACATCATCTTACTGTGTTATAATGTGTTAGATATAAACTAGCCTAATGCCAAAGGCATCGTGCTTTTTATTTTAACGTTGTAATAATTATTCAAATTCATTGTTAATGTTTGCAAAATACATGTTTCCTTAAAAAAAAAAACATTCTTTTTCACAAAGTCTGCAAAAGCCTATTAGTTTATCTGCTTCCTAACATTTTTCTTACACTAATTAGTTAAAGACACATACTTTGTAAAGTTAACGTACTGGGTCACCTGAGTGGCTCAGTTGGTTAAGCGTCCAACTTCAAATCAGGTCACGATCCTGTGGTTCATGAGTTTGAACCCTGCGTTGCAGTCTGTACTGACAACTCAGAGCCTGGAGCCTGCTTCAGATTCTGCATCTTCCTCTCTCTCTACCTCTCTCGCTGTCTCGCTCTCTCTCTCTCCCAAAAATAAACTAACCTAAAAAATAAAGTTAATGTACTAAGAGGACCTATAACGAATGAAGCCACAGAAACGGTATGGCCATTTTCACAGTCAACCCAACCAAAGAAAACGGCTTGGTTTTAATTTCAAACATGCAAGCACACAGACCAAATTGAACCCAACCAAACAAAAAGATGATTTTGAACTTAAAGGAATTAGGCTTCTAGACACTTTCCAGACTCCTGGTTCTAAAGGCATTAAGATGTGAAATTTTTAATTGTCCAATTAAATTATATTGGTAGATCTTTTCTATCTACTATGTACTAGACACTGGTAGGTGATGAGGATAGTATTACAACTTAACTGCACATACTTATTCATACTATCTGGAAGTCTTTCCTGATCCTTCCATCTCTAGATGAAACTAGCCACCTTCTCTGCACCAAATCTGTGCTTTTTGTATACTTTTTATGCCACACCTATCACAAAAGTGTAATTTGTTTGTTTACACCCCCATCCCTTTCAGGACTGTAAGCTACTTGAGGACAGGATTTGTATCTAATTTATCTCTGCCTCCAGTATTCCAGTACCTATCCTGATGGCTGGCATAGAAAAGAAACTCAATAAATCATTGTTGGAAGGAAACAGGTTACAATGTGATAAGTGCCAAATGCTAACTGAAGGTAACAGTGTCTGGGATCACAGAAGAAGGGATTAATTTCAAAAGAGCATGGAGAGCTTCAGAAAATAAGTGACATGCAGTCTGGGAATTGAAATATATGAGAAATTTGCCCAAATGAAACAAAAGAAGTGCAGAAAAAAATGAGAATGGAAGAGAGGTGTGAAAATAAATGCTTTTATTATGGGAAGAGATATTCCAAATTGGAGTATAGGGTTCATGAAGAAAAATAAAATGCCCCCCTACTGTGAGTCAAAATGGTGGATTTGTTTATTTTTTCCCAGACTTTGGTTTATTGCCCTCTCTTTGTACCCCACGTTCTCATCACTGGCACATGATGTCATTCACTCTGCTTCTTTCTACCCCTCCTCCCTTTTGTTCTCCCTCCCTACCTTCCCCTTTAATGTTCACCTCTTTTGTCTTTACTGGGCAGTGTTTCCACAGTATTTTCAAACTAATCTTTCGAGTTCAACCAATTTTGCTTTTGTAGAATTTGGAGTTCCACACATGAGTGCCTGGGAGAAGACAGCTTCCTCACGCTGGTCTAACACAGATCAAATGAAATCTTCCCTTGTATGTCACCTGCCTTCAGCGTAGCCCCATTCACTACCGTGAGACCACTCAGATGCAGGTTCCAACATTGCTTTGGAATTAACAAGGTGGCCCGTAGACAAGACATCGTAGAGGATGGCATTAAAATGTAAAGTCTTTGTTTATTCAATGGATACCCTAAATGAGGGCTGCATGGCTAAACAATGATACAGGTGAGATTAGTGCGCATAGTTGACATGCAAAGACTCCTATGTACAAAGAAAAGAAAAAAAGTGAAAAGAAAAGAAAATGGAGGAGGCCTAGCTACATCTTGAAATTGTCAACTGAACACCACCATTATATTAAACTGTCAAGTCTTTTCTCACATAACAAAAGAAGGTATTTTATTTCTCTTAATCTACACATCATACTTGTAGACACACGGTTTATTTATACAGTACCTAAGCACAAGTTTTCATAAATGTGTTTAAGTCCTTCCAATTTGAGTAGTTTTGAAGTCTCAACTTCATCTCTGTGTAAATCTCACTAAAGCATTAGACCCCAAGTAAATACATCTAGAAAAAAATCCCTGTCATCTGTGTAGCTCAGTTTTTAATGTTTCGATTGTTTTGTTGATGACTAATTCCAGAAAGGCTTACACTGTTTTAGACAAAGTTGTGTGTCTAAAATCAGAGAGCATTTCCATTTCAGAACATTTTTATTGTGTCTCAGTTTGTAGGAGGTTTGGATCCTTGGTTTCAGTAAAAGAATGACACTTTCATTAGTCCTCAAATATTTTTGTTTTTTCTTTCAATGTTTTAAATTGCTGATAAATGTCAACAAATATAGGTCTCTCTATACCATTCCATAAATTTTACTTGAATTTATACACTGACTAAAACTGGTTAAAAAAAATCTTCTGTTTCAAATGTACATGTTACCACCTACCAATTTCAGAAATAGTGCTCATTTTCTTCTTTACATTACTTTTGACCCTAATGGTTGGTTGTTGAAATTAGTTATATTTTATTTGGTTCAGGAAACAGGTTAAATTATTACTTGGTGAATACTAATACAGTATCAGAAATAAAAACTGGCATCCATTTGGAAAAGTGTATTGTCAAAGAGTATATTGAATTCTTAAAGTTATAAGATAATATATATTCAGAAGAGTTTGAGTAAATATCCAAGATTATTATATTTTGACCAAAATAATAGTCTAGTCATTTATTTGAGAAACATGCCATGATTAAGGTTTCTCTTTTATGTTATTGTTAACCACTCTAGAATTTACAAAGCAAACAACAACAAATTCCCTGGATTACAAAATCTCTCATTATTCAAAATGTAGCATACCCTGTTCTCCTCACTGGAGAATGGAATTTAATTTATAATTGTTTCCATACTGGTTTCTTCCTAAACTTCCCTTTGTCATCAGACAAAATTTATTAAAATTTAGTCATATCAAATAGCTCTGTATTCATTACTGAGAAGTAAGTAACATTTTGAACTTGTTTAAAGGAAATGTTTATACATTTTTATAGTTAACTGATTTATAGTAGTACATATTAAATTTGAGTACAGACTATAAAATATTGAATTGTATTATAATTTAATATAATATTTAATGAAATGAATATAAGCAGAAGTATAGAGCATTATAAAGCCTTACTAATGCTACTGCTTGGTGATAGTAATATTACATTTTTTATATCACTTTATAATGTCCAAGGTATTGTAATCTCATTCAATTCTCACTATATGAAGTAGGACTTTATTATCCCAACTTTGTAGGAGAGAAAAATATGAGTGGTTTGTCTTAGATTTAACATTTAGCTAACTTTAAACCTCTGATTACAGGGGTGCCTGTGTGGCTTAGTTGGTTAAGCGTCCGACTGTCGCTTAGGTCATCATCTCGTGGTTCATGGGTTCGAGCCCCGTGTCGTGTTCTGTGCTGACAGCTATAGCTGGGAGCCTGGAGCCTATTTCAGAGTCTGTATCTCCCTCTCTCTGATCTTCCCCTGCTCATGCTGTCTCTTTCTCTCTCTCTCTAGAAATAAATAAAAATATTTAAAAAAAAAGAAAATGTAAACCTCTGATTACAGTCTTATTCCAATTAAAACAGAACCTTTTTATCACTACATTGCATCAAGTAATCTATTAAACTTTTAATGAATTGTCCCTAAAATAAATGTTAGTTTAGATCATCCAAAAACAAAGTACATCCAAGAAAACATTTTTTTTAACGTTTTATTTTTATTTCTGAGAGAGAGAGAGAGAGAGAGAGAGAGGCAGCATGAGCAGGGGAGGGTAGAGAGAGAGGGAGACACAGAATCAGAAGCAGTCTCCAGGCTCTGAGCTAGTTGTCAACACAGAGCACGACGCGGGGCTCGAACCTACGAACCGTGTGATCACGACCTGAGTCGAAGTCCGACGCTTAGCCGACTGAGCCACCCAGGCACCCCCGAAGAAAACATTTATTGACTTGAGTACTTGGTAACATAAGATATTAACATGGAAAATGAAAGAACCAATGAAAAGTTGGCCAAATGTTCAGTTATAAAACACTGGAATTTATGCCTGTAATTCACTTTCTCTAACAAAAAGCCTTCAAAGAAAAAATGCTGATTCTTCATGCATCTTTCTTAAATATTTGAAATGAGACAAAAATGGGAGAATATTCTAATTGATACAAGATGAGCTTTCTTCACATATTTAACTATGTGACCAAAAGAAGAAGGAAGATAACTTTGGAATCACATAGGCATTTATAAAATCTGCTTTTATAAATGAAAAATATTTGTTAGCAATACCTCAATTTTTAAATAACAATTTTAAATAAATACCTTTGTGAGAAACAGTATCCTTACACAATAATTTAACATGTCAAGCATAATATCTCACAAACAAACTTCAAAAATTATTGGCATTTTAATAAAGATACATACCTATGTCAACTTTATAAATACCTGTTCATTGACTGGCTACTTTTTGGTATATAACAGCTGTCAATACATATGTCAGTAAATGCCAGAAGAAATCCTATATAGATTCTCAATTTTCAATAGTGGTAATTATAATCATCCCATGTATATACATATTCAACTTAAATGTATATCATCTTTTAAATAAGTTATGTTTTTATTTGGTGCATATAGCCAGATAATATAATTTAAAATTAATACTGTTACAAATAATTTCCACAATTCTCTTCCACCTTCTACAGTATCTGGCACATCTCTCCTTCCAATTAACAATCCATCTTGCAAAATTCAGTGTCTTCTCCTGTGACCCGGCTAGCATCTTGATTCCACAGTTAATTGACCTATTTCTCCAAGTCACCTTCAGTCATCAACCAGAGACCAGGTAGGTTTTAATGGTACATAGAAATAAAAGTTCAAGGGTAGGTGACCTTAGCTCTGGACAGATAAAAGAAAATAGAGCACAGTTTCACGGAATAAAAATAGGATGTTACTCTAAATATGATTTAAGTCTCAGAAGACGAAGGAGCAAATGGAATATTGGTTGACTTCAGATGGAGGGAACACCTCTTTCATAAGGCAAAAAAATAGGTGGCCTTAGAGGCACACAAACCTGTTTTGAATACCATTTCTATTCCTTTCTTTACTTGGTGAACTTACCTCCTACCCACCGGGCTTCACTTCTATGTAGAATAGATACAACCTCAGTTCTTTCATCTGTCTAGGAAAGATGATAGAAAACTTTTTCAAAGAGGTGAGGAAATAATTAACATTGATATACAACACTACTGATACTGCTGTATATTCACTTTTATTCATTTCTGTCTTAATAATGAAGCGAAAAAAGATGTTCTTTCATGTTTAAAAAACACTCTTGATTATATCTACTGGCACTCTGTCTAGACATTTATCCCTCCACTTGTTGTCTTGGTTTCTATATCTATAATTCCTCTGTTTTTACATTCTAAAGTAGTGATTGTCACCATAACAGTAATTTCCCTCAGTCACATCATTCACTTGAGGACTTTTCTACTCGACTTTTCCCCTAAAAACTCTCAAAAGAAATGCTATGGGACTCCCAATTAAAGATAAAGAACTTATGTGCTTGAATTTTATCCTCTCATAAAACATCATTAATTTAATATGCCAACACATTTATCTTAATTTCCAGCTAGGTCAACTTTGACTTTCTAATTTTTAGAACTACTGTCTGCCATCATCACCCCACAGGATATATCCTAAAAGTGAATTAACCAATTGTTCTGTACCAAATAACCGTGTGTGTGTGTGTGTGTGTGTGTGTGTGTGTGTGTGTGTGTACAACAGACAATTTTCAAAGTTATCTTTTCCAAACTTCCAAGACATTTCTTGGGGCTCCTGGGTTGGCTCAGTCAGTTAAGCATCTGACTTCAGCTTAGAGCATGATCTCATGGCTTGTGAGTTCAAGCCCAGTGTTGGGTTGTGTGCTGGCAGCTCAGAGCCTGGAGCCTGCTTTGGATTCTATGTCTCCCTTTCCCTGCCCTTGCCCTGCTTGCATTCTCTCTCTCTCTTAATATAAATAAACATTAAAAAAATTAGAAAGAGAAGAAGACTCTATGTTATTTCATAAACAGTCTTCAGAAAACAAAATATTTCTTCTCATATCATCTCAAATAAAGTATATTACATTACGTGTGCTTTTATATATGAAAAATCTCAAGATATAGTCTAAGCAATTGCAAGTGTTGATGAAGAACTTTCTAAAATAGGATCAAAGTTAAAAATAGTGTGGAAAGAAAGTACATTTCTTAAAGTAAGATATAATTTAGAGGAAAAAGCTGTAAGAACAGGAATTTATTCATAGTCTCTAAAGAACACATGAAAAAGAGCACTACCATAATTCACACCTAGAAAGATAATAATTTATGCAAAATCACTCCCTTTAAAAAGTAGAGATGAAAAGAGACATGACACCTCAAAACCCTGCCAAACTAAGGATAAACATAAGAAATAAACCATATGTGTTGTGGGAGGCAAATCCACAAAGAAACTCTTAGGCAAAAATAAGACCAAACTATGACATGATCCAGATGTTCCCTAATACGAAGGTCGCAGCAGAATCCGACAGGCTTCAAGGTCTAGTAGGAAAGAAAAAATTTCCAAAAGTGTGAACCCTGATTGGCTTCAATTATTTTGTAATTCTTCTTAAATAATTGCTTTTTGTTTGAAGTATTGTCATCTTTCAGCTATAACTATCTTGGAAATTGATAAAAAGCAGCATAAAGAGATGGAATAATGCAGCTTTGAAGTCAAATTATTCCTTTCATAGGAATTTTAAGAGACCATTTAGGCGGGGTCCCCAGCAAAGGCTACTGTATATATCATACAAGCTGGAAGGAGGAAAAAGAATAAGAACTCTACAAAAGTATTTTATATTGTCCATAACTGAAAAGAGCGTGAAGGTCAAAGTCAATGAGCAGTATATATATTTATGAGAGCCCTTAAAAGAACTTTCAGAGAAAATTGAACTGGGCCTTCTTTTATGCCTTAAGTCTAAATGTGTTGTCTGGGTATCCTCTAGGCTCTGGGTTTCTCAGTCCTGCTATGTTTAAATATCTTTCACGGAATACAACACAATTCACCTTGTACACGATTTTAATTTTTTGGCCACCTGATGACATATTGAACATATGAAGGGATTGGAAGAAAGTGCTTAAAAATTAGAAATTTTGAGAACACAAGAGCAGAAAAACCTCAAATACGGTGAGAGTACGAAGAAAAAGATAATAGTGGCTGGGAGAGACAAGGGAAGAAAGTGCTTTGATCTTCAAAGGAAGGAGAAGCATAAAGGAAAACAGTGATCATCTTTTATTAACAGTGCAAATGCTTGTGTCCTTGTCTTCTTCCTCTTTTCATCCTTCTGGAGAGCCCAACTTTGTGTCCAATTGATCTCTGTTTGTCTTCTCTGGTTTAGTCAACCATGCACTAAGTCCATGCTACTCAAAATATGTGGTTGACTACTGAGAGCAGCAGCACCTGGGAGCTTACAGATCCCTAGGACCTATCACAGACATATGGAATTAGAACAGGCATTTTAGCTCGGTCTCCAGATGATTCGTGCCTACATTAATGTCTGAACAGCAGTGCTCTAAGTAACTCGTTCCTAAAGATTTGGATCGCATTTTCATTAAGGGCACAACTTTTGATCATCCTTACTGTATTTCGTGGCTAATTTCTCAAGACTTCACTGGTTCACATTGGCTTCCTCCTGTCCAAATCCTAAGAAGGCTTACCTGTTTCCAGGGTCTGTTGGCACAAGGGGTTGAGATGAGACACTAACACACGTGGGCCTTGAAATATCAGATAAAAATTACTTAGCTGGTTGATGAAGACAAACTCTTATGTATCTTGAGAATGATTGTGATGGAAATTGAAAGTTGAGTTTTAAGTAACACGTACCCAACAATGATACTGGCTGGATTGGTGGTGGGAGAATTTCACTTAGAGGATATTTCTGTTATTCAGATTTTAAAAAGTGGTGCTTCCTCTGTTCATTTGTTTGTTCTTGGATAAAAAAAGAATACGTAAAATATCAACTGTATAGTTTTTTTCTAGTTTTAGATAACATTCTTAGGAGAGGGAGTCCAGTGCAATGACAGAGTATACTCTGTAGGTATTATTGTCCTCCCATTTCCTCTAAGTTTTCTGCGGCAGTGAAGGCACTAATTTTCCTGGAACATTCAGGCTTCCTGAAGTGTGGCAGCAGTATGAGACTGACTGCTTGAATTTCTCAGCCATTTGTTTTCCAGTAATTTTATAGTATTTCACTTCTATGCAGAGAAGGTAGCCATGTAAATATGTCCTGTAAGGAGAACAACTCAGATTACCAACAGAAAGACTTTTTTTAAATTAAACATGCAATTTAGCAAAAACAGTCATCAAAAGCTATTTCCTTGCAATATTTCAGTGCCATTAAATCCTAATAATATGTAGAGCTACCACTTAAAAGCACAATCAACATTAACAATGTATTCATGTGTACATGCCATATATTTCTAAGATTTATTTTTTACTTCATCCTGGGTGGTCTACTACTGCTTTTTACACTACAACCAACTGATCCCTAAGTTCAGGGTTATTGAAAAGTATCATAAATAAAATCCACGTGTGCGTTGTTTAAGTACCAGATGATATTTACAAAGGTTTCAGCAGCTTTACCAGTTCACTGCCAGCAAAAATTACCAGTATCTACCATTAGTTGTACAATACAAATGTTTTTATAATGTTAAATTCACCCCAAGAATCTTTCCTGGCAAATTCAAGTCTGACTGTATAGGAATTATTTATGTTGCGCTCACTGTTGCATGTCAAAGCAACAGATACTATCTGTTTTAAAGCAGCCCATGAACTTCTTGTTAGACTCCCCATTGTCACAGATCTATACATTCTTATCAACCAGAATATGTGTCCTTAAGAAAATAAAAAGAAAGAAAGTGTCTCTATGCTATTGTCTCTATGCAAATAGTTGATTGATTAGCAGTAGAATGTGGGCCTATTAAAAGTCGCTTCCAAAAAAAACATTTATAACTGAAATACTGGATGTTTTCTGTCAATGAGATTTCAGGAAGCGAGGACTTTAAATTAAAACTCAGGGGAGTTTCCAGCCATGGCATTTGAAAAGTGAGTTTTCTCTTAAGCTCTCTGTAAATCATTTTAAAATACTGCTGATTTGCTAATGTGTAACACAGACTCCTAAATTTTTGTTGGGGAAAAAGAATAAATTGGGAGCACTGGGAATGAGAGTCTGGCGGCAATTTGAGGTACAAGAATGTTTCCTAAGCAGATAGACTACACTAACTGAGAAGTTGTAAGGACAGAGTAAAGTCACTACCAAAGAGGTGCTGGTTTACTGTCCTGAGTCATAAAACAATTGCTTTTGTGCCATTTGAGTGTCAGCTTCTTGATATGACTTAATATCAAGTTATATTTTTATATTATTAACACAAAAGGGCAACCCTGGCTCATATAGTTAACAGCCATGTCATTAGCCAAAACCCAGTGCTAAAGATATTTTAAAAATCCAAAACTTTATTGATAGTGTATAATCCACTCCATTCTTGGATCTGCAGTGACCAATGTGTTGTCTTGGTATATATTTGTGACAGTTTCTTTAAGTAGCAACGGGCCTTTGAGAGCTGTTTTGGTGACCAGGTACAGTGGAGAATCCTACTTCTTTCCGGGGAAGTTCCTGTGCCGACCTCCAGAGTAGTGGCCAGTGGCTTATGAGTTATACTTGTTATGTAAAGTGGCTAAGGTTTTAATTAGTCAGAAGTGTGAGACAATTGTTCATCATGGCAGAAGAATGACACTTTCCTTTAGGCTCTTCATCCTTTCCATTCTGGGGCTGAAGAGAGGGCCATGGAGGACGAGAACTCTGACGACTTTCAGACAGGAAGGATGTCTCCCCAGGACGAAGCAAAAGAGCTGTCAGAGGAGATACCTCAAAGTGGAAGTCGGGAGAGAAGTGGGGAGGAAACTGGGAGGGCAACTAACTCTTCCTTCCTTCCTTTAGGAAATCTGTATTTTCAAACGGAGAGTTACAGTAATTCTAGAAGGAAGAGAATTTTTGTTTGAGTTCATCTCAAAAATACCATGAACGGATTGGTTCAGGAAGCTTCTTCTTTAGCTGGGAGTGCAGTTTCTCCAATCTTGGATTGTCTTTTCTGCTTTCTTAAAGAGCTGCGTGCATGTGCTTGTGTGTTTGTGTGTAATTGTGTGTATATGTGTGTGTGCGTCTTTTATTTCAAACATGAAAGCCCTCTCTCCATTTATTCAAATTTTAAAGCAACTAACATTTAGAAACTTTATTTTCAAAGCTAAAACTACTTGTGGAGAGTCTAGTCTTTACATCTCAAGCACCTAACCACCTTCCTCATCTTTGCACTCCATACATCATTTGCCAATAGAATGGAGTATAGCTTTTATTTCACTAGGAATATACAGTTCAGTGGGAAGAAACCCAGCAGCCGTACCTTTATCACAAAAGTCACAGGCAACTAATTTGCAAACATAAAATGCAGTATGGCATCTCCCGGTTGTAGAGTCCTCCTGGAAAGCCTGGCCTTCCGAGTTCTGTCCAGAGACCCTGCTGCAATCCATTTCCAGGCCCTCTGCTCTTCCACATCCAGCCCCCCTCCAGGCCTCGATGACTACACGTCTGCACCCACTTCACGCTGCCTGCGACACTGTTGTCTAGACTCTTTTGACTCCACCTCTGCTGACATTCACATCTCCAACACTAGACACGTGCTCTAGGAAATCACAACGGTCCCTGGTACCACTGGTGCTGCCCTCCCAATTTCTCCAGTACCCCTGCCTTGCTACGCCTGACATAGTCCAGTTCCTGGTATGTTCCACTATTACTGAACAACGGAAGCAATACATCTACACTGATATTTTAGATTCCCTTAATCCCTTCTAAGAGTTCATTTAAACCCTGACAGCTTCAAACAAGGTGAAGGTGTGAGCAAAGGCCTTTCTTCTGTCTACTGTGAGAGTATTCAAATACGTTACTCTCATTTACTTCATAGAGTACATTTTTTAAAGGAGAATACAAAAATAGGCCTCCAAGTCTTTCTTCAAACTCATACAGGGATTCCAGAGGAAAGAAGGTAAACCAAGTAAGTCTCATAGGATCTGCTACAAATATTATAGGACTGTTCCAAAAAGACTGGAAAAAATGTGTCTTTAATGACCTCCCAGTTTGTGCAGATGAACATAAAGAAAATAATTGCTATAACTGAGAGAATTTTAAAAATCTAAGTGATTAATATCATCAAATATTAAATGAGAAGAATCTGGGGGGCTGAAAGGGTCTGCTCCAAATTGTATCATCCAGATTACTGCCTCTTTTGCCTGTCTGTGAAGTTCACTTTACCTTCACTCTCTCCAGGAGAGAACTTTTCTTCTCTGCATACAATTGTGGATTCTCAGGCTCTTGTACTATGGTTATAATCTGAACCCACTTAAAAATAATCATCCTATCTACTATAATACATTCATACCATCACCATACTCTACGTTAACTTAAGCTTTATCAATCAGAAACAAATACGTGTGACAGACAATCATCTATCACATGCTTAGAATATGTAAAAATTAGTCATTTTGACCCTAGATTCAGGAAGACCAGCAGAGATTGATACAGTTCATTAATTCATTCAGAAATTATTAATCATTTCCCTACTTTGTTCTGGACGAAAGAGATATAAATCTGACTTCTAGGCAATTAAAATCTTTAAATTGAGATAGGAATTGATGCTGAACATGTAATAGAAAGCAATGAACATTTTAAGAGAACACGAGTACATACTATAGCAATTGATAGATCACACTGTCTAAAAAGAATCTCAAAAGTAATTCTGGAACAACTCCCTTCTTTCAGGGAGATTCAGTCTTCTTAGCCCCATTACACAGAAAAATGGACAAGTAGTGGAAGCCATTGATTATAGGGTGCTTTTCATACCAATTATCACTGTCTCTAGGATGTATGAAGTTAATATAAATATTTCTCCATGGTAATCGAAATACTTATACAAATTCACTCATATAAAATGGTTTGTGTAAATATTTTTGAAATCGCAGGAATAAATATTTCAGCTTGGTAACTTTCTGTTTCTCACTTTGCCTACTAGTAGCTTTTATGATTTCATACCTATTAATCCCTCTTTAATACTTGTTTTGTTTTTATGTAGACAGACCCTAGCAGTTTAGATTACTCATTTCCTTCACATAACTGATGCCATGCACAATTTATATTTAGCTGCATGTGTTCAGCTTTTAAAACTCTATTTCAGGAAGAGTTCAATCTTGAGAATGGGTTTGTACTAGTGGAAAGCATCAATAGGCTGTCAACTTTGCAAGTAAAGGCCTCTCAGGATATGAGTATCCAGGGATTTTGCAAAGGCTATTTTCACATCGTAAAATGTCTCAGTCTGAATTTCTTGGCAACTTTTGTTTTTGACATTTTATTTTCCAATTCAAAGACATCTCAATGTGTCATTATCTTGAAGAATGCAACATTACATGAATCCACATGAGTAACAAAAACTCCATAATTTTAGCCAAACTGCACCTGCCTTCTTCCCCGGAGACCCACTCCTGTGTGATTTCTTTACATGAAGTAAAATCTTTTTACAGATCATCCTACAGTGATTCCCAACAGTTAGAGAGTTGTGAAACCCGTTCGTTGTTTGGTTTTTACACTCCACCTCTAGCAGTTTGGAAAACTTTGAAGGAATTTTAATTTAATCTAATACTTAAAAAAAACTGTGGTGAAATTAGATAATGAGCATAAAAAGGAGATTCTCAAGTAATTATTACTTTCCCTTTTTACATTAGGCTTGCATTGGTGGACAAAGATTTGTTTCTGCAGATGATATTTCTTTCTGTACCTCTGTTCCATATATCATCACTCCAGGAGGCCATATTTCATTCACTCGTTCATTCATTCATTCATTCATTCATTTATTCAATAAAGGTTTGATGGACACTACTCATCAAACCAAGCATGGTTCTAGCTACAGATTATTTAGTTGATAAAACAAGAAGACAGAATTCCTACAGTAAGCATTCTTCCATTTCAGTGTGTGAAACAGACAATAAAACATTAAACGAGTACAAAACTAATATCTAGTAGCCCACAATTTTCATTAGCACCAAGCAGTGTTTTGTAGATAGTGTTTATTAACTGTTCGCCGAATGAAAGATACAGCCTGGCTTTGCTATTTAATAGCAAACTACTTATCGTCTTTGATAACTGAAAATAACAATAGGTGTCTCCTGGGTTTTTATAAAGATTTACAAATGTAATGTGTTTAATATATAAGGAACAGTGCCTTGCCTATTGTAAATGATGCAAAGTGCTTATTTATGTCAGCACAAACTGATACATTATACATTGTAAATGTTATGGAAATTGAAGGCAAGAAGTTGGTGGTTAGATACAGCTAAGTGGGATTGGGTGGCCCTAAATGCACATGAAGAACAAAATAAAAACTTGTTACTTCTTCATCTTCAAGGATGGGAACAATTCATAGCTGGAAACAAAGATACATAGAGGAGCAAAGGCGATTTCAGCTAATGATTTGAATCAGCCTGACAAGAGACGGTGATAGCTTCACAAAATACAAAATAGGTCTGTACTGGTATGAAGGCCATAATGGCTAACCAGGCACTTCCACAGCTGTGGCTGAAAATTAGTCTCTTCCATGTGGCTTTAATATACAGACTAAGGTGGTGAAAGTACTGGGAATGGCAGATGTACCAAGTGGTGGAATAAAATGCATCACACATATGAAAACTGGTAGTTACGTTATTTGATAGCTCCCCTCTTTGCACTATATCCCTTACTTTTTATTATTATTAATAATTAAATTTTGATTATAATATGCACCCTAATTCATTAATTCAACAACTTTTGAGTACCTCAAATATGTGTATACTTAAAACTGGAATATCACAAAGAAATCCTTTAATATGGGACAAACTGTACCATATGCTATCATAATGTAAATTCTCAGCTAACCGACCCTTCACATCCTTCTTTTAAATTGATTCCTGTTGTCCAACCATGTGAGAGCTTTCACTCACAAATTTGGTTCCAATGAGCATAGAATCAAGTGAAAACCATTTAATGAAGAACTGGCCCCATTCAGTTTGAATCTCAACATGTGTTCTTCTCTGAATTAAAATCCTCCAGGGGGGAAAATGACACATTGTAAATCTGTGATAGTTTCAATCAGTGTCAGTTGGTAGAACTTAACTAATGCTATTCCATGTTGTAATTACATGGAGTCAAAGTGTTTGACATGTGTAGATTCCATACATGAATTTAGTTCATTTACTAAATTCACCTATTTTATTAAAAGATGGTAGGTGTCATAAATCACAGAATTATAATCCTTCCCTGTAGTGGAGAACAAAATAAACCGTTGGAGAACCAAAATAAACAAGTGAGTAAGTGTACTTGCAAATACTTATTAATTGAACCAGCACCCAAAATCTATTTCTTTAGCCTCATACAAGGTCATACTTGTTAGAAACTACAATATGAGAAAGTATGCTTTTCTTTCTAAACTTTCTTATGAGCTATTAGAGAATAAAACCCTGTTGGATGCGGGAAAGGAAGTCATATAGAATCCAATGAATAAATGGTATAGCTTAATGTGGAGAAATGGGGACAATCTACTTATTCAGGAAAGTTTTCATAACAGCAACTCTTTTCTGCCACTATCTCTTAACTCTGAAAACTCGGTAGAGTTGGATATTTACATTTTCTTCTTCGGATTGATTTCCTAAATTCTTTCTTAATTGAGAAAGCTGATATTATATAAATTCTCCAAATGACTGTGGTTTCACATGAGAGGTACATTTATAAAAGAACTTTAATTCCTCTACTTTTGTAACGAGAAGACTATTAATCTTAATTACTTATTATTATAGCACCTAATATTTTAAAAGTAAAATCAAACTTAAAATAAGACTTTCCCATTAGGATACAACAAAATTCTGCTTTAAATACAGTGATTTTTTTTTTCTCCAAAGCTTTTAACACTTGTTTCATTTAAAAATAGTGTGTGTCTTATTCACTGCTAACTAAATCAACTCTGATAATTAGCCAGTTATACATTTCAGTTAGCTATATAATAAAAATATATATCTCTGGTATGCTGGGACAAAAGCTAGTAACAGTAGTAGGATTAATTGAGGTTCCACAAAAGGAATAGTCTGTCTGCCAGCCTAAGTCCATTTCCCACCCCTCTGTCCCATCCCACAGGACACATCCCTTTCCACCAAGATAAGTTATAGTATTGGTGTTTGTCTCAGGGTAGACTTCCAGGGTTGGAGACAAAATACAACGTTCTAGGTGGCTGGCAATGCTAGAGAAAAAGAGGAGGGGGACAGAAAGCCTAGAACAAAAGAGCAGAAACCTCTCTTTCTAAGGTTAATTTTGCCCCTCGCCCAGAATCACTGAAAACTGTGAGTAGTAAAAAGACCAGGTGTAGTTTGAGCATTCTTCCCTCAGATAGACTTCAGAATCTAAAGGAGCCAAACACCTGAAAGAGAAGCTGAACTACAGATAAGAACACTTTGATAGACCACAGGACACCTTAGAAGAATCACCTTCATGAAAGAGAAACAGCAATCAGAGAAAACAGATCAAAGAGAGCAATCATTTTCAACCACTGTTGCACTGGAATCTCTTCAAAGAATGTTGAGACCTCAGTACCTGAGTGTCAGATATTATCATGTATTTGGCCCAGGAGTCTACCTGGGGATCAGGAGTTTTAAAAGTTCCCATGTGTTATTAATGTGCTCCTAAAAATGAAATCTTCCATGATAGGGTATTAATAATAATAGGAATTTAAAACACCTATATACTCTCATACAGGCAAAGGACAGATTGCATCTTTGGTGCCTATTTTGATATTCAAAGGTTTTTTTATAGAATTTCTGATATTATCTTTATCTTCTGCCAGTTTTCTTCTGTTACCACTGACTTTTATTGGGAGAGAAAGAGGTTTGAATAAAGACAAGCTGTGTTGGGTTAGAGGATCTCTAGGGATATCCTAAAGATTAACCAAACAAAGACCAAATAAAATAGAATTCCCTTCTTGTATTTGGCAAGTTCCAATGTCTGGCCTTACATACTCAGAAACGTGATCTGCCACATTTCAAGAACTGATATACTCAGGGATACTGACTCCAGACTGCAAAATACAATATGGAGAGCAGATGGACAACTTAGTAATTTACAATCAGAAACTGTGAATGAGAAAGAAAAGCATTTAGAGGGAGGCTTTTTATTTTGCATGGAGTTAGAATGAGAAGAATTAGTGATATGCCTCAAATGGCATATGTTTGAGAGCCTCAGCTGTGAAGATTGGAAGCATCACTTCTTCATTTCCATATTAAAAATTTAGTAAAATCTCATTATGTGTCAGTATAGCACATAAACATATATAGACAATGTTTCTTGTGTCAGGAAGCTGATGTTCTAGTGGTGGGTGGGATGAAGAAAACAATAAAGAAATCAATACATAATCAAGAAAAGTATCAAACAGTAAGCATAGTGGGTTTAACAATGTCCCTCCAAATTCGTGTCTAACCAGAACCTCAGAATGAGAACTTGTTTGGATTGGATTTTTGCAGAGGTCATACTGGCTTGGGATGGCCCTGAATCAAATGACTATCATCCCTACAAGAAGAGGAGATACAGAGAGACGCAAGGTCAAGTCCAGGTGAAGATGGAAAGAGGCCAGGATTCGGTGATGCTTCCATAAGACAAAGAATGTGAGGAGCACCAGATGCTAGAAGAGGAAGGGAAGGAGGCTCCCACCAGAACCTTTGTAGAAAAGTAGCCCCCGTAGCAGCTCAGCTTTGGGCTTCTGGTCTCCAGAGCAGAATATCTAGTTTGCAATAATTTGTTTAAAATGGTGGTCCTAAGAGACTAATACAGCAGTGATAAAGAATTAAAAAAAGGGTGGAATGATAGAAAGCCAATGAATGACATTGATTCTGGGATTTGAATGAAAATACAGAGGTAGCCACAAAACGATAAAAAAGTGCACACTAAGAATGCTCGGATAGAAGAAATGGCGACGGCAGAGATACTAAGGCTGTAACAAGCACGCTGTATTCCAGGAAACAAAATAAGGCTGGTGCACCTGGAGTTTAACGGGCTGAGCCTAGAAGGAGACCGATTAATGAGGAATTCAAAATGCAGGTAACATAAGGATTTATGTGGATTTTAAGTTTAAACGCAACTTGAAAATGTTGAAAAATCTTAAACAGGAAATTGACTCAATCTGACTGAGGATTTTAAAAGACCTGTCTGTTTGGGTTTTTTTGTTTGTTTGTTTGTTTTTTTTGGAGAAATGTATTTTGTTTGGTTAGCTCTTCAACAACTGGCACGTGGTCATAGCGAGCAGAACTTGGGGTGGGCACACCATGTCATACCAATGTCTCACTCAGCCCTGTCACAGTAGCAGGTCTGAGTAGCAGTGAAACGGCAGTGGAAAAGCTGGAGAATACAGAAGGAGGGAAATATCAACACGAAATAATTGTCCTGAGTAGCAGGCCTCCTCTGCATTGGCCTTTTATTAACTCTAATTGCTAGCTACTGGTTTTCAAAACCAAGAGTGAAGGACTAAGACCCATAGCTTATCTGATGATATTACTGTAATTCTCTTAAGCTAGGAATAACTCAAAAAAATCCTGTTTGTTATCTATACCATTTCTCACAGAAGCACATAGCTAAATAGCAGTAGTGTTTCTCACTGACCACACCTGAGAATCTGGAATTTCTTACAAAATGACCAAAAAAAATCCTACCTTGAAATGATAGTTACTGGCTATCAAATCCAAAGGGTGAGTTATTGTGTATTACATAAATAAAGAAACTACTTATATATACACGCATATGTATAAAATGTATGTATATATATACATACACGTGTATACATTTGCATGCTAGTGATCCTAATGTTTATAATAATTCTGAACATTTCCAAAGTATAGCTTCGGTATTTATAAATCACTAACAGGAAAATAAACAGCAGGTAAGTGCTTTGTTCTAATAATAAGAAGCAGTGATAGAGATATAGGATCATATACTGTGACCATGTGAATTTGCTAGCACATAAAGTTGAGAATAACAGCTAGTGAAGGCATGATTCTTTGGTCACCTACTTTTCAGAAGGAAAAAGAAAAAAAAAAAAGAAAGAAAGAAACCTGGAGAACTTATGCTCACCTGGGGAACTTGCTCTCATCAGCTAATTTTGAGAACAGGAAAAAGGAAATTGCGTCCCAGGCAGCTTGACACGAGACAATGGGGCAGTCTCCTTATTGCTTAAACACACGGCATTGTGAGAAGTCATTCTGCACTTGGCCTCTCACAAAAAGCGAAATCAGCCCCAAAGACTAGTGAAGGTATTGCAGAAGGAGGATTTATTGAGCTTCATTACATCTTGAAAGGATTAGTTGCACCTGCACATAAAGAATCTCAATCCGTTCAGATAAACAGGGCGAAGGCGCCTTTATTATATTTCTTTCATGGAGAGATAGGTGACTGATACTCCTGACAGCGTCAGAGCCTCCAGGTTCGCTGCTGAGGAACAAGAGTGCCATCTTCTGGTAGAAGAGATTGTGAACCTACACAAGGCTTTCCTGGTGAAGAAAGAAAGTCAACAAAGAATATTCAGTTATTTGAAGCTGAATTACAGAATTCGTGAAAATATCATTTCTTCCTCAGGATTTCATTCCAGTCTCAAATGCATAAAATGAAGGAAAAATGCACTCTAAAAAGTAAAGGGTATATAAGAGGTGGAAAAGGATGCAGAGATGTCTTTTGACTGAGAAGTTCTAATTTTACAGTTAAGTTTTCTTTTCCTAACTTATTATTTGTATTTTCTTGTAAATGCCTTCAAGTAGTTCTCTGTTAAATAATCTGGAAATTCTTGATAAGTCAAACATTATTTCCTCGACTCAAGGACATTAATGTCAGTATTTTCGATTAAAGCAAGCATAATAGCTTTATTAATGTTGAATTGTTTCTTTTTTTAAGTTTATTTATTTATTTTGAGAAAGAGAGTGTGAGTAGGGGAGGGGCAGAGATGGAAGAAGAGAGAGAATCCCAAACCCCAACGCAGGGCTTGAACTCACAAACCCATGAGATCATGACCCGAGCTGAACTCACATGCTTAACCAACTGAGGCACCCAGACATTCCTAATGTTGAATTATTCAAATAAAGTCTCTGTTCCAAGTAAAACACCATTCACGTACGCAAAAGAACTTTACATTTTTCTCCCAATTTCTGACTTGTAATTTTAACAACATGCTCTAAACACTGATATGTTATTATTTTTTAATCACTACATTGAAACAGTACTAGCTGGTCTACAAAATGCATTTTGTCCCTAGCTACACTCACCGTTTCCAGAGCCCCCACCTACTCAGAATATGAATTCTCCATAGAACTAAACTGCGATAGACACAGCCAAGCACTTCCCAGAGCTCCCCTCCCAGAAGGACATGTCCCATATTTGAACTTCAATCCCTTTAGGAATACCTCAGCTGCACATACTGACTCTTTAACCACGCCAGTCCCCTGTGGCCCGCATCCAATGACTGGTAGATACGGGAATGTAAAGGCCAGGCATCTCAGCCTCACTTTGGGCAAATCTAATAGACCATTCTCAGCTCCAGAGCAACAGACAGGACTGATTTCTGTCATCCTGTGAAGGATTTGAATTTAGTCTTTGCCCAATCCCGCTTCCTCACCCTCCCTTCCATGGGTGTTAACCGCAATGGCGTTCGCTAGTGAACATCTTGCAGGGTGACCCCAGCTCCGAGTGGGCTTCAGGAAGAATGCAAACAGTAACTCAAGCCATAGGACAGCTTGGCTGTGGCCACTTACTTTGTCCTCTTCGATGGAAAAAGACTATTTTTTAACTTAACTAAAAATCATCTTTCTCTTGACAAATCTTTTCAAATATACATTTAGATAACTAAAATATAATAAGAGGCATAGTTTGGGGCCTCTATGTTTATTTATATCATTGAAATCATTTACAAAACCCTATATGTGTATGTATGCAAGCGTATTGATATACTGATACATGATCTAAATTGGAAACCATGAACAGTTTGTTGGATCAGTGTTTTAAATTCTAGCTAGTTTAACTATAGAATCGGGATGCTTAAAATAGGTACCATAAAGAATATATGTTCTTCATAATTTGAGTTAACTTATTGATCTAAAATGTTTTATCTTTGCAAGTTAATGAAGTATACTCATTACATCCAGTTTAAAAAACAAAAAGGATGAAGATTTTTAGATGGAAGGAAAATGCCCTCTAGTGGTAAATATTATTAAAATAAGCAGGGTTTTTTGAAACCGTAAACCCAATACCATAGTTGTTAAGTGTCTACTGAGCATTAGGTATTACGCTAGGCCCCAGACACAATTATGAATAAAACAGAGTACAAAACCTCTTCCAATGTTCATTCTAGGGAGAGAGACAAATTTTAAAAAGAAAATAATAGCATGTATTCAGTGAAAAAATCAGGGGGAACAAAGAGGATTCTGAAAATGAGAACAGCAAAGGAGAACTTACTTAATTATTAAATATTACTCACGTCTTTATTTCTAGGAAACTTCAGTCTCCTCATTTATATTTTGTGGACTAAGGATGGTTGCTTTGTTTTGTTTTGCTGCTACTTTGCTTTAAACATTTGAGACATGTGAGTGTATGAAACTAGAATCTTAAATCTGACAGAGGATTCAGAGCTAAATCATTGTCTTCAGACGTCCTGAAATACTAATTCACATACACAACACCTAAAATTTTGTATAGTGATTTTGCATTTTTGCAAAATAACAAAGAAGTAAGAGGAAACTCATTATATTACCAGTAAGAGAGATTCACAAATTTGTAGTAATTCAGAACCTTCCTCTCACTGTAGTAACATTTGTAGAAACAAATCTCACGAATTGTTTCCTGACAACTTTAGTTTCCCAACCACACCTCCATGGTTCAGGCCTTCGTAGAAGTAGTTCAAGGCAGGGTGATGATCTTTGCCATAAGAGAGAAGTCTTGTCATCTATTATGAACGTGTGGTGTTTACTTTCGTTCATATAAAATCCAGTATGATGTTGCTGATGAAGAAAGGGACGAGAGAGTATATTTCCATGCAAGTCCAACAGGGTTGCAGGTCATGGAAGTGTGATCAGCTTCAACTGATGCTGTCTAAAGTCAACTTGGGAGTCAAAAATCACCTAGTGGAAGGGAAATATAAATGGAGATTCCAGGATTTAAAAGCTGCCTTTAGAGGTTATATGTGTCATTTATACCGCCATTCGGTGATGAGAAGCCGTTCATATGACACCCTTTACTGCAATAGAGTCTAAGGAATTTAGTGCTATATTACTTCCAGTTGGAGAGAGAAATAGGACTGGAGGCTAGCTCTACTTCATTGTCATAACATTTCAGACATATCAGCCATGAGTTTACTTGTGAGCAGAAACAAACTAGCTCTGAGTCTCATTTTCCTGAAACATGAAAATGGATTTGACAGAATCTTCTTTACAGCAAAGTCTTTTTTTCTTCAGAACTGTTTGACTGGAATATAGTCGACACACAATGTTATAGTCGTTTCAGGTGTACAGCAGAGTGATTCGGATCCTCAATAATTATGCCGTGCTCCCCAGAGGTGAGGCTACTCTGTGTCACCACACAATGCTATTACAATCTCGTGGCCTATGTTTCCCTGTGCTGCGCCTTTTATTCTCATGGTTTATTCATTCCATAACTGGAAGCCCCTATCTTCTACTCCCCTTTATCCATTTTTCCCATCCTTTTAACCCACGCTTCCCATCAGTTTCTCTGTATTTACAGGTCTGATTCTGCTGTTTGTTTGTTTATTCATTTGTTTGTTTTGGTTTTAGATTAAAAGTATGGGTGAAATCATATGGTATTTGTCTTTCTCAGTCAGACGTATTTCCTTTAGCATAATACCCTCTAGGTCCATCCATATTGTCACAAATGACACAATCTCATCCTTTTAATGACTGCATAATATTCCTGTGTGTGCATGTGTGTCTGTGTGTGTGTGTGTGTGTGTGTGTGTGTACATACCATATCTTCCATTCACCTATCAGTAGACCCTTATATTGTTTCCATATCTTGCCTATTGTAAATAATGCTGCAATAAACATAGGGGTAAACATATATTTTTGAAATAGTGTACTTCCTGGGCGGAGGGTGTAAATATACAATAGTGAAATTGTTGAGTCAGATGGTATTTCAATTTTTAACGTTTTGACGGACCTCCATACTGTTTTTCACGGTGTCTGTGCCATTTACATTCCTACCAACAGTGCATGAGTGTTCCTTTTTCTTTATATCCTCATCAACACTGTTATTTCTTGTCTTTTTTTACTTTTGCCATTCTGACAGTATAATGTGGTATCTCCTTGTTGTTTTGATTTATGCAACAGAATTTTAAGGTTCATAAAAATAATTTATGTAAAAAGGACTAACTCAGTGTTAGGCCTCCAATAGGTGCTCAGGTTTTGAATTTGGGGGGTGGGGGCAGGGAGAACACAAGTAGGGGAGGGACAAACAGAGGGGGACAGAGGATCCAAAGCAGGCTCTGCACCAGCTGGCTGACAGCAGCAGCAAGCCAGCTAGGGGGCTCGAACTCATGAACCATGAGATCGTAAACTCAGCCGAAGATGGACTCTCAGGCAACTGAGCCACACAGGTGCCTCACGTTTTGAATTTTTAAAAATATATGTATTCCCAGAGTATCATAAACCCTGAAAACCTTCCTAAATGGCTACATAACTAATTGTAGGGAATATTACCTGATAAGATTGTGTCATCCCTCTGTTGTATCACATTTCTAATTTTAGTAGATTTTACAGACATAGCTTAATGGAGAATACTGACCCTGACCTTGACAACTCCACAAGTAAAGTCAAGCCAAAATGGGATAGTAGTTTAAAAACTACATCTAATGGGGCACCTGGGTGGCTTAGTCGGTTAAGCGTCCGACTTTCGCTTAGGTCATGATCTCGCGGTTCGTGGGTTCGAGCCCCGCGTCGGGCTCTGTGTTGACTGCCAGCTCAGAGCCTGGAGCCTGTTTCAGAGTCTGTGACTCCCTCTCTCTCTGACCCTCCCCTGCTCATGCTGTCTCTCTCTCTCTCTCTCTCTCTCCTAGAAATAAATAAAAAAAAATTTTTTTTAAATTTTTTAAAATACATCTAAATAGGGTGTGTGCTTTTCTCAAGAAGAAGGAAATATGTAGAGAAATGATCATTTATGCTATAGTATTGAAACTGGATGTGGAGAGTCCTGGGTCCTCCCTAACGTTTAATGCCTGACAGCAAGGGTATTGTACTAGGGAGCTGAAGCTGTAAACTAACACATCGTATAATCTAAACTAAGCTCTATACCTTCTTGTGTCTCTTCTCTAAGTAAGTGTTTTCAGTGTTGTCAAAGTATTCAGAATATTGGTTTATACACTGCATAATATTAATCACCCACAAAGTTAACATTCTTCTTTCTGTTCATTTGATTGAGAGTTCCATTATGATCCTCATGGTCTGTTTACAAACTTTTCCTATAACATTCTCATTAGCCTAGCGAACTATGATATGATCCTAAGCTATATGCCTCACTTTTATTTTTGGCTACTCCATCCTATTCAGCCTGCTGTTTAGGCTAAGACCCACTTTTATTAAAGTGACTGGTGTCCTCCAAATACACCATGATCTGTCATGTTTCTCGGCCCTTGACCAGAAAATGCTTTTATGTTTCTTTCTATTCTTATAATTCTAGCTCAAATGCCACATCTATGAAACCTTCTCCAACTGTTTCTCTCACTAAAGAATTGGTGTCTCCCTAGACAATGCTCCCACAAAATTATAGTCTTTCCTTTTGCATTTTTTGTTTGCACACCTGCCCCCACACAATGAAAACAGTAAAGACCCCTTTCTAAAAGGTGCTTACTTCACCAACTAAAGCACTGTCTGGTTTGGGAGTCAGAAACATATGTGGGCCAGTGACAAAAGGGTTATAAACTTCTGCTAACTTAACCTAGTGCTTCTCAAATTTATTTTTTTAATGTTTTATTTATTTCTGAGAGAGAAACAGCATGAGCAAGGGAGGGTCTGAGGGAGAGAGCGAGACACAGAATCTGAAACAGGCTCCAGGCTTTGAGCTAGCTGTCAGCACAGAGCCCGACCCAGGGCTCGAACCCACGAACCACATGACCTGAGCCAAAGTTGGACGCTTAACTGACTGAGCCACCCAGGGGCCCCTCAAATTTAATATACAAATGATTTGGGGGAACTTTTTGAAATTCAGATTCTTGAAATTCAGTAGATGTGTTGTGGGGTATAAGATTCTGCATTTCTAACTAGCTCTTAGATGATACCAATGCCACTAATCCAGAGAACACACTTTTTTAAAAGAATATTTATTTATTTATGTATTTTTGAGAGAAGGAGGAGAGGCAGAGAGAGAGAGAGAGAAAAAAGAGAAAATCCCAAGCAGGCTCCACGTTGTCAGCACAGAGCCTGATGAGGGACTCGAACTCACAAACTGAAGAGGACACACTTTAAGTGAAAGAAAATGTGTATCCCCATATATAAGTACTTATTCAAAACAAACAAAAATCAAAAAACCCTGGGTAGGGAAGACTAAGTATTGTCAAGATGTTAGTCCTTACTTTGATCTATTTGATCTATAGAGTCAATGCATTCTCAATCAGAATCCAAAATCCTAGCAAGGTATTGTTTTGGATATCAACAAACTGATTCTACATTTTATATGAAGAGGCAGAATACCCAGAATAGCCAACATAATTTTTTTTTCATTTTTTATTTTTTTCATTTTTTTTCTTTTCTTTTTTTTTTTTACAAATAGTTTATTGTCAAATTAGTTTCCACATAACACTCAGTGCTCATCCCCACAAGTGCCCTCCTCCATGCCCATCCCCCCCCCCCCCCCCTCCCTCCGTCCTCAGTTTTTGTCAGCATTCAAGAGTCTCTCATGGTTTGCCTCTCTCCCTTTCCCCCATCATTTCCGCCCTTCTTCTCCCCCTTGTGCCTCCGTCAAGTTCCTCCTAGTCCTCTTATACGTACAAACATACGATATTTGTCCTTCTCTGCCCGACTTATTTCGCTCAGCATAACACCCTCAAGGTCCATCCATGTTGCTACACATGGCCAGATTTCATTGTTTCTCATTGCCATGTAGTATTCCATGGTATAGATAAACCACATCTTCTTGATCCATTCATCTGTTGATGGACACTTAGGCTCTTTCCATGTTTTAGCTATTGTGGAGAGTGCTGCTATGAACATTGGGGTACATGAGCTCCTATGCCTCAGCATTTCTGTATCCCTTGGGTAAATTCCTAGCAGTGCTATTGCTGGGTCCTAGGGGAGTTCTATTGTTAGTTTCCTGAGGAACCTCCACACTGTTTTCCAGAGGGGCTGTACCAGTTTACATTCCCACCAACAGTGCAGGAGGGTGCCCGTTTCTCCACATCCTCGCCAGCATCTAGAGTTCTCTGATTTGCTCATTTTCGCCACTCTGACTGGCGTGAGGTGGTATCTCAGTGTGGTTTTGATTTGTATTTCCCTGATGAGGAGGGATGCTGAGCATCGTTTCACGTGTCTGTTGGCCATCTGGATGTCCTCTTTGGAGAAGTGTCTGTTCATGTCTTCTGCCCATTTCTTCACTGGGTTGTTTGTTTTTCGGGCGTGTAGTTTGGTGAGTTCCTTATAGATTCTGGATATTAACCCTTTATCTGATATGTCATTTGCAACTATCTTTTCCCATTCCGTTGGTTGCCTATTAATTTTCTGGGTTGTTTCCTTGGCTGTGCAGAAGCTTTTAATCTTGATGAGGTCCCAACAGTTTATTTTTGCTCTTGATTCCCTTGCTTTTGGGGATGTGTCAAGTAAGAAGTTGCTGCGGTGGAGGTCAAGGAGGTTGTTTCCTGCTTTGTCCTCTAGGGTGTTGATAGTTTCCTGTCTCACGTTCAGGTCCTTGATCCATTTTGAGTTTATTTTTGTGCATGGTGTGAGAAAATGATCTAGTTTCATTCTTCTGCATGTTGCTGTCCAATTCTCCCAACACCATCTGTTAAAAAGGCTGTCTTTTTTCCATTGGATAGTCTTTCCTGCTTTGTCAAAGATGAGTTGGCTGTATACTTTTGGGTCCACTTCTGAGTTCTCAATTCTGTTCCATTGGTCTATGTGTCTGTTTTTGTGCCAATACCATACTGTCTTGATGATGACAGCTTTGTAGGAGAGGCTAAAGTCTGGGATGGTGATACCTCCTGTTTTGGTTTTATTTTTCAGTATTACTTTGGCTATTCGGGCTCTTTTGTGGTTCCATACACATTTTAGGATAGTTTGTTCTAGTTTTGAGAAGTATGCTGGTGCAATTTTGATTGGAATTGCATTGAATGTGTAGAGTGCTTTGGGTAGTAATGACATCTTAACTATATTTATTCTTCCTATCCATGAGCATGGAATGTTTTTCCATTTCTTTGTGTCTTCTTCAATTTCCTTCATAAGTTTTCTATAGTTTTCATCATACAGATCTCTTGTATCCTTGTTTAGGTTTATTCCGAGGTATTTTATGGTTTTTTGTGCACTTGTGAATGGGATCAGTTTCTTGATTTCTCTT
Organism: Hyaena hyaena; assembly: GCF_003009895.1. Taxonomy (NCBI): domain Eukaryota; kingdom Metazoa; phylum Chordata; class Mammalia; order Carnivora; family Hyaenidae; genus Hyaena; species Hyaena hyaena. The sequence goes on along the minus strand of NW_024081480.1, from coordinate 68,883 downwards.
TCTGTTGCTTCATTGTTGGTGTATAAAAATGCAACCGATTTCTATACGTTGATTTTGTACCCTGCAACTTGGCTGAATTCTTGGATCAGTTCTAGTAGGCTTCTGGTGGAGTCTGTCGGGTTTTCGATGTAGAGTATCATGTCATCTGCGAAGAGGGAAAGTTTGACTTCCTCTTTGCCAATTCTGATGCCTTTGATTTCCTTTTGTTGTCTGATGGCTGATGCTAGGACTTCCAGCACTATGTTAAACATCTGTGGTGAGAGTGGACATCCCTGTCGTGTTCCTGATCTCAGGGGGAAAGCTCTCAGTTTTTCCCCGTGGAGGATGATGTTATCTGAAGGCTTCTCATAGATTAGCCAACATAATTTTGAAGAAGAATGAAGTTGCAAGATTAAAACTACCCTACTTCAAGACTACAATGAAGTTTCAGTAATCAAGACTATGTGGTTTTGATGAAAAATAAACAAATAGATCAATGGAATGGAATAGAGACCCGAAAGTAGTCCCATCTAAGTACAATCAGCTTATTTTTGACAAAAAAGCAAAGGCAGTATAATGGAGCAAAGATAAGTATTTTTGATAAATGGTTCTGACACAAATGGAATGCATAAAAAAAAAAAAGAAAGAAAAGAAAAAAACCTATCTGGACATAACCTTACACTCTTCACAAAAATTAACTTAAAATGGATCACATACCTAAATGTAAAACTGTAAGAGAGTATCTGCTTGACTTTGGGCTTCTTGATGACTTTTGATACAATAGCAAAAGTACAGTCCTTGAAAGAAGACTGATAAGCTAGAATTCCTTAAAATTAAAGGCTTCTGCTTTTGGAAAGACAATGTCAAGAGAATAAAAAGACACACTACTTACTGGAAGAAAATATTTGCAAAAGACATCTATCTGATAAAGGACTTTCTCCAAATATAAAGAACTCAAAAAACTTGACAATAAAAAATCAAAAAGCCAATTAAATAATAGGCCAAAGGCCTTAACACACACCTCAGCAACAGAGATGTTCATATGCATCTAAACAAGAAAAGATGCTGTACATCATGTATCATCAGGAAAAATCAAATTAAAACTATAATGAAAAGCCACTACACTCCTCTTAAAATAGCTAAAATCTGCAACACTGACAACACCAGATCACGGCACGGATGTGGAACAACAGGACTCTTATTTACTTTTGGTGGGAGTGTAAAATGGCACAACCACTTTGGAAGACAGTTTAGTGATGTTTTAACATACTCCTACCATACAATTCAGCAGTTGTGTTACTTGGTATTTATTTTAAAAGAGTTGAAGACTTATGTCCACACAAAAGCCTGTACATAGATGTTAATAGGTAGCTTTATTCATTTAAACAATGAATAAAGTGTATTCAAACAATGGAGTATTTTTCAGTGCTAAATAGAAATGAGCAATCAAGCCCTGAAAAAAAAAATGGGAGAAGTCTAAATGTATATTAGTAAGTAAAAGAAACCAATCTGAGAAGCCAATCATATATGCTATGTGATTACAACTGTATGATATTTTGGAAAGGACAGTAAAAAGAACACTGATCGCCAAGATTAGGGTGTGGAGAGAGGGAGGGATGAATAGGCAGAGCACAGAGAATCTTTAGACTAGTGAAACTACTCTCTATGATACTGTAACAGTGGATATACGAAATTATACATTAGTCCAAACCCATAGAATGCACCATTTTATGACTTAATAGTAATGTAAACTATGGACTTTGGGTGCAATGATGTGTCGATGTAGATTCATCGTTTGTAGCATAGGTGTCACTCTGGTGAGAAATGTAATAATGGTGGAGGCCATGCATGTTCCGTGGCAGGAGATATATGGGAAATCTCTTGACCTTTCTCTCAATATTGATATAAAAGTAAAACTGCTTTAAAAAAATATTTAAAAAGCTAATAAACAAAAATAAAATACTCTGTCTTAGGAGGTCTTTAGACTAGATTTAGGTTGTACACAACCAGCTTGGAATTCTCTCTTTGAGGGAAAGTTAGCAAGACCTAATGTTATGTCTCCTCACAAATACAATCTCAGTGCCCAGCCTAGTGCCTGACCTGGAGCTGTTAAGATATAAGAGCTATTAATAAATAAGTAAATGACTGATGAATCAATGAAAATGAATGGAGAAGGAGTTCAATGTAACATCAAATGAGTAGTTGATTGTCTTTACTTTCTGGAACATATTTTGTCCAACACCATGTGCTATATCTGTGCACATTTCCTAATGAGTTGCTTTTTCCCCATCTGCTCTGAATGAGACCAAAAAAATTTTTTTAATAATTCACAAAGGATGCTAGGCAGTTCCTAATTTTCTAGCTTATAAAGCATTCAACAGAGCATGGAATACTGATGGTAGGTCAGGTAAATAAAAAATTCACAAGACACTCTATTATAGGTAAAAATAAAAGAAATTGTGAAGTACTAGTGATATGAATGGAAAAACATTGGAAAGAAATATATATGGGCATTATATTCTTTATTTGTTTCCCCCCACTCAAGATTTAGGTAACCATATTTAGAAACTAAATACTCTAACATAACTTTAACTAATTGAGCTGAAGGCAGGGAACAGTTTATCAGTAATCATGAAGAAAATTATTTTAAGTACACATCCACTAAAATATCATGTCCAGCTGCTCAATAATTTTCCTCTGTTTTTGAAGACAAATTTTCTTAAGCTTCCTCAGAGAAAATCATGGACAACTTATTACAAATAGAAGGTAGGTGGCAGCTTACACCAGCCACTAATGGAAAATCTCACTCCTGCCATAATGAATTTTAGTGAGAGACAGGAGTTTTAAATAAGTTTGAAAGCCTAAGACGATCAACATCTCCAAAGTACCAGTCAGACCCCTCAGAATAACTTACCAATTCAAGGAAATAAGACCTTGATACATTTTCTCATACAAATACTTAAGAAATTAGAATTCATTAGGTTTACTCTAGCATAAATTAAAATATGTGCCTGAGTTTATTATTGTCCTTTCTTCTCTTGCCCAGATTTGGGAAGGACAATTTTATATTGAGAATGATGCCCTCCATAACATGATAATCTGGGTACTTAGTTAAAAGTGGACACTTTGTATGAGCCTCTTCCTTACTTGTCACTCTATTAAATAAACTTTTTCCCCCCCATTGTCCCACTAGAATCATGATTCTCAAAGTATTTTCTTTGGACTCTTGGGGAACCTAGGGCCCCATACAAGGGATCTATAAGATCAAAAGTATATTAATAATATCAATGTGTTATTTGCCTCTTCTTGCTAGTTAGTTCCTAAGTGTATAATAGAGTTTTTTAGAAGCAGGGAGGAGAATCCAGCTATTTTCTACTGTCAGACATTATGGAATTTTGGCAAAAAGTATGACATCACCAATGGAAACTGAATCTGCCAAACCTGAGTGAGTTCGGAAGTGGGTTTATTACTTAACCTTCCATGAAGGAACACAGTCTTACCGACACTTTGCTATGACCTTGTGAAACCCAGTACAAAGAACCAGCTGAGTCACATGTTCCCTGGACTTTCAAACCATTGAAATTGAGTGATAATATGTGGATGCTCTTTTAAAGATTTTACCACATTTTTGGTAATTTGTTGCCATGTCAACAGGAAACTAATACAGAAGATAACTAGTCCTGTATTTTTATCTATAAAAAACATGTAGTCAACAAATGTTCACAAAAAAGTAGTTGTGAAACATTTGGAAGTAAACATTTTTTAGTATCTAGGTAGAGAAAGCATATATTCTTTGATATAACATGGGCAATTGTATAGATTAGTGTTTTGTAAATACATTTTATGGCATAAGAAATGTAAAAATAATACTCTTTGCCTATGGAAGGATAAAATCAGTTTTAAAGGGTCCTATGAGGCGTGTGTCTACTGGCTTAATAAACATTCTGATCAGTATCTCAGTAACATTTCTGAACAGATTGGAAAACATTGACCTGAAAAAAACCAACATTATTCTAGAATCTTTGGTTAGAAAGGTTTTTGCATATTTTTATATTACACAGAGTTAACAACATCATGAAAAGCAGAAAAGGATTCTTTTAACATTAGTTGCTGTCTGGTAAATTTTTATGATCACTGTCAAATTGGGAAAACATCTATAAAGTTTCTACCTTTATAAGGTATAATCTTATAGTACACATGATGGATTTTTTAAATATTCCATACTCTCACAATAGTAGCATAATGTAAGTTTTATATTATTTTTATTATCAGTTTTTCAAATGAATTATTATAATTCATTTCAGTAACTGAACATCATATAATCAAAGAGCCTATCAACTATTTATATTTTTCCTTTTCAACTACTACTTTTAATATTGATCCAAAACTATTTGTCACAATTCACTTCTAGATTATAAACATGATTATTACTGGCATTATTGTGGATGCCTATCATTTTGTTTTATAATTTCATTTTTATTTGAATTTTCTCTCATTTTTTTAATAAATAAATTTTAAACTGACAAAACAAGATACCCTTCAAATATGCCCTCGTCAAGAATCTGTAATTTCTCTCTTGCTTTACTAAGCATTCCAAGCTGTAATCAAAGTAGCACACTTAACCTTTACCAACTTTTAAGTACATTTTCACATTTTGCTCATGTTCTGGTTTTACTTTCAAGCTTCAAAAATATATTTACAGCTTTATAAGGAACAGACTTTCTCTTTAGAGAAAAATCCAAGTTGTCAACTATATTTAAGATAAACCAAAGAGAAAACTTGTAATTGTAGCAAAATACCAAAGTATTTCTGGAACCATGGCAGTAGCTTTTTACTTATTTATTTTTTTTAATGACATCAAGGTTAGGAGGTGCCCATGGCACATAGTATGTATATTAGTCCTGTTTTTATGGGATGCTTGCAGCTCTTAAAAGTAACATTGTCATGTAACAACCTATGAATGTTATTTAAAGGTATATTACAATTGATTTTCCCGTGGTCAAACAGTCAAAAAAATAGAGAGTTTTCCCTCATAATAATACAGCACAGTAATTGACAATGGTTGACATTTATCACATGATGTAAAATTTACAGCTATGAGTAATAATAAGTTTCTGGTTTTTTTATTTAGGTCATTTCTTATAGACATGATCTCATAATTTAAATTAATCTTAAGAATTTGTATTTTTTCATCTGAGAATATGCTTCTAGATAATTCTTCCTCCCTTTTTTTATTAAGATTTTTTGTTTTAATTTCAGTAGAGTTGACATATAGCATTATATTCATTTCAGGTGTTCAATATAGTGATTCAACAATTCTGTACGTTACTTAGTGCTCATCATGATAAGTGTACTCTTAATTCCCTTCACCTATTTCACCCATTCCCTCTCACCTCCACTCTAGTATGCTTTATTTTCAACTAGGCCTCTCAGGGGTGCCTAGGTGGTTCAAACGGTTAAGCGTCAGACTTTAGCTCAGGTCATAATCTCATGGTTTGTGGGTTTGAGCCCTGTGTCTAGCTTTGTGCTGACAGCTTGGAATCTGGAGACTGCTCCCAGATTCTTTGTGTCCCTCTCTCTCTGCCCTTCCCCGACTCATGCTCGCTTTCTCTCTCTCTCTCTCTCTCTCTCTCTCTCTCTCAAAAATAAATAAATATTAAACAAGTACTCTCAGGTTAAAGTTATTTGTTTTTCAAAAAGAATATTTTTTACTTGAAGCATACTTCAGAATACATTGTTCTAAAAGATATGTGTAAAACATTCTATCCAAGAAAAATAGAATGCATATTTCCTCCAAGTACACACAGAAGAGAAGAATCCTCTGGTTAAATCACATAAAAAGAGACATAGAAAATATGACAAATTTAAGAAGACTGAAAACATACAAAGTATATTTTCCAACCACAATGGTACAAAACTAAAGATAAACAATAAAACAAAGCTAGAAAACCTACAATGTAAATATTAAACAATATACTACTGCAAAAACAATGGGCCAAATAAGAAATCAAATGGTAAATCAAAATACGTCTCAAAACAAGAGAAAAAGGAAATATAATATTCCAAAGGATGGAATCCCATCCCATAAGATGCAGCAAAAAGCAGATGTTAAAGTGAAAATTTTTAAGATTAGGGTTGTTTTTTTTCATTTTTAGGTTTTCTAAGTGCTCATACAAAGTGCAAAATGGATTATATTTAGCAATTAATTTAATATTTCATATGAAGTTTCCATTTTTTAAAGAACATTGCTTTTCATCTTGAATGCTGAAGGCAAACAGATTTGGCCTAAAAATGTGTAATTAAAACTCTTTGTCAATATTTCAAAATAAAGTTGAAGTTCTCTTCTGCATGTAAGGAGCTTGGAAGTTGCCAGTCCATCCTAACAACAAGTAAAAATATGAATAGATTAAAATGCCAACAACTCTTTTTGCATCCAGAAGAGAGGGCAGGACACAGGGCAATTTGCTGCTTCAAAGATTAGAGAGAAAAACAGGCAAATACGGGGAGCTGTGTATTTCTGGAGCAGAGACTCACAAGTGGAAACCAGTGTAGTAGAAACCAGTGCTAAGGTAGGAAAATCTGAACTGTAACTGATGGATTGTGGAAGACTCAAGTGTGAACAAGTCTGAGAGTTAAAAACTCCACGAGTATCCAGTCATAGGGGAACCCACACAATACTTACCTGGAGTTAGGTCTCATGTACTGTAAGTCCAGCAGTCGTGTTCCTTGGTGTTTATCCAAAGGAACTAAAAAACTTGTATTCACATGAAGCCCTGCTTATGAATGTTTATAGCAGCTTTATCACACTTGCCAAAACTTGGAAGCAACCAAGATGTCCTTCAGCAGGTGATGGATAAATAAATGTTGGCATCCAGACAATGTGATATTATTCATGATAAGAAGAAATGAGCTACAAAGCCATGGAAAGACACGGAGGAATGATAAAGACATATTACTAAATTGAAGAAACCAATTTAAAAAGGCCGTGTAAGGTGTGATTCCAACTGCATGATGTTCTGAGAAAGGCAAAACAATGGAGACAGTAAAAAGCACTGTAGTTGTCACGGTTGCTGGTGGGGGGAGAAGAGGTATGAATAAGCAGGGCACAGAGGATTTTTAGGTCAGGGAAGATATTCTGTATGATGCCATAATGGTGGATATTTGTCATTATATATTTGTCCAAACCCTAGAATGTACCACATCAGATGAACCCTAATGTGAACTATGGATTGAGATGATTGTCATATGTTATGTAGACTCATCAGCTATAACAAATGTTCCACTTTGATGGGGAATGTTCATAACGGGGGAGGTTTTACGTGTGTGGAGTGAGGGGGAATATGGGGGAAAACTCTGTATCCTTCTGTCAGTTTTGCTATGAATCAAAAACTGCTCTAAAAAGATAATTTCAATAAAAAACCAATAAAATAAAATTGAATGTTCTTTCTTGCCTTTTTTTCAGGTAGTTGGCACATTGAATTTTTATTTGAGTTACATGCTAATGAAGCAAACATGAGATCAGTGGAGGCTTCACAACTGGATGTTTTGGTATAAGTGCCACATGCATACACACACACACACACACAGTCTTTTTGTAAAAAGTGGTTTACAGAAAACAAATAGGCAACCTTTGGTTCTCAGTAAGACTAATTAGGATCTCATAAAAGTGTGATAATTTTAAAATGTTATTTCAAAGTACTTTGAATGAGGCCTGATATTTTTGTGAATTCTGCATGTTAGTCGATTCTTTAAAATTGGATCATAATAATAAAAAGCCCTCTTTCATTATATGGTTTTGATTAAAGTTCTTGATCAGCATAAGAATCTATATAAAGATGATTATGTTTGTCACAGTCACTATATCCATCAATATGAAGATGCTGTTTCATTCACCTTTGTGAATGCTCTGTTGACGGTACTCTATTGATTGAAGGGGTTTGAAATGATTAATTTCTCTTTCTTTTTCTTCATTTATTATTCTGTGTGTGCCCTGACTATCATAATTTTTGTCATCATTCTTGTCTATATTTTTGTATGAGTCAGGGGTCTCCAAATATATATATATATTGGCAACAAACATTCACAACACAATCAGGAGTAAATACTCCTAACAATTATAATCCTCATTTCTACAATTAATCAACTAGTTGTAGCTGGTATTTATAATTACATTCTTTCACTATCCATTCTGTACTCTCTTTACTCCAAGCAAACGACTTAGCTGGTTGTATTTCTTTGCCTCGTGAGGTGATCCAAACCTTCATACCTGATGAACCATGCACTTTAATGGGCATGGTAGTTCTAACAAACACCTATGGGATCTGTGTTGCAGACATGCTCTTCCTTATTGCCATTGTGGTGCAGCGACCTAATTTCCCCTTAGTAATGAGGATCAGTACCTTAGTAAGCACATTAACTCTCTTCTTTGAATGTAGATTCAGAGACATGAGAAGTCCAGAGACTGGGAGGCAGTCTTAACTTCTGGTCCAATAGAATCATCATTGCCTCTCCAAGTGGAACCATTCCTTTTTGGTTCTAAGTCCATTAGGCCAGTATAGCATAAGATTTCAGAAACAGAGGGGTGCCTGCATGGCTCAGTCGATTTCAAGTCAGACTCTAAATTTCAGCTCAGATCATGATCTCATGGTTCATGAGTTCGAGCCCCACATTGGGCTCCATGCTGGCAGGGTAGAGCCTGGTTGTGATTCTCTGTTTCTCCCCTGCTCTCTCTGCCCCTCCCCAGATTGCTCTCTTCCTCTTTCTCAAAGTAAATAAATAAAATTTTAAAAAGATTTCAGAAACAAAAAAATTTTTTTTTTGCTACTGGAATACCAAGTGTAATGATGGGTGGTGTTGCCTCCATTTCTACTCCTTGAATTTTGGACCTGTGAATCCTGGCTATGGGAAAAACAGTACAATATATTGGTAGCTGATTAAGTGCAGGATGATGGAAGCATGATCAGTGGGTCCCATAAGCATGGATCCTTCGCAACAAAGTTGTGCAGTAGGTTCCTTGATCGGAAACAATGCTGTGTGAGAATAGTATAACAGTGGATAAGGTATTTCATAAGCCTATGGATGGTACTTTTAGAAGAAGCATTGCATGTAAGGAATTCAAATCTATATCCAAAGAAATGTCTTTTCTAATAAGAACAAATCCATGATGATTAGCAGTCCAGTGTTACCAGCTTATCACCAAATAGCAGTCTGATGACCCTGCAGTATCATGCTATGGGGGCTCAGTATTGGTCTCTGTTGCTGGAAGACTGGACACTTATCAGTGGCTATAGCCAGGTTGGGGTTGGTGAATAGAATCCCATTTTATTGGGTCCATGCTTAACCTCTGTCCTTAACACCATGACCACTTTGTTCATGAATCCATTGGGGAATGACAGGAATACCTGTAGAAAGAGACCCATAGCCACAAAATGGGACATCCTATCCACATGATTATTAAAATCCTACTCATGTGAGACTCAAATATCTTTATATTTGTTATTTAGAGAGTGTGTCCATAGGCCTTTTTTCTTGGACTTCCTTATCACCAATTTTCCAAGTCCCTGACCATTCATGCGAATGATTGGCCGTAGTCCCTGAACTGGTATAAAATCCTACATCTTGCCCTTTCTCCTTCTAATAAAAACAGATACCCAAGTATACTGTTTAAAGCTCTACTCACTGGATAAATTTCCCTTCACTGTTGTCCTTCAAGGATGTCCCAGAAGGGACTGTAGTATTATAGATCTCCCACTGTTGGGAGATGTCTATATATTTCATGGAACAATACACAAAGTAGGACTGAGGCTTCTCTTCCTCAGACAAAGATTTTGGGAGACTCCCCATGATGCCATGCATCCAGGCTGGTAGAAAAAAAATAATAATATAACAAGAGTGGGAACCATGGGCACCTAAACCACTTTCTCGTGTAACTTGGTTGTGCCGTCGTGACCTACTTGAGACCAGTCTCATACATGCCACCTCCATTTGATGATGGAGTGCTGCTACTGCGTACACCCACCTTTGTCACTTGGTGGATCAGACAACACCCAGTTTATGACAGACAGCTCAAGCTACATGGTAACCTGATCTCTTCTAAAACCCAATAGCAAGCCAAAAGTTGTTTGTGAAAAGATTAGTTATCCCCAAGAATAGTAGGGCATTGTTCCAAAATCTTGAGGATCTATGCTCTTATTCATCTCCGGGCCCTGTAAAGGATTCCAAACAGCATCTTGGTCTGCCTCTACCACTTCAAGCATGACTGGATCTGGCCTAAATGGCACATCAGCTTGCACAATAGCCTGGACCTGCTGCAGAGCCTTTCCTTTTACTTTGTTCTACTCAACACTAGCAGCTTTTGTGTTACTCAGTAAATAAGGCAGAGTAGCACATCTCACTGAGGAATATGTTATCCTCAAATGCAAAGAGGTCTGTTAGGCACTGTGCCTCTTTTTTGTTTGTAGGAGGAGCCAGATACAATAATTTACCCTTTACCTTAGAAAGGATATATTGGCATGTGCTATATCACTGAACCCCTAGGAATTTCACTCAGGTAGAAGCTACTGAAGTTTTAATTTATTTCCCACTCTTAAACATGCAAATGTCCAGTCATAAGTCCAGAGTAGTTGCTACTTCTTGCTAAGCCCAATCAACATAACATCTATGTAATCAATGTGATATCTTGTGGGAGGGAAAGCAATCAAGATTCCTGCAACCTAAATTATAAACAAGAACTGGAGAGTTGATATACGCCTGAAGTAAGACAGTGAAGGTGTTTTGCTAGCCTAGTCAGCTGAAAGCAAACTGCTCTGGTGGTCTATACAGCAGATACTGAGAATAAAAGCATTTGCTCCATCAGTGGCTACATACCAGATACCAGGGGATGTGTTAATATGTTCAAGCAATGATAATGTATGGTACGATACTGCAATTGAAGTCAATGTCTGGTTAAGGTTATGATAATCTACTGTCATTCTTCAAGATCTATTTTCTGCATAGGCCAACTAGGTGAGTTCAATGGGGATGTGGTAGAAATCACAATCCTTGAATCCATCAAGCCCATGATGTTGGCACTAATTTGTGCAATCCTTCTATGAATATTGCTTTTAGTTTACAATTTTCATAGGTACGACAATTCTAGTGGCTTCCACTTTGCCTTCCCTATTATAATTGCCCTTACTCCATATTGGTTTTCCAGGTCAGGGAACAAACATGAGGATTCTGCCAGTTGCTGAGTGTGCCTATTCTAATTATACATTCCAGAACTGGAGAAATGATGAGAAGATGGGTTTGCAGATCTCCTAGAACCACTTTGAGACAGACCTGAGCTAAATCTCCATTGATCACCTGACCCCCATAAGCCCCTATTTCTATTTATTGGTGGAACACTGTGACATTTTGGGTTTCCTCAAATTAGTGTCAATTCAGAGACAGTGTTTAGAAATCCTCCCCAAATTTGACTATTTTCTTTTCACCAATGCCAGTCAGTCTTGAAAATTCCAAGGCTCCCATTTTGGAAGACAGGGTGAAAAAATAAACTATAATCGTTTTGGCAGTATAGCCACATCCTTCAAGGGGAACTAGTATCCCCTTCATGTAAGGTATTCTTGGTCTGAAAACTGGCTTAAATCTGAGAATTGTTTGAGAGGTTTAACTCTGCCTTCCTCTCTTCTGGGACAGGAACCTAGAGAACAATAGAAGGAAAGAAGGGAGAGAGAGAGGCAGGAGGAAAATGGAAGGAAGGATGGAAGGAAGGAAGGGAGAGAGGAGGAAAGGGGGAAGGAAGGAAGGAAAGGAGAAAGGAAGGAAGAAATGAAAGGGAAGGGAAGGAAGAGAGAAAAGAAAGAGAAGAAAGAAAAAGAAAGGAAGAAATAAAGAAAGAAAAGAGAAGAAAGCAAGAAAAGGAAAGAGAAGAAAAGAGAGCGAGACAGAAACTGCAATTGGCATGCTTAGACCACTCTAGTAAACAAGTGAAATCTGGTACAGACCAAACATGTACCGGAGTGTGGTACTGAGTGGCCAATTTGTGTGTGTGTGTGTGTGTGTGTGTGTGTGTGTTTACTTTTTTTTTTTTTTTAATAGGCTCCCCTCTAGGCATGGAGCCCAACACAAGGCTTGAACTTAAAACCCAGAGATCAAGACCTGAACTGAGATAAGGAGTCAAACGCTTAATCAACTGAGCCACCGAGGTGCTCCCTGAGGGCCTATTAAATGTGGCTAGAGTTTGTCTGAGAATATCTTATTTCAAGATAACAATATTTTTCTGAACACACATACATAATTATTCATTATTTTTGCCAAGAGTGAAATGGTACAATAATTAATCATGATTGTGAAGGTATTTACATACATAAACCAAAGTAATAAGTTTCTAATAAATAAGAAATCCTAGAAATATTAAAGGACCTGGGACTCCTGTGCGGCTGAGTCATTTAAGTGTCCAACTCTTGATTTTGGCTCAGGTCATCATCTCACCGTTTGAATTTGAGCCCTGCATGGGGCTTGGTATTCTCTCTCCTCTCTCTCTGCCTCTCCCTGGCTTGCTCATTCTCTTTCAATAATAAATAAATAAATAAATAAATAAACAAACCAACAAACAAACAACAAAAAAAGAAATATTGAGAGACCTAATGCATTAACTAGGTCATTTTAGGAACAATATTATATCCTTTTTAAGGTAATAAATTTTCATGACAATATAAAAGACAAACTTGAAAAAAGTAATTGTATGATAATTTTGTAATGTGATTGTAAGAATTAATGTGATTGTATAATAGTCTTTATAGTCTTTATAGAATTGTTTGTATTTTAACACCTTAGCATTAAACAATCAGTGTTTAATTCCTTAATAATAGTTTTAAGCTTTTAGTTATTTCATGTAACTTAGGTCATGTGATTTCAGGAAAAAACACGCTAAACATATTTGGTTATTCTTCTCATAATGATAAATTAAAAACACAGGGTCAACATAAACATAAATATTCAGTAGGATGAAAAAAATCCAAGGTCATATACATTTAATCTTTGATAAACCAGCTTTGATCCTGACGTGATAAAGAACACAGTGTTTGAAGAAACAAAGTACAAGAGAAAATTATACACCCATAGCACATCTTTGTTTTTCTCATCAAAAGTTCAGATAATAAAATTACAAGATGATTCAAGAGGATACTTCATAATTTTCTGTCTGTGAAAGCTAACATTTTAAATAAAAAGCTGGTCAAAATGACTGTTGTAGTCTGCCAAACGTCTTAAACATTACAAGTCAACGTCGTCTTGAGATTTTCTCACGTATGATTCCTTGGTTTAAATTCTTTCCGGAAAACATGCTGCTGATAATCATTTCCTTGAATTATTTACCACAGTAGACAAAAAAATTCTTAATGATAGTATTAAGTGTGCTGTTTGAAAGTAACTGCATATTTTTTTAAGTTTATTTATTTTTATTTTAAGAGAGAGAAAGTACAAGCTGGAGAGGGGCAGAGAGGATGAAAGACAGAATCCCAAGCAGGCTGGGCACCATCAGCGCAGAGCCGGATGCAGGCTTTGAACTCAGAAACTGTGAGATCATGACCTGAGCCAAGATCAAGAGTCAGATGCTTAACCCACTGAGCCATTCTGGTATCCTGAATGTAACTGCATATTCAGTATTTTAGTATTAGCATATGACTCAGGCACATGATAGCAGTTAAAATTTTTGAAAAATTTGTATTTTGGAGTGAAAAATTAAGTCTTTAGGAAATACATTTCTGTTTAATAACTGAATAATAATGTATTCTTTTACATAAAAATCAGCATTTCTTCTTGAATACCAGAAACTCATTCTATATGTTGATTTTTCTTTTTTATAATTCACACTTCTGGCCATACTTAATTTTAAGTAACCTAACCCTTTACTATTGACTAAAATGCACATTTAGTTGTCCTCATGATACTTTCAATTAACCAAAGTGTCACATAAGCCAGGATATGCTTTTTATTGCAAAAGACAAGAACTTTAACAGGAAATCCAAGAACCAGAGTGTAATACTTCCTATGTTATCACAATTGGGAATTGATGGAATTATGCTCAATTTTGAGCCACTGAAAAGTGAACGCTTTCAGAGCTTAAAAGTGGCTTTAATAAAATAAAGTACAGACATCATAAGCATTAATACGAAGGAATCACATATGTATACAAAAGGATATATGAGAAAGAAATTTACTGGGACTTAACTACAACAAAGAGATTTTGAAGAGTCATATGGAAGAAGTTTTTGATATATTATACCTTAAAGCCTTCACTAAGGAAGATGGCAGAGTCTCTTTTGTGGAATTCTAAATGAAAAAGTAGACCAGAGTTTATCTTTCAGACTTAAAACGCATGTAGTGTCAGGAACCGAACAGACGACATTTCTGTTCTATGATTTTAGTTTTTGAAAGGTTTGTGAAATCCCAGCCCTCAGATTGCTTTCTGGTGCTTGTCTCCCGTTAAATCCCATAGGCATAGTTTCCTCTCAGGCACCAGCCCACTTACAGCAAAGCAGTCATGGGAGTTGCCAACTCATCAAAAGCGGGGTCTAGTCCAGCATTAACCTAATTATATGCCGCAACCTCTTTCTTATGCATCTGGGAGTAACTCCTTGGCTTCGAGCCAGTATCTCGGGGATTTGATTTTCGAGTGGCATAACTAGTTACTTTAAAATGTTTACCTCCTGAATGCAGGAGATGGAATGTCATCGTCACAAAAGAGCAAATTCACCATGGAATCAAAAGCTTCTGCTCATGTTAGCCAGCATGGTTTTGTCAATGGCCAGAGAACCCCAGATCTCTGGTTTCCCCGGACTCCTATTTTCTCAGTAATGATGCAGTATCTTGTTCATTATGATTCACTCTGAGATGATGAAGTCATTATGTGCCTTGCTTTTTTTCTTTCAGAGTATTGGTAAGCATTTTTTAAGGAAAATTTTATACAAACCTTTGAAATTTCTGGCAAGGAAATTAGGCAGACATCTGGAAAAGAAGCGGCATCGCTTATTGCCATCCAAAATGTATTTTTGATTTGCGTCTGTTTTTTTTTTTTTCAAAATACAATATACAAGGTCCCTCTTAGCCATGAGCCTTTCTTGAGCACAAGTGTCTGAATAGTCCAGGTGCTGTCTTCAGTATAGCAAAAGGGGTTTAAATTTGTATTCCATCCCTCCATTTCAGAGGGCTACAGTGCGGTGTAGAGCTGTCACATGTATTAAATCAATACCATTTACTGTTGGAAGGAAAATATAATCTGCACCCAATAAGTAGAAACATAAATACAGCATCACAAGGAAGTTAGTCAATAAGTGCTTTCTTCTCCATCTGTTGCTGCTGAGTTTGGCTTGTTTTCCCTTATGGTGGTTTGTAGTCTCTGTCTTCTGATATGTTCCTCTTGGTGGAGGCTTTATGAGGTGGTTTCCTGAGCTGTTATGAGAGTCTTTTCCACACTCATTGAGAGGCTGCCTTGATTGATCTTAACAGCACCTTCGAAAATTCTGGTGGAAATCTTTTCTTAGTTGAGGTTTTTAGATATTGGCTATATAACTGAATAAAGAGTTCCATATTTCAAAGTAGTGTGTTTGGAAAGGTGCCCAGAGTAAAGAAAACATTAATAGGCATAAAAAGCTAGCATATGGATACTATAAGAGGTATAATGGAAAATGTCCAAGTAAAGTAGTGGAACCTTCCAATCAAAGGGTGTGAGGGGCAGTAAGGAAAATATGTTCTCTCTTATGTTTCTGCCAAAACGTGAGGACAATACAGCCTATAGAGTAAATCCAGCAGATGCTGGAAACTGCAAAAAAGAACACTAGCTGCAGCTAGCTTAGTTTAAAATAACATACTATTTATGTCGTATTCAAATGCAATTATATTCTTTGTTAATTGATCTATTTTACTTGTGTTGTTTGGCCTATCAAGTCCATCTTAAATTAATATAATTAGCTTATAGCAAATTGTTCACATAGAAAAAAATGAAACAGAATTATTTCCTGAGAAAGGCCAATCTGAGGGGCTCCTCGGTGCCTTAGTTGTTAAGCATCCAACTTTGACTCAGGTCATGATCTTGCGCTTCCTGGGTTTGAGCCCCACATCGGACTCCTTGCTGACAACTCAGAGCCCGGAGCCTGCTTCAGATTCTATGTCCCCCGCTCTCTCTGCCCTTCCCCTGCTTGCACTCTGTCTCTCTCTCAAAAATAAGCATTACAAAATTTTAAAGACCTGTAATCTACTAGTCTCCCTTATCCACAGGGGATATGTTCCAAGCGCCCTAATGGATATCTATAACTATGGATAGTAATAAATACTATATATATTGTATTTTTCCTATAAAAACATACCTATGATCATGTTTACTTTATAAATTAAACACAGTAGGTTAATGACAATAATAAAATAGAACACTTATAACAATAATAAGAGTTATGTGAATGTGTGTCTCTCAAATATTTTATTGTATGATACTTACTCTTTCTCTCCTTATAATGATGTGAGATGAGGTCAAAAGCTTAGGTGACGAGAAGAAGTGATGTGAATGGTGTAGGCCTCGTGTTAGGCAGCTATTGACCCTCGGACTCTATGTCAGAAGGAGGAGCATCTGTTTCCCGGTCATGACTGAATGAGTGACTGAAACCGTGGCTTGGGGGAACTACTGTAAATCCTTAACACAGTCAGTTGATAATTATCTTTCAGTTCCTATTATGCACCTAGATATATGTGAGTCACATAAGTGGCGAAGAAGCCATAACTGCTTCTTTCTTAGGAGTTTAAAACCTAGTTAAAAACGATGGCTGGCAACATTATCTTTGTCCACACCAAGGCAGTTCTTTCAAGGTTTTTGATTATAAATATTTTTTTTGTTCCCGAATCCCAAGGAACCCTTATTTGAAGTCCTGAATACAGATGTTAAAGTATTTTTACCTGGTGTGCAGAGCTTTAGGTAGGGGTTGCCTTGTGTTGCATAAGACTCTTTTGGTGGTAAGGCGTAACACCCTAACATCCAGATGGATGAAAAGCAGGACCATTTGTTACTTACGGCGCCAAACCAGAGAATGCTGCCCGGCAAAGCCGACAGGGAGGTGCACCCAGGGAAGGAGCGACAGCAAGCTGGAACTCTAAGAGGCAGTTGATGGATGGCAAGCAAAGTAGGAACAGCAAGGGTTTTCAAGTTCCCTGCAGATTGGCTAAACTGAATCGCTGGGCGGCCTCTAAGGCGCAGGGGCTGTCTCGGTTGTGTGTTCCTGGCGCTGGGATGGTTAGAGCCGATGCACAGGGGCTTAGGGTGGAAGAGCTCACCAAAGGAAGTAGTTGAATATGTACTTAATTAGCTGCTCAAGACAAAGAACTTATTGAACTCTAGTCAGGGACTCAAAATCCGGTCAACACGGCACAAGTTAAAAAGAAGACTGTATTACATAATGATACAGATCCAGACTATAAAAATATTATTTACAATTTATTCAGCAGCTTAGTATTCATATTTGTGATACATATTTAATGAACACACATTGTGTGTTAATCTCACGATAGACATTGAGAAGAGAAAGATGAGTAAGAGGCTTTCAGTTCAGTGAGAGACAAAACAACAATAATTTTAAAAATGTAAGAGAGTCATAACATAAGGTACTGTTGGAACACGAATGTAGCTGTCACTTTCACAGCCCAGACCGCTCACAGAAAGCTTGCAGACATAGGATGTGCAGCAAAAAGGATGCAGAAGCAAGATATAATTTAATAAGCAGAAATATTACAAAAATGTCTAGTACAAATAAACTTTATAAGTGAGAAAAGAAAGACCTAGGAAAATCATGAGTCTTGGTTTATGTGAGAGATTATTAGCAAACAGCCTAGCGTACCTTCCACACTTAGTATTCGTCTTTATTTTCTCTTGTAGGTCAACATCAATGTTGTTGAATCACAAATTGCACGTATTTGACTGTCTGGACATGATGTATAAGCATTATAATGACCTGGCCAGAAAGACTTACCATGATGAGGAGGAGACTTAGAATTCCATCCTTTGGAAACAGATGAGTACTCGACTATTGGACAACCGGACATCTTGGTCCTCCTCTTAGACTTGAGCTTGATGGTGGCTGTAACTGGGGCAGAGCTTTGCATGAAAGCACTGAAACAAAGGCAAAGAGTAAACGAAGTTGCAGTCTCAAGTAGAGATGTAAAGGAGTTCGCAAAATGTTAAATGTTAAACCCGAGGAAAAGGCAGGGACCAAATTCAAGGTTTAGTGACACTTAAAGGGAGTGAGTTGGATCCTGGAATGAAGCCTAGAAATATACTTTGAACAAGGATTGTGGAGGAAAGCTGTAGTGAATGTTGGTGACTTAATCTGGGGTTAAGGATGAAGCCCTTCAGGACTCAATGTTTCAATGGTGGACATTTCACTTACAGAAATCAAGCCGTTCAGTGTGACTTTAACATAGTTCTATACTGGAGGAAATATATTGGGATACTCAATTTTTATGTAGCAGTAAGCTATATACTTTCTATGCAGCAGTAAACTATATACTTTTTATTAATATTAACCGAATTGACTATATGATATTGATCAAGAACCCACATAGAATTAAACTTTGATAATTTAAATGAATTATTGATATTCAGAGTCAATAAAATTTATTAGGTGTAGCTTTAGAGCTCCTACTGTAGGGAGGTTCATAATATAGTTTAGAAAAATATGTATAACCTGCTTATAATCTCATTGAGATATGGCAAATCAACATAGCCAAAGAAACGTACAAAGGTTTCAGAGGTATGCATCATTTTCATGAAATAATTGACCTCTTGGGTTATTACTGCCCTTGCATATCACTGAAGAGATAAACCGTGGTTTTGCAGTACTGGAACCCCACGGCCTTTGCCATACGACCTTTGCCAACCTGGCAACCTTTGGTAACAGGCCTCCAAACTTACCTTGTCCAATTCAAACTGAATTCATCACTATTCTCCTCTTCAGATGTCCCCTTCTTGCTTAAAATATGTCTTTTTATGGTTGGCTTATCTAAATCAGTATTGAAACAAGGTACAATTATTGAATTTTGTTTTTCGTTTCACAAGGCACACACAAATCAAATTTTCTCATTCACCCTGATCTCTTCCACTCCACCTTCACTATCATTTTCATGGCATTGACTTGTGGACACTTGTCCTTGGAATGTTGACTAGTCACTTCATAGTTTTGTCATGGAAGATGTTTCTGCTCTCCCGTGTTATTCTTAAACGAATAGTAAACACTTCAGTAGATTTTAGTTCATTATCTAATTGGATAACCTGTCTTCTGACAAGCCTGGCCTATTACGTCTATTGTGATAACTGACACATTTGGACTCATTTCTGTCATTTTTATTTTATATTTTTAATGTGTCCCTTTTTCTGTTTCTCTTTTTCTTATATTTTACTTTTTTGACATAATGATTGCCTTTTCCTTTTAATTTTCCCCACTAGGTAGAAATTTATTGAAACTTTATCACATATAATTAACAATTTTATAAAGCTATTCACTATCTCGACCCCCTGCCAAATTATACAAGGCACTTAGAACATATAAATTGTGATCTCCCCTTTTCTTATTTACATGTCATTATTATATAAAATTTTACTTCTGTTTTTGTTAAATATACAATTAGACTATACTATTATTTTATAGAGAGAACACATATTGCAATTTGCTTACATATTTACTTACTTCTTTGCTCAATTATTCTTTTTGGCACATTAGGTCTCTTTTCCTTATGTATATCTGGTAGAAATTATTTTATTGTAGATCTGTTAAAGTAAATTCTAATTTGACCATTTATTCATTTCGGTTTCTATTTTCATTTAGCTTCCATATTTTTATTGTTGTTTTCAATGGTTATTTTTATTCATCCCTAAAAATTTCTTTTTTATTGGCCCAGTAATGAATTAAAAGTATGTGTATTTTCAATGATTCAGTTTCTCATTGCTTTATTTCCAGAGGGTTGTTCAGATATCCAGACCACATGCTTCAGGGCAATGGATATCATAGAGGAGGGCTTTGATTTGGAAGACTATACAGGAAATGAGAGAAAAATAAGTGAGGCCTAAGGAAGTAAGACCCAAGGAAGGAAAATCTGTATAGGAGACTGAGAGCAATTCAATTACTAAATGCCTCTAAAGAGGATGGGGATTTGGAAGAAAAATTTTATGAATGTTTTATACTATAATAAGGATTTTGAGTCAAGGTCACCGATATTGACACATTAAGACTTACTATTGCTACCACTTGGTTAATAACCCGCTGATACTTTATAATGTTTTAAAAACAACTGGAGTTCCGTATTTTTTGTTAACATAAGTCTACAGCTGGTAGCTCTCTCACTGTTAATACCTTTAACTTTTAAAGTCTCTTATTTGGAAAAGAGACACAAAATAGTATCTTACTAAAGATAAAACAGAATTCTAGCCTTCCTGTAATACGTAGAATAAAAATGTGTTTGTATCTGTGTGTTTAAAAGTTCCTTTCCAAGGCACCTGGGTGGCTCAGTTGGTTAAGTGTCTGACTCTGGACAATCGGCTTAGGTCATGATCTCAGGGATGTGAGATCTAGCACTGCACTGGGGCTCTGTGCTGACAGCCCAGAGCCTGCTTGGGTTTTCTGTCTCCCCCTCTCTCTGTGCCCTCAGCCCGCGAATGCACACACTCACTCTCTCTCAAGATAAATAAATAAACATTAAAAAAAATCCTTCTCCATCTGTCTTAGACTCCTTCCAGATCCATTACATCTGGTCATCAACTTTGACCCAGAGATGGGATTTAAAAGTCACCCCTCCATCTGGCATTCTTTTCAGCCTTCCTCTTGAGATGATGTTCCGGAGAAGTTCATACAGTAAAAACAACATGCGACTCTGAGCCTGCCAGTTTTTGGCTCAGCTCATTACTCAAAATGTTCCTCATAACTCATCACTGTAGACTCCTTTATACTAAGCATGCATTAGTATTAGTACGCATATTATATATACTATATGCATATTAGTATGGATATAGTATTCTCTCTGCTATAATGCAAATAACACAAACAGACACACACACACACACACACACACACACACACATAATGCAAATGACTTAAAGACAGGTACATCATTTTATTTGTCTTCTTCACTCCCTCAGTATCCAATAAGATTCAGCATGGTATTTTGCAAAGGCACATTGAATGAATAAGTCAATAACTTGATTCCCCCTTTCTGGAAATACCCCTTCCACTCCTTTCTTTTTACCTATGTTTCTTGTCCTCTGAGTCACACTTTAAGTGATAACTCCTATCCAACAACACAGGCTCCAACACTTAACTACCAAGAGATTTGTGTCTGAAATGTGCTATGTATTGGGTGTGGCAGTATATTTGCAAATATGAATATAATATTCTTCTCTTTGTAAATAAGTTGAGTGCCATGTAAATGCAGATGCATTGCATTTTATTTAATTCTGCTTTTACAAAGTATAATAGATGTATGTAACTATTACTTCCCTTTAAATTGTAAAGATCACACTCTTTCTAGAAGTATAAATTGTACAGTAAGCCTAGAGACACTAAGATAATTCATTAGTTCCTAAAATCACTCACTGGCTACAAAAAAAATCCCATTATTTCTACTGTGAAATTAGAAACAGCAACAAAAACAGCACAACTGGATTTTGAGGGGGAGTTTTGGTCAAAAACACTTAATTCAGTGACCTCAGACAACATTCTATACACTTGCTACTGTTTATCAGAATACAAATTATCTTTGACGGGAGAAGCCGAAAAAGAGACCTCCACCCCAAAAAAAGCCCACAAAACAAAACAAAAAAACAACCAAAACCCCCCAAAACAAACAAACAAACAAACAAACTCCTCGTATGACAAGATAATTTAGCTGGAGTTAAGAAAAATCTGTTTAGGGGCGCCTGGGTGGCTCAGTCGGTTAAGGGTCCCACTTTGGCTCAGGTCATGATCTCACGGTTTGTGGGTTCGAGCCCTGTGTCGGGCCCTGTGCTGACAGCTAGCTCAGAGCCTGGAGGCTGTTTCAGATTCTGTATCTCCCTCTCTCACTAACCCTCACCTGCTCATGCTGTTTCTCTCTCTCTCTCAGAAATAAAAAATAAAACATAGTACAAAATTTTTAAAAAAGAAAGCATCTGTTTGGTTTCAAATCTTTATGATTAACGTGATATTTTATTTTTTCTATCTAGAGCAAAATATAATTGTTTTCAGTTAAATAACATCAGGCTTTATAAAAGTGAAAGAAAAGTCTAATCTCTATTATCTCTACTTGAATTACTAACGTCACGTAAATATAAGGTTTCCTGTACATCTGTTTCATAATCCTCCTCCCAAGGATGAACAGCTAAAGAATTTAAATGTCACGATGGCTCTAAACCAGCTGCCATGCTTAAAAGAGTCCTTCCTGGAAAGAGTTTAGTGAACAGGCATGAAGAATGCCATTCTTGGAAATAAGATTGGAGGCACCAAAGAGTGTTTTTTTCCAGCAATTTAGCTGTCACTTATCCTCAAATTTAACACGAATCTAAAAAAGACCTTCCTCTTGATTTGTACTTGTGATATAAACATTTACATAAAACCAAGATTTGAGGGAAGTCAAGGGTTGCCATGTTGTGCATTATCCTGATGGAAAAGATTATTCTGCGTTCACAATTTATGTGCATCTTTGACACGTATTGTACTCATGTATGCTGTTCCTATAAAATAGACAACTAAGCTTTTATAGAGTAAATGATCTGTGCTTTCTTTTTAAATATTGTCCAATGTCCTCCCTTCATCCATACTTTCTTTACCCCTAAGAATATGTTAGGTGCATTCACAAATACAGAACCTATGATAGATGTGGATCTGTGAAAGCAAAATTCATACTGAAAATCGGCTCATCCAAAAGCTTAATTTCCTTGACTACGGTAAAATATTTACCTGATAAAAATCATACAACTTCCATTTAAATGGAATGTTATGTATTCAATTATTTCTTATTCTTCTTTTGTAAGATAATTGAAAATAATATAATTTAAATGAAACTAAATTTATTTTTAAAAAGCTAGATCCCCTAATCTCTTCCCTTAATAACCTAGATGTATTCTAAACTGTCAATCAAGCTGGGAGTAGAGCATTAGGAGCAAAGATGTAGGTGGTAAATGCAGTGAGGTAGCCCTGAAAGTGTCATGTTTCATAGGATAACAGAGCAAATGTTTTGGATGAATCTCAGTTCAGCAAATAGAATTTATCCAATGGACCAATATTCAATAAAGTTGACAGAAAGTTATTGATGAGGCTCATGTTACATTTTTATACATTTTTCTTTGTAGAAAAGTCCAAAAATGTGATTGAATATGTCTAATTAACTTTCAAACTCTAAGAAACTACTGTATTTTAAAGATGATTGATTAGTAGTAAGAGTAGTTGTAATAACAGCTATCATGGTAGTTAGTAATTGTACTATAGTAATAATAGCAATAGTTAATATTTATTAAGCACCTATTATGCCTAATACATATAGTAACCCATATGCATTAAGTAATTCACATGAATTAAGCACATGGTCCGAGATCTTAATGCTTAGGTGAGGTGGAGTTAGAATGAGAAACTAACTAGGCTAACTCCTGAGCCTGCGTTACTGGCCAGTATTCTCTATACCTCCACCTGTATCACCATTATCACACATAGGGGAGAGCACAGAGAAGATATAAACTTAAGTCTTTAGAAATAGTACATTTAAAAGTATGTTTTATAATTATCTCCTAATTACTTTTAAGTTACCATTATGTAGGTTATTGCTATTTTAAAGTGGAGAAAAGGATAAGTAAGGAAAGAGAAGTGGTTTAGGCAAAAAATAGAAACAAAGACAGTAATTTTAAAACCATTTAAATGTGCTAAATTAGCTTAACTCGAAAAGCTTCTAATTGAGAGCAATAAAAGAAAAACAGAAAAAGAAAGAAAATGGACTGATATTCCATTCCGCAGCGAACAAGGGCAAGTGCTCTCTTTACATTGATGCAGCACCGTAGCAGACATGTTAGTGCACACGGCTGCCTCACTTAGGGCCCGTACAGAGCATTTTCCGCATGCAGAGCTTCTGGAGTTGGCTGCCCGTGTGTGACATGAATCCAGAGCCCTGACCACTGCTGCCTACATTAGCTTAGGCACACAACCCATAGGTAGAGGAGGGGTTCACGTGGTAAACTGAGCCAATCAAAATTTTTCCTTCAAGAACTCCAAGAACATAGATTATAGTCAACCAACACTGAATGCCAGCCAAATGATATACTTTGGGGTTAAAGCTGCAGGCTTTGAGTTATTTAAAGGTGACAAATAAGCAGAGGAAGCCATTTTACTGACTGAAGCAGGTAAGTACAACACGTAAGCAGAGAGGCAGGAGAGGAGACATGTAACCTCTGAGAGACAGAGATTAAGTTCACCTACCTCCAGCTTTCCAGCTGATGGGAGACCAGCCTCTCCTTATGTTCATTTCTCCAAGTTTCTGAATCTGGGTTTATTTCACAACACCCCCTTCCGTGATCTTTGTGATTCATGAATCTTTGAAAGCAAAATGATCTTGACTGGAACAAAATAAGTGTAGTATACCCATTTCTACTTTCTTTTTTCAAGACGTTAACTTGATTTAGAATGCGTGAAGAGGGTGTGAGAAATGGTAAAATCTGGTTTTATGTAAAACTGTTTGTTTGTTGTTTTTGTTTCTTGTTTGTTTTATGAAGGGACAAACAGGAGAGAACCGGCTTCCAGGAGCTAACTCCAATGAGATGCTTCCTAAACCAGCCTGCCTTGTTCAGTAGCTCAGCTTTTGATCAAAAGAACAACCAGAAAGTAGATGAAGGAATTGAGAAATTCCAGCATTCACAATAGGAAAGAGTTACATTGAAATTCAGTACAAATGTATCCAAGTTATTTGGTTTATTTAAAATATATTCCATTAAGGTAGAGGGTTTGTTTTTTTTTTTTTTTTTTTTTTTACTATTAGGGTTAAATTGGTGACATCACAAAAATAATGATACTTTTGTCATTCAGTTCCGCAAAGAAAATAAATTATATTAAATTTTTGACTCATTCAACTAACATTTATTTCAGTGTCTAACCTCTGTCTGATGCCAGGGAATAAGATAGATCCCCAGCATAAACTAGCTTTCCAATTTAGAGGAGAGAATACTGATTTTGAAGTACAAAAAACATATTAAACTTTTAAATGATGTTTTAAAACTTAGTAATGACTTATTAACGTTTTCCAAAAATTAAGAGTTCTAAGCAAAGTGCAATATGCTATCTGCTTAACTGATAATGAATTTATCTTTATTAAAACTTATTTGTGAAATACACTACTGACGAACATTAGATTAAAACCAAATCTGCCAAATGATTTAATCAAGTGTTTAATGAAATAATTAAGTTTCAATTATGTCATAAAAATTCTATCAGTCAAAAGTAATTTATAACACATTATTCTCCCATGGCTTCTTGCGGGTTAGTTGACTTCTAAAATGCATAATTTAAAACGCTTTCTCGAAACTGATGAATTGTATGTAAAGTCATATTGTGTAAATTAAGTTGTGTTATTTACCATGAGAGAGTAATTACTTAGACATTAACAATAATATTAAACATAATTCATGTTTATTAAAAATGGGACATTATATCCCCTTTATCAACCTTCCATATTTTCTAACATCGGGAACTTGAACTTATGTGTGAAGCGATACCCTTCCCACATGTTCTCAGTTGGTACATTTACCTGAGGTTCACTTGTCAACACTCAACTATACTATTGTTCTTAACCTTAGTTAGACTTGAGGATTAAATATAAAATTTGCAATCTAGAAAATAATGTTTTAATGTTTTATTTATTTCTGAGAGAGAGACACTGTGGGCAGGGGAGGGTCAGAGAGAGAGGGAGACACAGAATCTGAAGCAGGCTCCAGGCTCTGAGCTGTCAGCACAGAGACGGATGCAGGGCTCAAGCCCACGAACTCATGAGATCATGACCTGGTGCCCCTAGAAAATAATTTTTAAAAAATAGAAATCATATTTTAAAAGATTCCTAAAAAGAAAATTCCAGTCTTAAAGATTGTCTTTGTGATATATTTCTCCAAATATTAAAGGAATAAATGATACAAAATTTATACAAATTATTTTAGAGAATAGAAAAAGAAGAAATCCTTCTCAGTTCATTTGTTGAAACCAGCATAATCATCATACCACTATGTAGTATGAGCATTACAAGAATGAAAAATTATTACATGTCTCATGTACATAGACATAAAAAATATTAACAAAATATTCAAAATATATCAGTGTTTTATCTGTATATATATAAATACAAATAAATACAAATATAAATATATAAATATTCCCCAAGTAATCAATGCAATTTATCACATTAATAATAAGGGACAAGAAGCATATAACCATCACCAGAGTCAGTAAATGCATTTGGTTAAATCCAACAACCATTTATGATAAACATTCTAAAAAAATTAGGAATTGGAACGATCTCCCCTAATGTCATAAAGGATTACCTACCAAAAAGTCTGCAGCTATCATACTAAAAGGTAGTGTATGTAATACTTTCTCTTTAAGATTAGAGGAAAGGTAAGGCTATTGACTTTCATCACTTTTCAGTTTTGTGCTGCAGGGCCTAGCCAGTGCAGTACAAGAGAGGGTAATAAACATTAGACAGAAAGAAGTAAAATTATATTTATCACTGGTGATATAAGCATGTCTAGAAAATGTATGAAAGTGTTAGTGTTAATAAGGGAATTTAGAAAGGTCATTTAATGCATCAGCAATGTTTCTATGTACTAGCAACAAACAACTAGAAAAATTATTAAGTACCACTTACAATATTATTAAAATCAAATGTGTTAGATCTTTTCTTAGAGAAAGTGTTAGTTTTTTGATGAAAATCTTTTAAAAGACCTCAATAAAGAATGAGATTTTCTCACTCATGGTTTGGAAAACTCAATATTGCTCTCCTAAATTGATCTCTTCAATTGATCAATTGAAGCAATTGATAGCTTCAATGCAATAACAATTTAAATTTCAGTATGCTTTCTTTTTGTGGTGATAGAGAAACCTCTATAAACCTGTGTGGAAACACAAATGACTTAGATTAGGCAATAGAAAATTTTAAAAAGAAAAGCAAATTTGAAAAACATACATAACAAGATTTCATACTTATACTAAAGATACAATAATAAAGACAGTGGGCATTGGTGCAAATCTAGATTCTTGATGTACGATCACAGCACTGTTATAACTTAGAGGGGACAGGAGGGTCTTTTCAATAAATGCTCCTAAAACAATTGATTACCTATTTTAAAAAACAAAACCCCTGGATCTCTACCTCATACCATGTTTCAACTGTGAAAAGTTAAAATGTAAATAAATATTTTTTGAACACAAAATAGGACAACTTCATGACCTTATGGTACGTAAGTAAACATAGAATACCAAAAAGTACACTTTGCAAGCCACTGATACGTGCAACAGCATATAAAACAAATAACAAGAAAAAAACCCTCCATTCTTAGTAATCAAACTATTTCACAATTTAGCTATGGGCATCTGCATTTGAATTATTCATTAGGATTAATGTGTATTTTTCTTACATGTGGGTGGTTTAAAATAAACCCCACAGTTCAGAGTGAAAATTTCAGGTTTTGTTGTGAGTTATAGAAACCATTCACTCTAATAAATAAACTCCATTTTAAGGCCACAGGATAGAGAGTATGGGGAATTTAGAATGTACAAAGTGATATCCCTTACCTACCCTAATAGACTGTTGTAAACACTTGTTACATTTATTTGCATAACTTAGTGCATATGCACACACTGTATCTACCTGATAAAAAGTTGAAACATCCTATATATTTAATTTATATAGAAGAGACAAATTAGAAATTGAAAAGTTTAGGAGTATATTTCATGATACAGCAAATGGTCGTTATCAAGTCATCACCCAAATACATCATTATGAATGAGCAACAGGTTCAGTTCAAATTTAGACTGAAGGAGCAACACTTTTGTGTCGGAGACTGATAGTTATATATCCCAATATATACTCTTCTCTTCTTTTTCTAACGAAACCTGATTAAAATGCACAGCTTTCCTTGAAGGTTGGTATGGCTATGGGACTAAATTCTGGCTAATGGATTAGACCCTACAATTGTGGAGGACTGAGTCACACAGAACTTGGTGGAGCTGACATTCCAGCCCATCGTATTCCTTTCTGGTGGGTAACTTCTTCATTCTCAAAGAGTGAATCTTTACTATGTGTTAAGAACTGTCCTTCTTTGTTTATGTGTACTCTCTAGTTTAACCCCTAAAATGATCCTGAGGGATGAGCACCACAATTATCTTCATTTTAACAACAAAGTGAAATTGAGGTTTTAGGAGATAGCTAGTGGAGACGCATGGATTTGAATACAAGCTGTGGCTATTAATGTAATTTTGTTCAATATGCTTTTAATATTCCTTAATGTTTTATTTTTTGCATGCTCTAATAACATTGTCACTAAGTATTTGTATTTGGGTTTTCTCAACCTGCTTACAAGAGGTTTCCAAAGACGTGTCTGCTTCCCTTGGTGCTCAGTTACCTTTATGATTTTCCTCTTAAAAAGACCAAATGTTCTTTTCGTTCAGTTTACTCTTACTGTTTCTAATATTTCATTTGGTGTGTTTCTGAAAAATATCCTGAACAAATACTTGCAGTGCCTCAGCAGTGGGCATGGTTTTGAGATGATTCCGTAGAGGCAGTTGTTCAGTGTGAGGTGGGGAGGAAGGAAGAACGAGAAGAGGAATTAATGCCTAAGATCATGGCAATAGGTAATTACCTGTGCTTTTGTTGTTAAGGATGGCCAAAACCCTCCATTCTTTATATGAAAAGAGTTCTTCATATCCTTTTATGACTTTGAATCTCATCAAGTAAATCTAAGGAGTAAAATTGATTGAATTCAGATTGTGGATTTCTGGGTTCATGAATTTGTTGTCTCATTGTTCCTGGCAGCAACCCATTCTGTACAGCAGATGGCATGGTCGGCTCTAGCTGCAGAAACACGAGTCGTCAAAACTAATATTCATGATGAAGACAATGGCACTCATTACTAATGTGTCATATTTGAATAAAATACATGGGAAGTGGCCACATAATTAAATTTTTCTTTTGCCTTAACACACACTTATTTAATAGAGTACTTGTATATGCCAAATTGAGGTATATTCATACATACACACTTGGTTGTATAAGCCCTTTAAAATACTTAGCCTTGGAATTAATTATTGTAGTAAATGCTCCTTGTGCTCATAAAAGTTAACACGACTGAGAAGCAATAATCAAGAAGTTACAGACATTTTACCAGAGGAAAAACTATATGATAATGTAAGTCATAAAAAGAGGCAAGTGATCACTATGAAAATGTTGGTATGTTTGGCAAAACCACAGTGTGACACTCCTGTATCACTACTCCTGAAACTCATCTGAATGCTTAGGTGCTTCTAGGACCTCCTCGGATGAAGTATTGGTTATTTATTAAGAGCATGACTAGCATCACTAAATCTTAGCTCCAATATTTAGCTGATGTGTGTCACATGGAATAAGTCATTTATCGCTCTTTCCTTAACTGGAAAATGGAGATGATAATAATTTTACTACCTTGATGGAATTGTTCTAAGCAATCAGAGACTTAGTACATATAAGATTTAGAATACACAAACATCCAATAAGTATTAGCTGTTAGTAGTTATAGTAGATATGGTAATAACGACAGCAACAGTGATATGGATTCTGGAGATAATAAAAAGGAAGCAACAATAAGTTTTAAACAAGAAATTTTAGGAAAGGGAGAGGCTCTATTTTTACATGGGAAATCATGTCCAATATATTTGGTTTTAACTGTGTTGTTAGAAATGATCATCTATGATCTCATTTTTCAAAACGCTGTCCAAATTTTGGAAGCAGTGCACTCTCCAGGGAACCATAGAGTTCTGTTGTCTAGGTCTGGCTTGTTGTCTCCACTTCTCATGCTGAAATCGTTTCTATTGAGTTGGTGATATCAAGGAAAGCCTCTCAAAAATCACCACATGCTTTGTCAGTGAATAACAGTAATACCACAAACACTGTCTGAAATACCAGTTGTGAACATAGCACATGTTAAAATGATTCCTTACTGCAACAATATTAATTGAGGAAATCTTTGAAATGGGGATTTAAGAGAAATATAGTACTATCTCTGGTATATTTATTAACGAGGTATTTTTAAGGCAAATGAAGAATTCTATATAAAATACTTCAATTTGTATGAAATTATAATAAAATATTGCCTCCTCTGCAACAAACAATTTTTTTTACCTTTGCAATGTTTCGCATGTAGAATAATCCCTTTAAAAAAATGGAAGAATTTGATATCTGCATGATTGCTTATATCTTTCTAGTTGGTAAGACACTCAAACACCCTACCAATAGTTGTGTAATGAAATCAGGAATATGGTGTTAGAATCAATAATAAAAACATACTTTTTTCAGATAATTTCCTTATGGGGATTGGATAAGGTAGGTATATAGAAGAACCTCACCTAAATGTAACATGATGTAGAAAAATAGGAGTTAGATTAACTTACATTACCTCCATTAATCCTGATACGTGCCAAAAAGTGATGGCCAAAAGCAAAATCTATCTTTGGGCATATAAATACTTATTCCATGTAGTAAATGGAGAAAGGAGTTTCTATAAGGCCATGACAATATCAGTAAACTCGAAATGATTATTATCCAGAGTATATCTAGAAAAAGACCAAACTTTGTGTTTACCTACAAAATTAATTCTAGAACTCATTGAAAATTCACAGTCTAGACTTTATTTAAACATACAAACATTATAGTCTTTCTTTGATTATTTACAGTGAATAACATATTTGAATTTTGCCTTGCATGAAAAACACAAAACTTTTATGTGTAACTTACTATGACAAAAAATGTACATATATATTTCCCCCAATTAAAGAATGATTTATCATAACTTCTAAATCTTTCATGATAGATACCATTTAAAAAAACAATATGAAAAAAGGATTGTGTAAGAATATCTAACTTCAGTTTTAATAAGAAGTCAAAATCCAGGTTATTAAGCACCAAATCTCACAGTCCAAATCATCGGTTGCATGACAGTGAATGTCAACTTTTGGAACCAGTGTTCAACTTTGGCAATGACCTTCAACCTCAATGGTTGTAGTTGGGGGTAAGTAGAATAATGTGTATTGCTTACCACTGTGACTCATGTTTCTCTATAAATTTCTGATAAAAAAGAATTTACTTAAGAACTGTCTATGGGAGAATGAATGAATGAATCAATCAATCAATCAATCAACCAATGAATTGATGTTATTACACAAAGCTGTGAATACAAGATGTGGCTCATTAATGTCTATCTTCAAGGCTGCCTAGTAAAATATACTTTTTTGAGTTTGTCCTTAATTTACGAGACATTATTTTGTGCTCAGCAAAAAGATTGCAAATACTTTTAGCAGATAACTTGTTTTGTGACTTTAAATTTCATCTGGATGCTCATATTGGTTAATTCACCTTTTCACAATATAAAGTTGGGAGAAAAATATATATATGTAGGAAGAAAAAGTATCCTGTGAAAAGAGCAGCAAGAAAATCTGCTTGTAGCTTCTGCTCACATCCAAGAATCTGGAAGGCAAGAAAGGCCCTTTCTTATTTTTTTACCAAACCATACTCTCCAGAAATGTAATGGACATTAAATTAATTCATTTGAAAGTATGGAAGAATATGGCTAATTATTTAGACATTTGTTCCTCTTCACTATTTTTTGAAAGTCTTGAAAACTTGCCTTTTTGGTGGTTTGGGTGGGAGAAGTTTCTTTGATCCTTTTCTCTTTTAGAAATAGATTATCAGAAGGGCACCTGGGTGGCTCTGTTGGTTGAGCGTCCAACTTCGGCTCAGGTCATGATCTCATAGTTTGTGGATTTGAGTCCCGTGTCGGGCTCTGTGCTGACAGCTTGCTCAGAGCCTGGAAGCTGCTTTGGATTCTGTGTCTCCTTCTCTCTCTGCCCCTCCCTTGCTTGCTCTCTGTCCCTCAAAAATAAATAAATGTAAAAAAAAATTTTTTTAAAGGACTATCCCATAACCAGGCAACTCTCAACCAGTGACTATTTTAAAGTCTTAGTTTCAATGGCATTCTTAAGTAAGGAAAACAAATTGAAATTAAAATAATGGTTATAAACTTTTTAAAATCTACTTTCCCAGTAATATCTGAGAATATTTGAGTATGCTACAGATCCTTAGACAAATCAGAAGTTGCATTTCTATCCTTGATATTTAAAAAGAGGCTATAATAAAATTAGTATAAGTTTCCTGAGGAATTTTTTCCGTGGTGTTCTACCTTTATAGTGAATCTCTTCTAATGATCTCCTAAATCCAAAATTGGTGACTTTTTTTTTTCTTCTAGAAAGCCCTTGCACCCTCCCTTCTCTGATTCCTTTTTGTTCCCTTTTCATTTCTTATTTTTCTTTCTTTTATAAAATAAAAATAATAATACATGGTTCTATTCCCTGTCCTATGTTTTCTTTATTTCGCATATCACATTTATCCATGCTTTAAAAATTAATTAGCTTACATATTTACTTTGTGTGAATGTACTATAACTGTCTTGGAATTAATGTTGTAATTGTGCTTTATTATTTTAAATATGCAGAAAAGCAACTGAAAAGTCTGCTTTGCGAGGCTTCCTAGAAAGGTTATTAAAAGACCATGAAGGCTAAGAAGTTTCACTGAAACAGGCAGATTTTCTTCCAGAAAGGGTGCATCAGATTAAATTTCTACTAGAAACATATTAGAATACCCACTTTGCTATGTATTTCTATTTTTACATTTTTCTAATTTTCTTGGTATTCTTTGAGTATTGGTGATACAGTACATTCGCGTACAGTTCTTGGTCATTTGTGTTTCTTTAGTTACCTGTCTTATCTCTTGCTTAGCAATATTTATCATCATTATTATCATTATTATTATTATTTTAAAGTTTATTTATTTATTTTTGAGAAAGAGAGAGCATGCAGGAGAGACAGAGTGAGAGAGAAAGAGAATCCCAAGCAGGCTCTGAAAAGTCATATGGATACTGACATGGAGCTTGAACTCACAGTGAGATTATGACCTGAGCCGAAATTAAGGGTTGGATGCTTAACCAATTTAGCCACACAGAAGCAGAAATGCTTTGGCTCTTTAAAAAGTTTCCATTCCTTTTTAGAATAATATGACCTTGCCATCTCTAGAGCCATTAAAGATTCATCTATTTATTTTATCCATTGTCACTTTTTATTGTAACTTTTAAGCCTGAAATTTTAGCATGATAATACACATATATCATGTAACTACAGACACACACACACACACACACACACACACACTATATTGTGGAGTATTCCACTTGATTTTTTCACCCCAAGTAGACAGACACTTTAGTGCTATTTAGTAAATATTCAACTGATTCTCTGTTGGTATGTAGCAATTCCCACTCAGCTTTCTCTGTCTCTCAGTCTCATACACATGGGACACCCCCCTCCACACACACGCACACACACACACACACACACACACACACACCCTTCCCACACAGTATTTTCTGTCTCCTTGGTTTAACTTGTGGATTTTTTAACAAAATGTCACCTTTCACTGTTTTATTCATTGTTACCTTACCATATGCATTTTCCTATAGAATAAGTTACTGTTCATTGTTCTTCTTTTGCAGGCTATTACTCCACTGCACCTTGTATTTGTGAGGATTCTGCAGTTGCAAAATGGAGGAATCAAATCAAGAAAGGGATTTTTTTTTAAAATTATTTCTGATAGAGAGAGAGGCAGCGTGAGCAGGGGAGGGTCAGAGAGAGAGAGGGAGACACAGACTGAAAGAGGCTCCAGGCTCTGAGCTGTCGGCACAGAGCCTGATGCAGGGCTCGAACCCACGAACCGCAAGATCATGACCCGAGCCGAAGCCAGTCGCTTAACCGACTGAGCCACCCAGGGGCCCCAAGAAAGAAGGGATTTATTGGTGCTTTTATCAAGTAATCTCATTTTTAGGCAGTGTCCTCGGGTACTCACCGTCTATCTCTCTCCTGGATTTCTCCTTGTAAGTCGGCCTCATGTTCCTGCTTCTCCAGATGAACTTCCTTCACACCCTGGGAATAACGGCCTCTGACAGATCCAAGCTTACATCAGTCCAGGCAGCATTCCTAGAAAAGAGAAATATTTTCTCCTTCCCAGTGTTTTTGTATAAAAGCTCAAAATTTTATCAAATCTCTGCCAATAATGTGGTTGAAGGATAAGGTACTTTATTGGCCAAGCCTGAGTTGAATTCTCACTTTTAAAATTCAGAACAGAGTTCAGTAATTGGGACCCCTATTAAAGCCACATGAATGAGGAAGCCAGATTTCTAAAATAAATCTGGATGTTACTTCCAGAACAAATGAAGAAGGAGATATCTAGCAAAATAAAAATAGATGTTATACACAACTATAGGACTGAATATATAGAAATTTTCAATCTCCAGCTTAATAAGCTTTTTACTTTATTTTGTACAAATTCTACTATTTTAATGGAATAATTTTGTATTCATGGAGTAGAAAGCTAGAATAATAATCTAAGAAATAATTTTGCTTCATCTGAGCATTTATTCATTTTTGCTTTTCTGGTGAGATTTGGAAAACTTATATACAATCATCATACCTCTAGAAGAACATCTTTCCCTTATGTTGTGCACCTTAACGAATTTTAAGAGTTAATTCAGTTGAATTGCTAAATAGTCATAAAATCACAAAAACTGGTTAAACATAATATTACCAAAAGGTAATACAATAAAAAATAGAAATCTACAACTGTATGTATAGTTGGCAAATTACTATATTGTCCCTCTGTGCATAAAGACATCTGCAGATGATGTTTCTAACTTCACCATAAGTTTCTTTGTAAATGGAACCTCATATATTCAGCTTCCTGGAATTTTAAATGGTCAGTTTTTAATTGGATATTATTAGACCATGGCTGAAAGTGAACCTTAGGTTTTCTGTATACTAGTGTAAATTTAATTTCTGTAGAACTTGGACATGACTCTACCTTATTTAAAATAATTTAAACATTCAGATTTAAAAGGATACATCATAGTTTTAATTATATCTTCTGCTTAGAATTGCAAAATCTCACTCACAATTATCTAGGACCTATATAATTCTAACTTTTATATAATGGAAGCTAGGATGCACATATGCAAAAATATAAAGTAATTTTCAAAATAGCTGCAATGATCTTTTACTTTCTTTAAAATTTCTCACTTTTTTACTGACTTTCAGTTTGTTCACTACAAAAGTGGTCTCATGATTTCACTTGCTATGTGTAATAACACTAAGTGAGAGATGAGATTATGATGATAGTAAGGAGGTGACCCAATTAAATCTCATTATCAGATTCTGTTCTTTTTAAAGCTCATCCCTTTATATCTTTTCCCCTGTAATTTCCCCAGAGATTTCACTCTGGAGTCTACAGGATTTGAAGATGCTCAACTTCCTCTCCTTTGTTGCTCATCGAGAATCTTGTTTTTTAAAGCTGTCGAGGAAATAAAAACTCCTATCTACTCTCCCAAATGCACTTCCTTTAGACAAGGCTCTTAATGAAATCCAGAATTTAAAGCCACAGTAGCATGAGCCGCTAGGGCATGGGGATAAGAAGCATCAGAGTTGTTTTTAATATCAAAGTGCTACCATGTAGAAGAAGGGATTAAAATAATGTTGAGCTGCTTCTCAGAGAATACACTGAACTAGTGGATGAGAGGAGCATAGCCTATACAAGGAAAATGTTCTCTAACAATTAGAGTTGTTCCTGACTCAACTCATTGCTAATTTATTGGCTATTTTCTAGAGGGATCCACAGGGAAGAAGTTGGATTGAAAAGTCTCCAAGCCCACTTTAGTTCTGAGATTCTGGTGACAAAGTCTGTAGTAAATCCAAAGAAAGTCTTAAATTTCTTCTTTAAAACCATTCTATGTAGCACAGGTCCAAATATTTTATTAATTCTTACTGTCTAATGATACAGATTATTAAGCCAAAACTCTGACATGATTAAATATTATTAAAAATATTATACATTATTCTGATAATGTATAAGTCCTTTTGTAAAATTGGTTCTTTTGAGATAGCTAATCAGTTTATTTGGCTTTTTTTTTTAATGTTTATTTATTTTTGACAGAGTGCATGTACATGAATGGGGAGGGGCAGAGAGAAAGCGAGACAGAGAATCCTAAGCAGGCTTTGTGCTGACAGCAGAGATCCCAATGAAGGGCTTGAATTCACAGACCCTGAGATCATGACCTGAGCCAAAATTGGACCCCTAACCGACTGAGCCATCCAGGTGCCCCAATATAGCTAATCAGTTTTAGTCTACAATGCTGACTTGTTTCATTCTGTTTTCTTCTAAAAACAATAAGGATAAGACATCACTGAGCATGCAGTCATAAAAGACTTCAGAGAAGAGGTAGTATAGTTCATGTTTTGGTGATATTATAAACGCTACCCTAGAATACACATTATAAAGCCAATTTAATAAACAAAAACCACTTACACTGTTAACAACTGAAAAGATAGAGGGAAAAGATGAAAATATGGACAAAGAGCCTAGTTTTATAACTTCTTAAGAAAACCCAATATCAGAAATAACAGCACCCAAATCCACCTTCTTTTATTTTATTTCTCAAATTTCCTTTATACAAGCTTCAACATTCTTTGTAGTTTTCTTCCATGTTAAAAAGAGAAAAAGAAAACACTGCAAAGTATTTTCACAAAATCGTGACTTCACATTCTAGAAGCAGGACTTGAAGATTACATACTGGTTAACTGACTATAGATGAGTGATTTTTATTACTCTCTTTTGTTAACAGATAAATAATCTTGTCAACAGAAGCATCTTCAAATATATGAAAGGAAGCATATCCAAAGAAGTAAGCAGTTTCTTTTGATGCTCTCTTGATAGACAAGTTGGACTATGCTGTATAATCACTCACTATTCAGACCAGGTCAGAAAAATTAATTCCACGTCTGGCTTCATCTGTTCATTGCAAACCAAAAGAAATTAGCTAAAAAAAAAAAAAAAAGAAAAAAGAAAATACCATCTTCACCTATTGACCTTAAGTCCTCTCTGAGAATTTATTTAATAAATAGTTTCAAAATTTATAAAGAAAGGAAAGAAAGATTAAGTTAGAATGTAAATGATATTGTCACATTTGGATTTTTCTTCATCTTGTAATTATTTGGAGACTTTAGTGGAGAAAGTAAAGAGAGAAACATGATTTGCTATGTTGTGGAACTGAATATTGGAAATGCATGGAAGTATGGTAGAATAATCCTGTGTAGAGGATAAAGATATTTTGGTTTTAGGCTTTACTGTGAAACAGCTAACCATGTGACCTTGGGAAGTCATTTCATTTAGTGATTAAATTGTACAATTTGTAAAATCAAAGATTTACTAGATGCATTATTTCAAGTGATTTTTACCCCTAAAATTTTGAGGCAGCTGTGAAAGTGCACCACCCTGATTTTCTTCAGAAGAGAACTTTTTCCGAAGAACGTAATTAGCTGATGGCCCTCAGCTGCTGCACCTTTAGACTCTGATAGGGTGTTTATGCCAAGGTTGCTTTCTTCCTGGGCTGCTTCCAATGCCTAACAGTGGGAGGACAAGAATTGTGTCATTTGTGCCTCGTGTGGGTCGTTTCGTTCCTCCATCAGTTAGTCTTTGCTCATAATCTCTCCATCAGGTTAATGGGATTTTCTCAGAGTTGCAAGATAGTTTCAGGCTGTTACCACTCGATCTTTTCCCCTTCCCTCTCTTTCTTCACTGGTATCAGATCAACATGTGGTCTGGAGTGCACCCATGTGGCAGCCATGAAAATGTACTTCCCAGACCTCCAACAGCTGGGAGAATAATTGACCAAGGGCTCCATCTGCTGTGCTCTGACAACCATTGCCAAGTTTACAAAGAGACTATGCTTTCCCTGGGATGCTTCCCATCAGTGACTGAGGGATGGGCCCATTCCTGGAAGGCAGAACACTCCTCTGAAGGCCAACTTTAGCTTGAGAACTCCCCAGACAGAACCTTGCTGACCCCTACCTTAGATTCCACAGCCGTCTGAGATGCTTCCACTCAACCTTCCCCCTTGTCTCCCCTTAGTATAGGACTTGCATTATGGTTAGAAGACTCTCCCGGTCTTCTCCAGGCACTGCCCATTTCCTTTCACACAGGCATTTGTTATAAAATGCTGTTGTTTTTAATTCCATCTTAACATCTGCTTCCCCGAGGATTTGGATATCACATCCCATCTATTAGTCCCGCTCCATCTAACTTTTATCCTTTACCGATATTTTCTCCAATCAGCATCTTACACTCTTAGTTCCATGCTTGCATATGATTTCTAGAGGTCCAAAACTGGCAAAAGTCCTTCTTTCTTTGAAAGAAATGCAACAGGAAAAGGCCAATACTGGAAGTAATAGAATGGACTTCTGATTGAAGTGAGATTTGGGGGCGATACACCCCAGCTTTGCCTCCAGTGGGAGCTCCTGAATCATCTTTGAGAACTGTTTTAGGATGGGGGAAGACAGTTTAGAAATTCGTGAACAAGATATCTCAACACATTAAATTGTATAATTTTGAAACATCTAAGTGTTTCACTTGGAGTCCATACAGAGCTTTTCTAGTGCTCCCCCAAAGGTGACGTTTTACCACCAGAGCCAAGCCACGATAGACGTGTTCCCTGGCAGCAGCCACAAAAATTGGGGCACCAGACAAGGTTTAACCTCCTTTCTAGGAGCCACAGGCAACCTGGAGCTAAGCAGAGGGAGAGAACAAAGATGGCATCCACCACTCTCTGTTCCCTCAAAGCAGCCCCTCAGGCCAAGGATTCTGGGTAAGAAGAGAGGCCTGTTTCACAGAAAGACTGGTAAGTATTTTAATCAGCTGTGGTCCAATGCCCCGGGGGCAGCTTGAAGGGATTTGAGCAGAGACCCCTTCATCTAACAATTTCATGTTTGTTCCTATTTCCATGAGAATCATTATGTTGACTGACTAACATAATTCTCCTGTGGTTACTGAGTACCTGAGACTTACATTATGCTAATTCCTATTATAAAGAAAATGAAACAATTTATTTGCTCATCTGTTGCTGTGATGTCCAGGTGTGTGTGTGAGGGGGTGACTGGGGTGGAGGGAAGGCTGGAGCGGGCACGAGGAAAGAAATGCTGCTAAATTAGACAGCTGAAAACAGCAATATTGTGTAGAAGTGTGCACCAAATAGATCGGGGTGGGTATATATATTAAATCAGCACCTAAAGAAAACTGTCCCATTAATGCAATCACTAGGGATTTTAGTAAAACGATAGCAACATAACAGAGCCTGACACTAACAGACTTTCAGGTTCTTTCAATAATAAGGATCTGAAGTTCTAGTCCTTTCACTGATCCAAGCAGGTTTTAAATAGTTTTCTTTTCAGTTTGATCCAGAATGCAAATTGCTCAGGCCCATTCACTATTGTAAGCATTAAAAGGGCAGTTTGTTCACATTATTCTGATATGTCATCACTTTTTGGAGCTCATTAGGAAGGGAAATATGGTTGATACCTGTGAGTTATAGTCAACTCAGCAGGCATTTAAAACATTAAAGGTATGTGTTCCCCTTCAAAAGGGAAGAAGCTGTGTGAGCAGTAACTTTTTATGTCTAGAGTAAATAGGAATTATTGTCCTTTGCGGTAGTCAATTAATCACCTGGAGTTTTACATATGATCCTGGCTAGGTCAGAAAGCTTTATTCATAGTAGTCATTCTTTTTTTCCAACTATTTTAGCTTTGAGCTATTATTATGCTATTAATTTCTTGGCATTCATTTTGGCTATTTTAGGACAATGTTTATATTTCATTGCCAACATAGATACTATTCTGCTTCCTCCTCCATGAAGTTTTTTTTCTGGCTGCAGACTGTCTTCCCTGCTCAGAGTTTAACTAACTTGCTTTCTATACTGTTAATTTGTCACTTTCTACCTTGAACTGTAATATCTTTTGTCTATGTATGTATTATGTCCACAAAGATTTTAACCTACCTGAAAGGCACTTAACTGAAATCTCTTTATATCCCCCAATTCTTCAAGAGTCTTTCATTCATTTACTTTATGTTTTTATTATTGAAAGGTAGTTGACATAGAATATTTTCTTAGTTTCAGGTATACACCATAGTAACTCAACATTTATACACATTATGAAATGATTACCGTTCATTCCTTATCTCCTGAAAGGTTTGCAACATGACTTTCCTGAAGACATAACATGATTTTTTTGACATAAATATCTCACTCTGTATTTTAACTTGTGGTATTTTCTGATAATGCAAATAAGAGACTGAATGCAATTGAAAATTCCCGTACTTGATTACACAGTAATTTATAAGTCAGATACTGCAGACATTAGAGATGAAAGTCAATTATTATGCATTTATATGTAGTCTTTCCTGAATAAGTGTATTTCATGTACATCAAAAATGATTTATCCTCTAGATAAAAACCTATCTGGAAACCAACCTGGCATTCAGACTGCCACCTGCATATTCATTGATCTAATTGTCAGGTTCTTAAACTATAAAACTAATGAATTTGGAATGTCAAGAAACATGGAGACCAACAACTCCTCAATTTCACATCTTAAAAAATCATCTCTCGTGATCTTCTGTTATTTTGCGCCTACGTTGAACCAATATTTATTGAGTACATACAATAAGTAATTTTATAAATACACAGGATTCCAAGGTGGAAAAAAATTAGAGTTCACATTTTTTTAATGTGCATGTACGTGTGTATATACATATAGGTTGGAGCAGGAGCTGATAGTGAATATGTCAGATGTCAAGTTGTTTATAAACAAACAAACAAAAATAAAGAAAAGAGACTTAAATGAAGTAAACCATTTGGGTATTGAAGGCAACAAAGCTCCAGGAAAATAAGCAGCAAGTACAAAAATGTTAAGAGCAGATCTTGTTTGGCCTGACTAGGGAATAGGAGGTGACCTGATAGAGTGAACACTATCTGAGCAAGGAGAAGTGTGGCAGAGGCGGCCAGGGGTCTGATTATAGGATCTTGCAAGACACAGAAAGAATTACAGATTATATTCTGATTATGATAAACCCGTGAAAAGTTGGAGCCATTGGAGATATGATTTGACTTATGCAATGCGCATAATGGTTAAAATAGACTGTCATAATTCCTGGACTGATAAAACGTGATTTTACACTGTTAGGTGTTTAAAACATTAAATATTTGGGCTCTGTTTTCAAAAAGTCATATATGTAATTAAATCATATACTAGGACTTTGAATCTTAAGGATTAGCTTCTACATACAAAACGGTTCATGTGTTAATTATTGTTATTGTCTTCTTTTAAATGCTGGTGGCTCTAGATCTGAGTGTTGTGGAACTTCAGAAGGGTCTGGTGACCTCAAGACCAAGAGGGTGGGACTAGAAGCGAATGCTTAGGTTCTTAGCAATTTGGTAGCTCTCTCGGAATCATTCACATGGCGTAACGCAGCTACGTTTTCACAGGCAAACTTCTTCAGTCTCTTATAGGGAATTAAAAACTCTGAAAACCAAGCATTCTCCCCAGGGAAGACACATTACTGCCAAAGGCAATTTCCACTACCAAATAAATAGAAATAAAAAAACTAGAGGACGTAATTCGACTCCGTTGGACCAGTCATCGCATTCTCAAACAGTGAGCCATGGCACAAGGCTCACTCCTCTGCATTAGAACCCTATCCCAGTGATGTGGGAGAAAACTTGCAGGAAGACGTTCACATCAAAAATCTCTTCTCCAGGTACAGTGACAGAGACTGGGACACCTAGCAAGAGACACAGTAAGACAAGAGAGTAGAGAATCAGTGAAGAAATAGAGATTCTTGGGAGACAGGATTTTAGCCAAAGTAATTGTTAACAGCAACATTCATTCACTCATTCAATGTTTATTGAGTGGCTAATATGTATAGGTACCTGGAGATACTTTGGAGGCAGTGATGACCAAGAGAGAGTCACTATCACTCATGCACCTACATTCTATGGTGGTTTTCATCCCTCTTCTCCACTCAAATCAATTCTAGAGGAAGAAAAGCTTTCATGAAGAAGGGATAGAATTTGTGAGAAACAGAAGGCTGGCTGTTGTATTTGTTCAAAGGAAGAAAAACCAAAACAATTTGTGGTCATATTAGTTCAATAGCTGCTAAGTTTGAGGTGTATTTTTCAATCCCTGGGGAAGCTTTGAAAAAAATACCAAACCCTAGATTGTACTCTAGACCAGTGCAATCAGCTCTCTAGGATTTGGGGTGTGGGGATGTGGGGGGCCAGGGAGACATCAGTAATTTCTAAAGCTCCCTGAGTGATTGGAATGTGCATCCAGATTGAAAAGCCACTGCAGTAGCTTTATGTTCGACTTGTGTACTCCTGGGTATTTTCTTGGGCAAGTTTTTTTTTTTTTTTTTTTTAAAGACACCACAACGTAACACTTTAATGTCCTTGCCAAGGAGACTCCCTAAGACACTGGCAGGTGGACTCAACGGGCAAGCGAGTGTCCGGCAGCCCCATCGCCACTCAGCAGCGTCCATGTGCCCTAGGCCCGCAAGAAGGCTGACCGGGCAGCAGACGGCCCCTCTTCCTGTGGCATCCAGTTGCTGGGCGACAGCTGGTCTTCCAGAAGGCAGCCAGGAGCTGGGGTCCCTGAGCTCTGTGCACTGTGTGTAGCCAGGGTTTCTAGAACTCCGTCATCTTCTTGTGGGTGTCTGCTTTCCTCTGCTCGAGCTGCAGGCCTGCCTCCTGGGCCTGGAGCTGCCCTAGCTCGCGCTGGGCTCCCTCCAGAACACATGTATGCATGTATATTTGTATGTATGCATATCCCTATGTGTGTGTATTTCTCTCTATATGGTATAGTAATTATGTGAGTCAGAGATTATCTGACTAGAAATATATTTGGAGGACTTTGTTTTACTAAATACATCTGAGCTCTTCTATAAGCTGTGGCAATTTGGTATCATAACACATGTTTGATAGCTCTGCAGAGAGGAATCTACCTGAAGATATTATTATTACTGTAATAATAACAATTAATAATAAATCCAGCATTAGTTTCTGGCTAAAATCTGCATTAAATCCATGGTTATGTAT
The DNA here is from genome assembly GCF_003009895.1 of Hyaena hyaena. Lineage (NCBI taxonomy): Eukaryota > Metazoa > Chordata > Mammalia > Carnivora > Hyaenidae > Hyaena > Hyaena hyaena. The sequence goes on along the minus strand of NW_024081480.1, from coordinate 25,625 downwards.
AATACCCTAATTTATTTTCCTATTAAAAAAACAGCATAACCTCTCAAAAGTTAGACATTATCTTTTCTTTTTAAGTTTATTTATTTTGAAAGAGAGAGTGTGAATAAGGGAGGGGCAGAGGGAGCTTGAGAGAATCCCAGGAAGGCTCTGGGCTGTCAGCATGGAGCCTGACTCCTGGGGCCTCAAACTCACAAACCAAGAGATCATGACCTGAGCCGAAACCAAGAGTCAGATGCTTAACCCACTGAGCCACCCAGGCACCCCAGACTTATCTTTAAGTAACATGAAACTCTTTTGTTACTATAACTCTCATTCTACTATTAGATGTTGACATTCCGTTTCTTATCAAGCAAACCTGTTTCCTGTAGTACTGACTTACCTAAAGCCTCTTCTTGCTGTGATTAATAGATGTCTGAAAATAGGTGATGCACACGAGTGGCACTCACCATCCCCTTACCAGCCCTCCTGTGCCTCTGTCTGTTCTTCTAGTCTCTCCCATCTCTCCGAGTAACAGCTATAAAACCAACCACACAGAGGAGAGCATCTTATTCAGGAGCTTAAAGTGGATTTGGTCTCATAAAACAACAAGGGAATGGACCACTGATGTCCTCTGCCTTTAGAGAATATATATTACTTAGTGTGGGGTAGACACCAAACCAACATTGAATTACCTCTGCATAAATAAGTTATATGACATCAGTAATTAAGAGACGTGGCTATAAAAACACGGCCTCATTTATGAAAAGATTAAGATTCACTTCCAGATCAATTTACATGCATCTTTAAATCCTTTCATGGGGGCGCCTGGGTGGCTCAGTCAGTTAAGGGTCTGATTTCAGCTCAGGTCATGATCTCGTGGTTCGTGGGTTCGAGCCCCTTGTCAGGCCCTGTCCTGAACGCTTGCTCAGAGCCTGGATCCTGCTTTGGATTCTGTGTCTCCTCTCTCTGCCCCTCCCCCGCTCATGCTCTGTCTTACTCTGTCTCTCAAAAATAAATAAATGTAAAAAAGATTTTTAAATCCTTTCATGGTACAACCAAAACCTTTAAGCAGTTTGATTCTCTGCCGCTCTCCTCATCCTTCCAGTAGGGTCCCAGCTGTGATTTGTCAAATGTTATGATATTACTCTCAGCTCTAGACTGAGTGTGCTAATTATTCTTTTAAAGGATGCCAGGATTTCATCATGCCGTTACAATATTTTGCACCTTTTAAAATACTTTGCTTCTGTTTTGATTTCAAAAAGCTGATTCCATCACACTATCTCTATTGCTTCTTGGTATTGTGGTGTTTTTTTTATTTTTTATTTTTTTGGTAATAAACAATGGGGCTTATTGTATTGCTATTGTTTTGGGATGCATGACAAATAGTCCTTTTAACAGTGTATAAACATGAATAGACCATCCAAGGGTTTATTGCTGGAAATTCAAAGTCTGTTGCTCTTGGCGTCTTGATCTTTTTTACATTTGCATGGAACAAAGAGCCTGTGACCAGTTTTATTTTGTTGCTGCTGCTACTGCCAGATATAGCAAATCTAAGACACGTTGCTTTATGTTATGTCCGAGTCAGTTTTGTCAGCACTCTAACTAAACTGCTCCACTTTAGTTCACTTGAGTGGTTCTGTGGATATCTTGATGTGTTCCATATTATACATGGTCATAAATATCCTATAGAGAAGAACTGTGTACAACAGTTATTGCTTCTGTGGTTATGGCGTGGGTTCATTCTAGGGCTAAGACTTCTTTTTTATTGATAAACAGTTCCCAAAATTTAATTATGCATGGGTTATCCTGACAAAAAAGGTAACAGACCAAATACGTTTGAGGCACATGCCACCAGGTCATAACAAAAAAGTTGTCTTATCTCCCATCTTTCCCTGAACTTCCATCATCTGGTTAACAAAGCTGGGTATTTTGCAGGCTCCAGAGATCAGCACTTCTCAGTGTTCATGTGTGTCCAAAATACCTGGGGATTTTACCAAATCGCAGATTCTCATCCAGAAAGTTTAGGGTGGGGTCTGCGATTCTCATTTGCCAGATACAAGAGTTTATGGCTGAAAATTCAGTCTGTTGCTCTTGGCTTCTTGATCTTTTTTACAATTGATTGATACCAGGCTGCTTGTCCAAGGACCACACCTTGAACAGAAAAGAACTAGAGAACTGGCTTAAAACCTAGATTCTTAGGCTCTGTACCTCACTTACTAAACTGGACTAAATTGGAATCACCACAGAAAACTGATTAGTTTGAAATTTCTCTATTAATTCCAATGAAAAGCAAAGTTATAAACCACAAACTCAAGAGACACAATATAAAGAACTCAACAGGGTAAGTCAGAGTCCGATTTCAAATTAATTCATCTCCTATCTCTTAAATCTTAGAGGAAGGTCATCAAATTCAGCCCTCCTGGAGATTAGGCTTTTAAAGTAGAAGCCTGCTTGGAATTACAGTGCTCCATTAGGAAACACCTTTCTCTCACCTGTCCCCTCAGGGCAAGACTTCTGGTGCGTGGCAGCTCTGAGGCCTGAAGACTGAAGACAATGCTCTCACTCCCTAAGCATTGCTGTGTTCTCGGAGCTTTTGAGAGACCGCTGGAGTCTGAGGCAGTGTTCCCAGTGCAGCTGATCCCGCCATACCCTGTGTTGCTTACTGTAAACGGAAACTTTTAATGGTCTATCATGCGGAAGGCCTCGAGTTTGCATAACGGTATCCCTAATGTGGAAATTTTAAGTGATGGTATTTTTCAAGTATTCTAGAATATCCAACTGTAGGAACACCTTTATGCATCTACCATTTTCAAATTTTATATTTCCTTAAATTATGTTCTAGCAGACAAAATATTTAAATTTTGTTTAATGTTTGTTTATTTATTTATGTATTTATGTATGTATTTATTTATTTATTGAGAGAGAGCAGTGGAACATCAGAGAGAGGGAGTCACAGAATCCGAAACAGGCTCCAGGCTCTGATCCATCAGCACAGAGCCGGATGAGAGAGAAGAGGTCACAAACCGAACTGCGAGATCATGACCAGAGCAGAAGTCAGACGCTTAACCACTGAGCCACCCAGTCACCTGTAACAGACAAAATATTTTTTTAAATTTTATTAACGTTTTATTTATTTCTGAGATAGAGAGACAGCGTGAGCAGGGGAGGGTCAGAGAGAGAGGGAGATACAGAATCCGAAACAGGCTCCAGGCTCTGAGCTGGCTGTCAGCACAGAGCCTGACGCGGGGCTCGAACCCACGAACCAGAGATCATGACCTGAGCCGAAGTCGGACGCTTAACCGACTGAGCCACCCCGGCGCCCCAAAATAGTTAAACATAATTCTTTTAAGGCTGTCATTGCATGATCAAACAACTAAAGAAATGTTACCAATTTAGTTTTAACAAGAATCTATAGAAATGTATCTTTTATTTCATCTTTGCTAACGTTGAGTAGAACTTACCTAAAAATAATACAGGAGGTTGAGCAGTGGGAGTAGAAAGGAGACAAGATTGGTCATGCACTGATAACTATTTAAGTTGGGTGAAGGAGATGTGAAGTCTCATTTTTCCATTCTATCTGTTTTGTACATGTTAAAAATTTTCCTCAATAAAATGTAAAAAAAAAAAAAAAGCTAGATCACACTGATACTATAAAGCCAGCCAAATCTTTCTAAAGGAAAACCTGCTCATATCTGTCCCCTCCTCAGAAACTATTGCTCTCCATTACTCTCAAACTTCAAAAAAGTTAACTGAGCTCATACCACCACATAGATTCTAGCTCTCATGGAATTAATTATTCAGCTGCATCTTGAACCATGTCCTCCCTTATTCTCTAAGGTTTTCTAAGTTGATTTACTTGCACCTCCTGTGACATGCTTTTCATCTCCGGGGCCACATTTTCTCATCTCCTTTGAAACTTCTTTCATTAACCTCTAATCCCAGTTTTTCATAAATATATTTTTTTTAATGTATGATCTCTCTTTTTTGGAGTTCCTTGTCCATATTTTGTCCATGAATCTTAATCTTCTCTCATATAACTTTTATCTCTTCTTTTACCTTTATTTTCTTCCAATGCTTTTGACTTTATTGCTATCACCAATTAAGTATAAAGCATTTGAATTTATACTGTTAATGGTAGTGCTGATTTTGCTATTGCTATTTTCATTTTTTATTTCAGTCTTCCTGTCTTTTTTCAGTGTATTGTGACATTTGATGTTGAGTCTGTTTTCTTTTATTAACCATGAAAATTATTTTAAAACTCTTTCATTTCATCTAGTACATTATTTTTAGATGTACCTCCTTCATGTACATTTTGAGGGCAATGTTTCCTCTTCTTAATTTGTAGAAACATGTCATTAATTCTGACTTAGATTGGGTACATATAGATGGAGTGAGTTGGAAATTTTCAGCAGAGGTTTACTAAAGAGTGCTCTTTGAAACCCACTTCTAAAATGTAAGGAAAGCAGGATCAAATAGAGGGAGAAGTTGAATTGCGATGAAGTTGAAAAAGTCACCTGATCTGCACCATAGTTTGCCCTGAGAGCAGTCTGCTGAGGAGGAAAGCATGTCAGGCCTTGTACACCCATCCCCACATTAATGTGAAAAGACAGTTCTGGGGTGGATGCAGCTTTGAGTCCTCAGCAGCTGATGCCCTATCAGTTGGGAGATTAGATAATTTGGACCTTTAGGGATAGCACATCAAAGGGTCACTACTATCCACTCAGATCCATTTACTACTTCTTGTAATTTCAACCTGTCTGGAAACAGCTTTCTCAGGATTCTGGTTTGTCTCATCTTCTGGGGAAGCCTAAAAGTTGAATGTTAGTGGAAGAGATTCAAGCCCTTGTTGCTCCAGCTGATTGAGAAACTCACCATCTCCTTTCTTAAATTCCTCATGCCTGTGAACAGCACCTCTGCTACTCTGTGTGGCGTACCTGGTGAAGTGATCCAGACCTAAGGTTCTGGTCACCATGTCCTTATCAGCCTATGGCTGCTGCATTTTTTCATTTGTCATCAAAATTGGTCAGGGGAGTACCAAGAGATACTACCAAGAAATGAAAGATAAACCTTGATCAAACATAGACCTCTTTGTCCTGAGATAGAAAAGTAGCCTTTTCCAGCTGATGTCAGTTACATCAGACAACAATTTTTTCCTTTGTTTGTACATTTTACTTTGGGCATAGGATCCTGAAGAGATTGAGTGGCAAGCATAGCTTGAGGTTCAGTGGAACTCTAGCTCTCTCCTCTGTGGGAGAAATTTCCTCTCTGGGAACCAGGATGTCCAGATCAGAGTTCCTCAAGCTTGCCTCCACTGACATTTTGAGCCAGATAATTCTTTGTTATAGGAAACTTATGGTAAATTGCAGTATGTTTAGCAGCATCCCTGGCCTCTAACCACTACTTACCAGGAGTGTCTTCCATTTGTGACAACTAAAAAATGTCTGTGGACATTGTTACTTCCTGCCTCCGCCCCGCCCCATTTCTCCCAGGAGGAAAGGCAAAATCATCTCCATTGTCCTAGGCCCACAGAGACAAAACTTTAGGGAATGAGAAGCACATATTCCCCAACTGCCTCACTATCTTTTGGTTCCAGTACCCATCATCTTACCATTTGGGAACAAAATAGTATTCACCGATGTGGGGTATGTACCATGTCCTCATGGAAAATGGCGTAGGGTATCTTGTCTAAGCTGAACGTGTAGGTGCACTTTCAAAAGACCATCCTTCACTCTATTTGTCCAGTGCCTCAGGGGGCAATGGTGGGGGGTGGAAGGCAGGGGAAAAAGTACTTCTTGAGTCTGAGGACCTCGTGGGTCCAGTGTGAGCCAGCCCTTGGCCAGGACTTAATTTATTACCAAGTCCAATTACCCCTGTTTAACAGAGGCACAATGATGACACTTTGGGACCTGGATTATTGGTATTGATTCAGTCCCTTTATCCTAGGGCTAAAATCCCTATTCCTCTCTCCTAGCACATAGTGGACAGGCAGACAGTCATGAGTTTCTTTAGAAAAACACTGGGGGAATCGCTCACATCTACACCTCTGTTCATGTCTAGAATCCTTCCTCATGGGGCCTTGATGACTCTTCTTCAGTCGGTGGATTTCAGTCAGAGTTATATCATGTCTGGAAACTGGATCTGCAAATGTGACAGTTTATTGGGGAAGCTGCCGTTAACCTCTTCATTGTCCATCTTCAAATGTTTTTTTTTTTTTTTTACTGTATATATTAACCAACATGCTGTTGGCTTCTACACCTTTTTGTGTCTTGGAACATTGTGTTCTGTTTTTCAATAGTTCTCTATGGGTCGGGACCACAGGCTGCCCCTCACACCTTGCTATTCATTATGGTAATTGTTCCCACCTGAATTCTGATGGTTAAGGGCTACCAGCTGGACTCTATTATCTCATGATCCTTATTACTTTCAGGGACCTCTGTTCTGAATCAGCATTTTCTATGATGGTCCTTGCCTATGGTGGACAACCACCACGGAATTTCTCAATGACACCTGTTAACTCTCACTAACATGTTCCTTTTTGCTTTGATAAATGGAGTGTCCTTTGGGCACTCCCCATGAACATAGTTGGCTTGTGGGTTTTTCAGCCTTGCCTGGTAATAGAAATTACAGCAGCATTACCCCCACCCCATTTGAGAATTTGGATACTGTTATGAATTGAATGTGTGCCTCCCACACCACCAAATTCATATGTTGAAGTCTTTAACTCTCAATGTGATGTTATTAGGAGTTGAGGCCATGTGAGAGTACGGCAAGAAGAAAGCCATACACAAGCAAGGAAGAGGGTCCTCACCAAGAAATGAATCTGTATGCATCTTAGTCTTAGACTTTCATCTTCCAGAACTGTCAGAAATAAATTGATGTTGTTTCAGCAGTCTTGTAGCTTGAGAAAACTAAGACTTAGCTCTTCCTCCAGCCTGTAGCTAAGTGATCACTTTTTCCAGACATCCAAGGACATCCCAGTAGATGAGTAACACTGTCTATGAGATCTCTGCCAAAATATTCAATCTCATATTATAGGAGAACTCTTTGTCATCTAACTTGATGCCTGTCTCCTTGATCCTACACCCAAAATGTTATCTCCTCTTTCTCTAATATATGTTGCCTAGATGCCAAAGCTTCTTTGGAGTGTATTCCTTTTCCTTCTTTAGCAAGTCCAACACTGCCTCAGTTGGGTTATGCTGACATTCTACTCAAACTGTGGGTCCAATGGCCAGGTAGGGAAGGTAGAATGCAGTGTATAAGGCAGAGCATCATGTCTTACCAGGCAGAGACCTCTGCATTGCCTATAAGCAGGAATCAAGTTGGAATACTAACATTTAAGCAAGACCCTCTGTAGGTTCAGAGGGTTCGGGGAGATCTGAAGTTTTAGAGATCTCAAAGTGATAAACTAAGATGTCCCCATCTCACATCTGAGGATTCCATTTTTTACCTACCAATGCCTAATCTTGGTGGAGCAAGCTTGCCAGGGTTGAGAAGTCAAACCTCTCTAGAGGTTTCTAGCATTATGATTAAGTTCTGGACCCAATCTTCCTTTTTATCTTGCCCTTTAGCTGTAGGTGATGGGGATCCCTTTATAGGCAGCCAAAGAAACAACCCTCTAACTTTCACATTTCATCTTAAGTTGGTGACGATTCACCCTCAGCCTTCTATTTCTTCTCCGAGTGCATCAGATAGCTTCTAGCAACAACCATCTAATTTCATAGTTCTTAAAAATTCTACTTTTCACTGTACTTTCTAAATGCTTGGGATGTCCATTGCATTCCTCCTGCAGCCATCCATGCCCATTTACCACCAGGGTTTTTACACTCACCTCACTAGAGACTATCAAGGACTACAGGTGTTCTGGTGACCATCAGAGATGAGGTCTTCATCTGGCTGACAGGTGAGGCAAGCCTCCAATTCTCACTTTAGAGTCGGCTCCCTAGAACTTTTGTTAATGCCACCTCCTTAGGCCAGGATTCCTGGAAACAAAATAGAGATTTAGGTACAGGAGGTTTATTGAGAGCACACGCTGGGCTACTTCTGTAGGGCCATGAAGAAAGTGGGATTGAGCAGGGAAAAAGAGTTGAACTGCAATCAGTCATAGTACCTGGGTTGATCCCTGGGGAGCTGGAGAGGTGGTGTGACCCTTCAGACTCTTCCAAGATGGAAGCAAGGAAGCATTTATTCACCGCCACCTCCCCAGCACTTAACATTAGTCAGTTTTATTGTCTGTAAATAATAATAAATAAGAGGGGAGAAAATATTTATACCTTTATAACAAGTAAAATAAAAATTTTGTTTATTTATTTATTTAAAAAATTTTAAATGTTTTATTTATTTTTGAGATAGAGATAGAGACAGCATGAGCAAGGGAGGGTCAGAGAAAGGGAGACAGAATCCGAAGCAGGCTCCAGGCTCTGAGCTAGCTGTCAGCACAGAGCCCGACACAGGGCTCGAACCTACGAACCATGAGACCATGAGCCAAAGCCAGACACTTAACTGACTTAGCCACCCAGGTGCCCCAAAATAAAAATTTTGAATAGCATTATTACAATAGTGAAGACTTTTCTGAATATGCAAGAGAATGGAGGAGAGGGTTAGAGGATATATAGAAAAACAACTTCTTCAAAACACTTTAAAAAAATCTCCTTTTGCCCAACATCTGATTCTTTAAAAGCACATTTTACATCTTTTCTATCCTTTTACTCTGCTTGCAGACTTCGCCCTTCTTGGAGCATTTCTAATATATTCTTGGGCTTTCTATCTACATCTCTAAGTTTCCCTGACCATTTCTTTTTCACATAGGATAATTTGACTCTCTCTCAGCTTTTGCTGTTTGCAGCTCCATTCAGGGATCTACATTATTAGTCAGGGATCTTCTTTGGGATCCATCCACCTTCAAAGACTAAAGACTGAAGATTATTGTATTTAATATTTTCTCCCCTCATGTCTACTATGTAAATTGTAGCCCTCAGGCATTCCCTATCAGTGAAAATAAAATCTTTTAATCTTTAACTCAAAATGACCAATAATCTCTATTGTTTAAAGAATAAAAATCAGGGGCACTTGGGTAGCTCAGTTGGTTAATTATCCAACTTTGGCTCAGGTCATGATCTTACAGTTTGTGGGTTCGAGCCCTGCATCCGGCTGTGTGCTGACAGCTCAGAGTCTGGAGCCTGCTTCAGATTCTGTGTCTCCTCCTCTCTCTGCCCCTCTCCTTCTCCTGCTCTTCTCTCTCTGTCTCTCAATAATAAGTAAATGTTAAACAAAATAAAGAATAAAAACCAGAATTCACCAGCATCAGCTTAACCAAAGACTGCAAATTTTAAAACTAGACTGGGCAGGACAAATTCAGATCCCATGGAAGATGCTGCAGTTCTCACAGTAGAATATTTTAAACAAATGTGTATCAAAAATTAACATTTCTAGCAAAACTTTATTCTGTTTAGAAAATTAATGACTTCACTGCAAATATATACATTTCAATCAAATGGTGGACGATGCAACAGCACACACTGAGAGTCCGTTTAAGAGGTGATTGTACATGAGAGTGGTAGCTCATCTTTCGCATGTTGAAAACTGTCATTAGATTTCTGGCTCAATTACTGTCTGTTGACTAAAGAAAACTTGTAGGAATATTTATTAACCTGTAGGTGAGCTCAGATTATTTTTTATGCTAGGAGAGAAAATTGGAAATTGCTGGATGGAGTCATGATACGGGAAACTAAAGGGAGAAAGTAATAAGCTGGATGGATAGGCAGTCCTTTCTAGCATGAGAATAGGCCCCTTGTCAGATGTTCTCAGCTGATTTTTTAAATATCCCTTTTCTCGTCCTTTCTGAGCCACAGGTAAGCTACTTTAGCACTTCACTGAACTCACCCAAGGTTTCCTTTTCTGAATTATTTACCAATTCAAAGCCAGCTTCTTTTTGCAAGGGACATGCATTGAGGAGGAAAAAAAAAATCTATAATATCTAGGACCATTTCAAAGAATTCAAAAGCATAAAGAGTTTTTTAAAATTATTTACACCATCATTCTACACAAAACAATGATTATTTCGCCCTTTGGTCTGCTGCATTTGTCCTCATTTTGACAAAAGAGTCTAAAAATATACAGCTTAACTGTGCAAACATTCACCACAAAACCTGATTATTTCACTCTAAAAACCTTAGAGATTATGATGCTTATTGGTTTGAGTCAAAGTCTAAGGATAAACACTCTGGAACAAAAATTCCACTCAAATCCTATCAGGTTATTTTATGTATATGGTTATTTCCCCAAACATGCTGAAATTGGGAGAAGCTCAACAATGTCATAAAATGAAAATTACTTACTTTTTCATTTTTAGCAAAGCAGAGTATGACTCTGTGCAGTTAATAGTTGAAGAAAAAATAATGGGTTTACTTACATATCATAAAATGTCTAAGTTCAATCCAATAACAATGAGCAGTTCAAGCTTTTTCACTGAAGGATATTTGCAGAAATTCGTTAGATTCCTGTTAATGTTTTCCATATTAGGCATCTCTATACAAGGTTTACTTTTGTTAGACCTCTCAGGCAGCAGTAAGATAGTCCTAGGTCCTCCCAGACCTAGAGAAAAAGTCAATACAGAATCAAAGAAACAGAAAATATCTGTTTGGATTTTGCTTTTTATTTTTTGAAACTAAGATATAACTCCCCCACCCCAACGTTGTATATTGACGAAGTCAATACATAAATATTGCTCTAAATGAAAATTTTATTTAATGATAGTGAATGCTATAATTGAGATTTTATAACAGAGGTTATATTATTTTATATTAATTTAGAAAAACACTTGTGCTAGTTATGGTACAAAGCACTGTTCTAAGTGGTTTATTAAGTTTAACTCATTAACTCCTTTGCACACGGACATGGACATCCCTGTTTTACAGACAGGAAACAGGCACAGAGCAGTTACTACTTTCCTGAAGGTCACACAGGCGGTAATTGGCAAAGACAGAGCTCAATCCACGCATTCAGCTCTCCGGGGTTGATATTCCTAACCATTACACTATGCTGGATAGTAGAAGATAAGTTATAAAGCTAGAACTTATTAAATTGTTCTATTTTCCAAAGTTATAACAAAATAACAAGAGTAAAAATCAGTTTAAAGGAACTCTGTATCTCATTTGCACTTTCTCTGTCCACTCCTTATCCTACATTATCCTCAGCGACTCCAGCGTATTCGCCATCAACCCATAAAATCGAATAGCCTTATGCCTAGTATCGTACTGTCTCTTTGTCAGGCAGCAAAGATTTGAAAGAAAGGGTCTTGGAACTGTGCTCTTTGAGTTTAGATCCGGGTTCTGCTACTTAAAAACCATGTCACTTTGCAAGTTATTTACCCTCAGGGACTCCATCTGAATTGCTGGGAAGATTAAATGAATTAAAATGAAGAGCACTTACATAAGGACCAGGTCAATATTGCTCCTTTATCATTCCTCTCATTAGAAGTACTTACTTTAGAAGAATGTTGCAAGTTTTAACTCAAACCTGTGTAGGTCTAAAAAGCATCCCGCTCATTGCCAGGTGCTCAACAGTGAATGTGTTTCTTCTCTCTAAACTTCAGATCTTTTTATCTCTCTTTCCTCGACTATGACCATCTAACTGGGCTCTTTTCTTCCAGATTTCCCACCCAGTTTTGCTAATTAGTCTTACTTCAGAATCCAAATTTGGATTGCACTCTGTCACATACAGAGTAAATTTTAAATGTTAGAAAGCCGTTCAATGTCCCGTGCATTTTGACTCCAGCTTTTCTTCCTCTGCTTCATGTCCTCAGTCTTCCTGATTTAGATGTACTGTGTTCCTGTTACACTAGAGAAGTCACTTATCCAAACACACTTTTATACCTCGGTACTGGTACTAATGCCTTTCTTTCTACTTGAATGCTCTCTTGAGCACAGGCCTCATCAGAAGTTCTCTATGATCCTGTTCAGTTCGCTGGAAACAATTTATTATTCTTTAAACTTTGCTCCAAATCTCCACCTCTTAGAGTCTTCCAGTAGTTCTAATTACCCTCCACTGTATTTTATAATAATTAGTTGTATATTTATTTGTGTCACTATGCAGGAAGTAAATGCCCTGCATACTTGTCTACACCAGAAAAAAAATGCCTGTTGTAAAGTCCCCAAAAAATAACCTATGCAAAAAATATGGAATGAACACTTAATGATTCTTCAGGAACAATTTGAAAAAGGTAGCTATGTCAGAAATACAGAAGGAAAACAAAAACTTAATATTTACACTGGAAATTGGTTGGCATTCAACTTCTAAAAACAAATTTGGAAAATAATATAAAGCAGATACTCAGTTAATGGGAGCAAGATGGAAAATTCTATTGCCAAACCATATTTAAGAGTAATCAAGTTCTCTAAATTGAGCATAAGTCTGAAGCATGATCAGGTTAACAAAAAAGAAAAGGCCAGTGTTATTTTGCCTCAATTGAAAACAGAGTGTGGGGAAATTTGTATTTTTTCCTCAGAGAGCAGGGGACTTTGTTCCTTCCATGCAGCCAGTTTTGTGCCAAATAATAGCCGACGCTTTAGATCTTTATTGATACCTCTTTCCTCATTGAGCTTACGTAGCTCCTGTTTTGTGCCTGCCTTTCTCTGCTCCCTAAGTGGTTGTGCCGTCACCCTAAATTTTGTGTTAATGAACACCAGTGTAATAGCGTTCCTTATATTAAATGTGTATTTCAAAGAGCTTTATGGAGTTAGAGACTTGATTAAAGATAAACTAAGAGTTGAAATCCCCTTAGACTCACCGTGCAAGATGGTTGGTCAATCAGCAAATTTATTAGGTATCTAAAATATGTCAACCATTATAGGGTGGAGCGTTGTCATAAGAGAGGCATAACTTGGTCTCATCCATAGAAACTAGATGGCGAAGGGGACATCATCATTTGGGGAGTAGAGCAGTCCGAATCACACATTGTGGCACCGCTGGGGTTCTAAGAGCTACCACCTTCAGAAGTCCACCTGTGGCAAATAAAATCTCAGGAAAGCACATTTCAAGGCCACCACCCACCTATTGTTCAAAAGGGCCTGCAGGCTATCCTGCTGAGCAGAGGAGAAAATAGAGCCAGAATGCCAAGGCTAAAAGACAAAATGCCACACGACTGATCTAATGGGGCACCTATAAGTTGTATACTGCAGATTTAGGCACTGATTCCATGAAGGAACAACGCCTAAATCCAAGACCTTGTTATAGCATTCAGTTCATCTTAAGGACTTCAACAATTAGTTGATTAGTTGCACAATAAATGTTCTGGGGAACAGGGAAGGGAAGGAAGAAGGAAGGAAGGAAGGAAGGAAGGAAGGAAGGAAGGAAGGAAGGAAAGAAGGAAGGCAGGCAGGCAGGCACAATCATCATCTACATGGAGCTCCCAGGTCCAGGTAGCAGGAATAATGTGTGTGCAGTTTGCAATGACAAAACAATGAGGGACTCAAGAAGCAAATAAAAGAAGCCAGCATTTTTGCAGAGAAGACTAAGAATCAAATACATAAGGCTAGAGATAAGGGCAAAATAATCTGAAGTCTTCTAGCTGACTTCAGCATTTTGGACTTGGTCCTAGAGTTCTGCTTTCCTTCCTCCTACAAAGGATGGATTCTCCCTGAAGAGAGGGAGACTTTGTTCCTACAATCACATATGTGTTCTCTCTCCCGAACCATTATTTTTTCATACTGGATTATTCCTATAAAAATGCTCCATAAGAGATCACATCTTACAAAAGAAAAAGCCATTCTTCACCAGCCCATCTTCCCTGCCCCTTTTTTCTACACCCCTTATGGAATATCTCATTCCAAAATTTGTCTATACTCACTGTCTATACTTTCTTGCCAATCTGTCTTAACGTATCCATCTTAATATAATTCTATCAGGATTTTTTTCCCCCATGATACACTAAACCCACTTTGGCAAGTAATCTGTGACCGTCATCAGGCATGCTACAGCTGATCCAATAACATTTAATAAGTCTGCATCTCACTCTTTAAATTTCTTCGTCCGATCTCAGACATGAGTCCACCCGTATATTCCTAACTTTAGTTAATGCATATAAAAATCTCTAAGTGGTTTCACTGAAGCCATTGTCGCAAGTGTTTTAGTGAGATAAAGAGATTGTTGGTGCTTATAGCATACCAACAGTTTAATGTTTTTTAATGCCCCTCCTTTACTCTTCAATTCCTGAAGCTTTGATAGTCTAGGGAAGACTACAGGTTTCAGAGTTGTCTAACAGGTTTTCAGCCACTTACATTCGACATCTCGTCAGAGTTGTCTCACTTTGGAATGTACAGTCTCTGATGTTAATGGCTCACATAAACTGAGGTGAAAAAAAATCACCCATGTATCTTGAGATGAATCACAATTTTTCGTTTAGAACAGAGAATCATTCCACCTGAGGACTCTAAGTTCAAAATTGCCTGTGTATCATGAAATTGCTAGGTCGTTAGTAGTTGAGAAAGTGAGACCACTTTTTCTTTTCTTAACAGCAGAGTTCAAGTATCGGTCCACAGACAGGAGCATGCTTGCTTTAATCCAAGTCTCTTCATGAAAGTACAATAAAACATACAGATGAGAAAATAAGAAACAAAAATGACTGTTCTGCCACTGCAAGTGACAGAACCACTTCGGTCACGTGCTTAAACCCATAAAGGACTGAAATTCCTAAAGTATGTGCAAACCTGCTTTCTCTGGGACAGCCAAGTCCTGGTATGTCATATTAGAGAAGAAAACATCCTACAAAGTAAACTATAAAAGACTGAAAATATTAGAGAGGAAAATAAAGATAAAATAATGAACAAAATATGGATGTTATATTTTATAATCAGGAAAGAAAGAGAGATAGCTTATATGCTCAAGGATTTTCAACTGTGTTTTTTTCTTAGCAGAGCCCAATGTGCTTTGCATTATAATTTACCATTTATCTGATAATAGAAACAAACATATATATATATATACATATGTGTGTGTGTGTGTGTGTGTGTATACATATATATATATGGAATTGTATAGCAATATATATTTTATATGTAAAGTAATTATTTTACATCCTGGAAAATGTCTTATTTTTTTTAAATACACCATTTTTTGTATTCTTATAAGGGAGAAAAGCTAGAAACAATGCTGTTACAGTATCATTCCAAAAAGTTATAGAATTTCAATGTTTGTGTGGTATCTCAAAATAATTAAACAAAAATGTAGATTATAAAACATCACCTAAGAGTTCTGCCATATCTACTTAAAATTTTCAACAATATTCATAGTTTAATGATGATAAATTTCATCATAAGCCTCAGAGGTAATATATTGACAAGAATAAAAATTTATTGATGACTCAATTTTAGATAGGATATATACAGATGTGATTGATATTCTCCATCTATTACAAAATTGTGTGGTTATTATGTAATGTTGCAAACCTACCCTTACTTACAAAGTAAGCATTTTTCCAATTCACATCCCATTTCATTTTCGTATGAAATGCACTTACTTTGAGTACATTTTTATAATTTAATTACTTGTCATGACCATGGGCATCAATAAGACAATGCAACTTAACTAGATCATTTTATTTCTAAGCAGACTTCATATTATATGGCTGAGGTGGCTATTCATATCACTGACATTTTGACACGAGGAGGCCATAACGCCTCCTATCCACCAGTGCATATAACCATATGGTGTTATTTCTTGTAATGAAGAGCCACACTCATGCAGAGTTCGATGCTGCCATTAATCTTGTTTGGACGAATACAGAGAGTAAAATGATAAACCACTTGGTGAGGTATAGGGATGGAAGTATAAGTGGAAGATTAAGCAAAAACAAAGGAAATTTGAATGAATATCCTACAGCAAATCTTGATTAATACTTTGCAACTAATTAGTCAAGGATCTTTGAACTTAACGTGTCCTGCACAGAGTGCTTTACCTCAGTTAGACCTTCACGGTTTTCTGTTTATTAGCTATCTTCCCAGCTAACGTGAATTGTTTTCTCTTTCTCCTTAGCACCTATAGAGATAAAACATTTACAGTATAAAGAAGCAGTATTTTTTTAAATGATTATTTATTTATTTATTTATTTATTTATTTATTTATTTTGAGAGAGACAGAGTACAAGCTGGGGAGGGGCAGAGAGAGACGGAGAATCCCAAGCGGGTTGGGCTCAGCCAGTGCACGGCCCAATGCAAGGCTTGAAGTCAAGAAACTGCAAGATCTAGACCTGAGTATGACACTCAACTAACTGAGCCACCCTGGTGCCCCATAAAAATAACAGTTTTAAACTATGTACTAAATAAAACTGTATATTCTCTTCAGTTAAGAGAGTACCCAAAACAAAACATCTTTCTTAGGTTTCCAGTAGTATATTGTGAAGCAATATCACCTATAAAATACTGTTGATGAAACGAAATTCACATGCGTGGATGTCGAGGGAATAGCGTTTAGGACACAGGACACTCCAACTGCTCATTGTCTACTGAAGAAAAGTTTTACTTTGAATTTTTAAACACATGGAGAAAAATCTGAGGGCTGAAAATTTTCTAGCTGAACCCTAACCTTTAGGCATTGGTCTTTGTTTATTCTTGGCAAAATGCAATGCTAGTTCAGAGATAAAAAGGCTTAAATGGGCTATTAAAAATCTCCTTGAACTTCAAAGAGTCCTGGAAAGGAACATTTCACGAGTTAAATACAAATGAATGAAACCATGTGGCTTGCCTTTCCTTTAAATTTTACATGCACTTAAAAATTAAGGAAAAATAGACACAAAAATAAATTTTCAGTTTTCATTAGACTCTACATTGGGTGGTCAGTAATGTCATAACATGTCTATAATGAGTTTAAAAATTAAAAACTCTGAAGCAGAAAAATGCAGAAAAATCACTAGATCAGAATAAAAAAAGCTTTACCATGATACAAATCTTCAATGTCACCCAAAATTTGCTAGTAATCTTCTGACTGTACATGACAATGTACTATAAAATGCTACTAAGTTCGATCCAGTCTCTGCTCTCTGAGAGTTTACAGTAATTCACAGACATTGTGAGATGAATTAATTTATTCACCCTACAAAAGAAAATTATAAAATATTTACAGGATAATTTACAAAATGCATTTTCAAGACTGTGTATGTGGCTGAAGAAGAACTATAGACTTGTCAAGTCAAAGTCTGAGAGAGTGCAGCCCCTGGCCGAGGTGTAGCAACTTCGCCAAGGCCACTTTTGATGCCATTTCTAAGACCTACAGCTATCTCACTCCTGATCTTTGGAAAGAGACTGTGTTCACCAAGTCTCCGTATCAGGAATTCACTGACCATCTTGTGAAGACCCACACCAGAGTCTCTGTGCAGAGGACCCAGGCTCCAGCTGTGGCCACCACATAGTTTTGTACAAGAAAAATAAAGTGAATTAAAAGCTAAAAAAAAAAAAAAAAAAGGTCTGAGAGAGAAGGGTATGGATGGGGGAAACTGAGCTCTTTACTCTCTCTCACACTTGGAAAATAAATAAAATCTTGTGTGAAATTTATTTTTCAGTGATGATAGGATAGTAACTTCTCAAGCTATAATTTGAAGAGACTTTCTATCTGTTGCTGCTTATCCAACCAATTGAGGGCGCATTTATTAAGTCCTGGCTGTTGTATTATGCTACTAGCAAACATTCCCACTGATGGATGATGATAATTGCTGGGAACTCTTTTTAAGAGGCATCTCCATGGAGCCCTGAATCTTGGAAAGAAATGAAGGATCACTTGTATTCTTGTTTGACTCAAATAATTTTATGTTCTCCAAATTGAGATGGAAGACAGAAGATATAAAGCAGCTTCTAAAATGACAGTAACCATGTTCCATCAAGCTCAGTGAAATGAGGCTCCAATGTAGTCTCTCGGTTTTGCAGGTATCCGATGGATTTTTTTTTTTTTTTTACCATAGCTATATGTGCAACCCCTTGTCAATTGAGAAATCATATTTATGCTTTTTACATTGTCAATCTCAATACAACCAGGTTCCCATTTCTCCTCTCATTTATCCAAAAGGGATACAATGCCCAGGACTCGGCATTCTAAATATAGTGAATCCAGAGTTACAATCTTGTATGTATTGGGTTCCCTGATTCTGTCTTTTAGGAGATCAGAGTTAACTGGCATCCATCAACTTTGTCTTTTTTTTTCCCCCGCAAGAAAAGCAGAGGCTAACAATTACAGTTCTTGTTTTCAAGCACATCAAACAAACTTGTTGCCAGGGCCAAAACCTGACTGATCTCTAAGGTTTGAAACTTTACCCAGATTCTGATCTCTCATTGAAAACGGACTGACATGTCCAATTTAGACCCTTGCACAAAGCTTCTATTCTAAACAGCGGTGGCCGTGGTTTGTTGTCAAACCCTACGGGTCTCTCACAGTTCTCAGTAACTAAACAATGTGAAGTTTTGCAAAAAGAAATCTCAGTTCATTTATATTGTTTCCCAGAAGGCATCACTTTTGATTGACTCTGCGCTGCTTTCTGGAAATGGAAGAGTTGTTTGTTCCCTCTAGGTCGGAGTTAAATATATTCTTCCCAGAGAAAGCCCTCAACTCAGTATGAATACCTGTTTATTGCACTAAGATTTGAAGGCACGGCAAAGGAGACAAGCCGACTTTGGTACAGTCTTTCTTGCCATCTCTATGGGAACAGTTTTGATAGCAAGTAACTATTGACTGTAAGCTCACAGGGGTATCTCTTAACACCCAAAGGAAAGAAGCACACCTGGGCCTGTCCTAGGATGAGAAATGCCTGCTGGAAAGTTATCAGAGATCAGGAAAGTACTTGTGACTTGATACAGAATTTTGTAGTGGATAAAAGCTTGGGATCCAAAACCAGACCTGCATGAGTTCAAGTCCCAGTTCCTTCATTTGCTTGCAATGTACTTATGAATATATAATCTCTCCCTGTCTTATTTCTTCACATATGAAGTAGGGATAATAATATTTCCTATTACAGAGGATTGTTGTAAGAGTTAAGAAATACAAAATACTTATAGTACCTGACACATAGAAATACATTCAATAAAAATTGACCACACTAATAATCTATTCATTGATAATGTGACATTTATTATATTACCTGTGGGCAACTGTTTCTTCAATATTTATCTTTAGAAAAAGATATTTCTTTATATAAAATATTAACAAATTAGCTCAGTTAATTTAAAAGTGGGGGGAAGTAATTAGGTCAATTGCAAGAGTAACATCAAACAGAATTGCTCCATGATACAAAATATCCATGAAATAACATCCATGTAATATCAAACTCATTTAAACTGGTATTTCTTTTGCATCGCACAAGAATTTCCCATGAAGTCTATGTTTCTGTGACTTTAGTATGTATCAAATGCAACTCAACAATATATTGTTTATCTTTTTTGAATGCATAAAAATAGTTATATCAATGGAAAACCTGTTCTATACAATAACAAAATTGGATTTCACATAGGACAATCCATTGGTTGTATGTATTTATTTTGATCTACATAATACCGGCTCTCAGAATATAGGCAGTGTTGTACATAGCCAGTAGAGGTATGAAATGTCTACCAAATCTACAGCATTATCTCTGCTGAGTTCTTTTTTTCCTAGCAGAGCTGGTCTCCCACTTGAATAGCTGAAAATATCATCTACTTGTTTTTTTAACAACTAGTAGTGAGAACCTGGGCATACAAACTAATACAGACAGAACCCGAGAGGATGTCTGGGATTTGTAGTAGAAAGGAACACACAGAGGAAGGATAATTTCCACTTCCATATGATGTTTTTGACTGTGGCACCATCTTAGACCCCTAGGGGACAAGCTAAAAATGACTTGCATTTAGATTTTGTGTTCTGTGAAAAGGATATGTCGATGTTTTCAGCAACTTTTACTTAGGTTGTCTTATTTGCAGCTTGTAAGCATTCTGATTCATGAAGTTTTTTCAGAAAGTGGATCAAATGTGAGAAACAAAGCTTGTAACTCCTTCTTACAGAGCAAAAGTGGAGGTGTAGAGGTGCATCAGGGAGAGAGGGCCAAAGGAAGGGAACATTGTCATTTTCTGTAGGTGTGCATTGCTGTGCTTGAGCAAAAGCGTTCCTTACTTGTGTGGTTTAAGAGCATATGGCTTTAATCATACCATCAAATACAATTTCTGGGCATAACAAATGCTAATATAATTTGCTGAATGAATGTGGAATTCAAGAAAATAGCTTCTCAGTGAACAATGATAACACTGAGTTTTAGTGTCTTTTACATCTTTGTTGATTTTATCTATTTCAGATGTCAACACCTCTTTGTTATTTGGACCCCTAAATATAGTGATCATTCAGAACAGACTCACAGTATCGGTCTCTCCTAAGCTATCCGGTAACCAGCACTTGACTTGTAAAAATCTAAGTTATCTATGATTCTATGAAACCCCCATAGAATTCTTACTGTCTTATAAACTCAGTATGTTTACCTTCTAGGCAGCATTCATTTTTAGACTTTAAATTCTATAATCTGAAATAATTCAAAGAATTTAATTTTTTCTCTAAATTAGGTCATATAACTGACTGATAATTCGTTAAGGTATTTGTATATAACAGATAAATTAATGGTAGAATTTACAAAGAGGATAATTAAAGATTTCTGTTAGCAATGACTAAATCTGTCCTATTCTAATACCCAAACAAAAAGCTGGTAAAAATGATTAATTTCCAGAACTATGAATCACTTTTCTAGCTCTAATTTTCTGCAGTTAATATTCATCTCAATGAAATCAGTAGGGTGATTCTGAAAGTGGGAAATTCTATGTAAACCAGTATCAAAACTATGTAATTTTAAAATTTATGAGCACTAAAGACTATTGACTTCTTTATTTTGCCATTATGTCTATGGCTAAATCATACTCCTTATATACATTTGCCATCATACTTACTATTCCCTATGGAGTTTGAGATATTTTTTTAAACCTTATAAAATCTACATGAAATTGGAACCACTTTATTTGCCAAAGAAATGGCTCTAAGAAATTATGCATCTTCACATATATTTAGGTTTCATTTCTAGAATTAACATGAAATATTTAATGTAGAATTTACTCAAATAAATTCTTTATTTTTTAATGTTCATTTACTTATTTTTTAGAGAAAGAGAGCATGCAAGCAGGGGAGAGGCAGAGGAGGAGGGAGAGAAAAATCCAAAGCAGGCTCCATGCTGCCAGTGCAGAGCATGACACGGGGCTCAAACTCACAAACCATGAGATTGTGACCTGAGCTGAAATCAAGAATTGGATCCTTAACCAAATGAGCCACCCAGGCATCCCACAATTAAAATCTTTATTAAACATCAAATTCTATGTGAGGCATTTAAAATACTTCACTGTATTTGTTGTTTATAATGTTAAATATTCAAGTAGAAAGAAAAAGATATGTTAATTAGTGAGAAATCTATATTGTGTCCTGAGGAAGAATGGAGGTAGTGTACACATCCGGTCAATTCCCTGTGCTGTACGGACACTGAAATCGTGTGTTGTGTCAAGGAGGCACCTAGGGATGAAAGAATTGCTGTCAGGGAGAGAGGGCAAAGTGAGAGCAACCTGTGATATATTTCAATGAGCCATGGCTGTGTTTGAGGAAGAACTATCACAGGTTTAACACCAAAAGCATTAAGGAGTGATGGAGATTTCTCTGAAGGATTCCTGGGCATCTGGGGTGTCGGGAGGCAGTTATCATTACGTATTATAGCCAGAGCTTCCTCAAAACCCTCCTTGAGCACATCTTGATTGATACAAGTTTCGTTCCCTAAAGCAAATGATACTCATCTTGTTCTCATTCTTTCCTTCTGCCCAGACTTCTTTCTTCACACACCCCTCCTTGTCAAGCTCTCCTTATTTCCCTCTCCTCACCCCCTGCCCAGTTTTTCCTTCTTCTGCATTTTTATCCTGCCAAGTAAAAAGTGTCTCAGCCATGAGCCCTGTGTTTAGATAGTGGTTTTCCATTGCCACGGCCCTTGGAGGGGTACGCATTTGTTGGAGTGTGAGGGAAGAGTCTCACTTCTTCCTGCCTTATATCATATATGGGTCTGTGACAATAAATTGGTTGCATCTCACCTATGTACCTAGTGCTCACCAGTGGGGATTCACTAATACAGACACACATATGTATACACATAAATAGACACATCTATACACACATAAACGCACGCATACATAATGTGTATGTATATAATATAATTTCCTTATTTCATATTATATAGTACAACTTTTTTTTTTTTTTTTTGCAATTAAGGCTCTTACTCCAACCCAGATTATACATTTCCTTATGTGATTTCACTTCTGTCTCCAGAATATTTGGTAAGATTTTTAGTAATTTCATTGATCATATACCTGATGCACTCACGGTTACTCTTTGCTTTCTCTGTTTTTAACTTGTTTCCGTTTCCTGGACCCCACAATGGTCACCTCTTGATAAGCCTCACAAAAAGATATGTATGCAAAGGTATAAACATTCAGAAGGAATGCATTTAAATAACATACAGAACAAGCAAGCCCCCAGTCTCATTGTCAGCTACTCAGCATTTTGTTAAGTTCTTCGTTCATGTTTCGTGATGAGCATGGTGTGGTGTTTCTTCTGCTTGACAAGAGCTCTGGGCTGCACTTCTTTGCTGTCATTCAGGTGATTTGCTTCAACAGTTCGACTTTCATTCATGGAGACAAGTCCTAGTGAAGGAAACTGTTAAACTTAGTTGTCCCAGGTTTTTCTCATTCTGTTTGAGTTATATGCTCCTGCCCCCTCTGGAACATAAAGTTCCTCCTTGTCTTGTTCTTAGTAAGCATAAAGAATAATTGGTCATATTTCCATCATTTCTCCTTTATCTGAAGGCCATCACAGATTCATTGTCTCCGTTCTATTTGATTTCATCCCAAACCCTCCCTGTTATTTTTTTTTTAATATTTTTTTATTTATTTCTAGGAGAGAGAGAGAGAGACAGCATGAGCAGGGGACGGTCAGAGAGAGAGGGAGTCACAGACTGAAACAGGCTCCAGGCTCTGAGCTGGCAGTCAGCACAGAGCCCGACGCGGGGCTCGAACCCACGAACCGCGAGATCATGACCTAAGCGAAAGTCGGACGCTTAACCGACTAAGCCACCCAGGCGCCCCACCCTCCCTGTTATTTTAAGAGCATACCACAGCTAAGAAATAACGAATTATTCTTCAGTGTATTCCTGCATTGTGATGTATTGCCTTTACTTTCAATTTTATCTATATTTGAAAAATAGGAATCAACATAGCACTTTCCAAAATGTATTTAATATATCTAAATTTTTTTAATGTTTAATTTTGAGAGAGAGAGAGAGAGACA
Source organism: Hyaena hyaena (assembly GCF_003009895.1). Taxonomy (NCBI): domain Eukaryota; kingdom Metazoa; phylum Chordata; class Mammalia; order Carnivora; family Hyaenidae; genus Hyaena; species Hyaena hyaena. The sequence goes on along the minus strand of NW_024081480.1, from coordinate 2,285 downwards.
GAATGCGAGTGAGGAGGGGCAGAGAGAGAAGGAGACACAAAATCCAAAACAGGCTCCAGGCTCCGAACTGTCAGCATAGAACCTGACCCGGGGCTCAAACTCAGACTGTAAGATCATGACCTGAGCTGAAGTCGGACACCCAACCAACTGAACCACTCAGTCTCCCCATCTTCTGTATTCAATTTAAAACATTATTTGCACTCATGGACACTTGACTGAAGTTTTCACCCATTCTGAAATACCCTCAGAAATCTCTAAGGAGTGGATCTTCATGGGATGTTTTTATCTCTTCCATATACAAAGCAGTAGTGTCTGGAAGAAAAACCTTAAAAGAATAAAGCTTTGTTTGATTTAACCAACGGAAACAATAGGGTTCCTCAATTTCAACAGGTGTTGTCCTTTATTAAAATATCACTCATCTACTCTAAAACATTAGGAAAATATGATATTCACTGTCCTTCAGCTCTAAATTTGTAAGTGATTTTTAAAGCTGGCATTAGTCCATGGAATAACCAGAAAGAAATGTCTTTTATTTACACACCAGTGAAAATACTTGCCTAAAATTTTTGTCAGTGAGTTTGCGCAGGGACACATCTAATTATGGTGTTTGTGTCACAAAGATTGGATAATACTGCTAATGATTATGATTATTTTAGATCTTTTCCATAATTAGCCCTACCTAATGCACTTGAGTGGTTCATGCATCTTTGCTTCAAATGAGTACCATTTTATGACAAAATTGCTTGGGGTAAGTGAGTTTTCTTTTCCAAAGAATTTTCTTTCAGTACTAAGAGAGAGAGAGTACACTCATTGTCAGGCCATTTCCATTTGCTGGAGGTAGAAAAAGGCCTTTAAAAAGCCATTGTGTGTAATGGTAGACAAGCAGCGAGAGCATCATGTCCCACAGCCTGGAGGAACACGGGAGGGAATGAGCACCAAAGTCATCAGGAGGTGTTGAAGGCTGCTCTCTTTTGGAGGGAAGAGCAAAAAGTCTAGTCTACAATATCTCATGAGATATGCCCTTACCTCTCTGGTGTTGAGATTCCACTGCCTCTGCTATCCACTAACAATTTCTTTAACGTCTATTTATTTTTGAGAGAGAAAGAGAGAGAGAGAGAGAGAGCAAGGGGAAAGAGAGACTGTAAGCACAGAGCCCAACATGGGGATCAATCTTACAATTCGTGAGATCATGACCTGAGCAAAAATCAAGACTCAGTCGCTTAGCCAGCTGAGCCACCCAGGCACCCCTGTGACCTTTCATTCTATAAATGTATTCCAATTGGAGTTTGCAAATAATTCTTATGTGATTCTTCTATCTACTTTCCCATAAAAAAGGGCTTCTTCCTCAGATATAGAAGGAAAATTAAAAAAATTTTTGAATAATAGACACAGGACTTTGGAAACTAAAACTCTCTTAATACCTTCTTCTTTTCTCACTTTTCCCCTTCCTTCCTGTCAATCATCCGTCAACTTATAATATATATCCAACCTTTTGTTAGATTATAGGATGCAATTCAGTTGGATTAAATAGACATTTATTGAGTAGCTATTCTGTACAGGGAATTTTCCACTGTTTTAAAAGTAAGCTCTAGGCCCAATGTGGGGCTTGAACTCATAACCCTGAGTACAAGAAGTGTGTACTATCGACTGAGCCAGCCAGGCACCTGGAAAATTACCACTTTCAAGATAACTTCTTGTAAAGACCAAAAGTCTTAGAAATTTGAAGTCCAGGGATTAAAATGTCTTCAATTATGGATAAAAGGAAGCCAAAGCATACTATTTATCTGTGAAGCGGAAGTTGATGTGGGACCTTGTATGTACAGACCCTCATTCCTTCCATTGTATCCATTTGGTTCAGTAATGTGGGCCCTTATTTTTAATATTTCTGTGACTGTGTTTGTCCAAATCTTCCTTATTTTGATTGCTGGATTCTCACTATAAATCCCATTTTTGACATGGCATTTTTCCTTTCCAGATCCTATGGGTCTTTTTAGTATTAGCCACCGGATTCACCTACACTTATGTTCATTTGTTCTTGAGTAAGCCTGTGGTTTTCACCCCAGGAGACTCTTTCTATCATTATGGGTCCTTACTCAGCAGCTAGTTATGAATTGCTGACTAATTTGATTTGGTTCTTCCCATCCCACAGTATTAGACACAATCTTGGAAAATGGGTTTATCTAGTTTTTTTTTTTTATTCTTACAAATAGTTTATTGTCAAATTAGTTTCCACATAACACCCAGTGCCCATCCCCACAAGTGCCCTCCTCCATGCCCATCCCCCC